>NC_062290.1:77459221-77760600 GCF_902655055.1 Lutra lutra
TTGTGGTCCCAGTGTCTGTCAACTGGGCTAATTTTCATTGCCACATTCCTAGTAACACTGAGCCACAATTTTCAGCTGAGCACATCACCACTCACCTGTAAGATGAAATTTCCCATCCTCTTTTCACTTGTGCAGTTAAGTGCCATCATGCAACAAAGTTCTGGTTAAAGAGATCTAAGCTAAAGTGGTATATAGAAGGTAGTTCTGAGAAGTCTTCCTAAAAGAGAATCTGTGTTTCCTTCTCCTTTTTATCCTTCCTGATACTTGGAGCAAGATTCTGATGTGTGCCACTGTAGCAGCCAATGTGGTCCAATAAGGATGAGATAGACACTGACAGGATAGTGGGATAGAGGTAAAAGGATCCTGCGTCACAGACATAAATAAAGTCACTGTACCAAATTCGGATCTCTTCCCCACAATGTGCTTAAAATGAAGGAGGGCTAATCTTTCTTATTTTAAAGTGTCTATTTCCCTCATATACAGCTGAAACCAATCCCAACTAATACAGATGGATAGGTCATTTAAAAGGATGAATAGAGAGAGTTATAGATATTGATAGGGTAAAGGAAATTGAAATCAATAGAGGAGGTCTAATGTGGCTATTGTAGGTCATGTGTAGCTAACAAATTTGTTCAGACATGTAGGTCCTTCCAGTGTTTCCTTTCTATCTACATTCAGACTAATTTACATATAATTATGTATCCTAGTCTTTCTGGTTCTATCTGAAAAAACAAAGTCTGTAATAAAATTCCTGGAATCTTTACTTGCTAGGTGTTTGACATTGTATGAATTCATTATCTCTCAAAGCGTTATTTCTACGTCAACAAAATAGATAATGAGTTATCAATAAATTACAGTATGCAAAGTGTTTATCATAGTTCCCAGAACAGAGAAGGCACAAAGTAGTAGAAATTCTTAGAGGGTCAGACACTCTCTTTAATTCCCAGAACTTTGTTTCTAGCTGACTGTATCCTGATGAGAAAATTTGTCCCCTGTACTCTTGTTCTACTCCCTTCCCTCTTTGGACAATGTAGAAAGATAAGTTCCAGTGATTTCACTAAGGTTCCATTAACATTAAATGGAGTGCACATGACCCAGGAGAATTGAGGCTCTGTCAGTGGAAAACTCTTAAGTGGAAAGGTTCTTGTCCATGGAGCTGTTGCTTTAGAGACCTTGTCAGTAAGAGCTTTTGTCTTAGGGGTTTGTAAATATTTATATTTTCAAACTACTATGAGAGGAACAACAGCCATTCCACATGAATGGATTACGTTAAATGTACCCAAAGTCTGTAATTCAAGCTGTCAAACGTGAGGAAATACCAGACTTAAGGCTGCCATTCCAATCCGCTCAGAATAAATAAGGACTTTGGGCAGAGCTCTTTAACACAATGGCTCACAGACATATGGAAGACGTTACTAGGGAAGATGACTGAAGAGAAGGAAAAACACAATAAATGAATTCAAGAAATACCTAGTCTTTGTTCCAGAGAGGGAAGGGATTGGGGCTTGAGGGAGAAGATTGTTGGCCTAGAAGCAAGGGAATGGGATTAACATTAAACCAAGAATGAGGGGTGGCACGTGGAGACTTTCCCTGTTCCTAAGACATCTGTCTGTTTTTCATTTATTGTTTTGGGGGTCTGGTGATATGACACCAATATAGGAATCAAAATGTGTGTCTGGACAGGCTGGATGAAGGATAGGGGATTTATTTACTGTGGAAGTTCTGTGTTAAGAGCATGGTGGAGCTTCCTACCCCATAGAACACAGGTGGAAGCTGTGTTTATTGAATAGAAGAAACACATTTCAGGGAGGATTGACCAGTGGGTCATATAAATTTGATTCAGCTCTACAAGCGTGTGCTAGACACCTACTTTGTGCCAAACATGGGCAATGAAGCTTGAGAAACAATCTGATTTAGTGGAAAGGGCTTTAGCTTCTAGTTCTTGCTGTGAGGCTCACAATCTTTGCAGAGTGAAACAAATAACTTCCTCTTTCTGAGCCTCAGACAAAATGTCAGCCTTTTCTTTTTAAGGACTAAATACTAAGCTAGACAATTTAGCTATGCTGTGGAACTAAATTGCCTTGCAAATACTCTCTGTTCTACCCTAGTCTTTCAGAGAGCTGCAAGTGTGGCATTGTGCATTACTATTCACTCATACTGGTGCCCTTCTTTGTGTTACCTGACCTGTGACAGGATATAACACCCCACTCTTTTTAACTCGGGTGTGACCAAAAAATCTTGTTTGTCTAGTGGGATATAAGCAGAAGTGACGTGTGTCTGAGCAGAAGCTTTGAGAGCCAGTGAAAGGTTCACGGTATCTGTGTTTTCTTTCCCTCTGCTCTGATGACCATCAGTGGTCCACAGTTGCTAACCCATTAGCCTGGGTCTTGGGGTGAAGCTATATTATTGCTTACCTGTCATGGACATAGAGAATACATGAGAAATAAATACTAGTGGTTTTAAGTCACTAGATTTGGGGGTCTTCTGTTACTGCAGCAAAACCTACCCATTCTGACTGATACAGGATAAGGGAAAACTCTAGTCTGCAAAGTGCACATTCTGACTTTAGAATGTCCTGAGTCATGGTGTGCTGTATCACACTGGTTCCCCACACAAAAGGAAGAAAGAGCAAATTTTTTTTTAAGATTTTATTTATTTGACAGAGAGAGAGAGAGATCACAAGTAGGCAGAGAGAGGAGGAAGCAGGCTCCCCGCTGAGCAGAGAGCCTGATGCGGGCCTCGATCCCAGGACCCTGAGATCATGACCTGAGCCGAAGGCAAAGGCTTTAACCCACTGAGCCACCCAGGCGCCCGAAAGAGCAAATTCTTAATGTTCATAGTCTTTCAATAGATTAGCTCCACCCAGTCAAGAAATGTAGTCCAGACTCTATCATCCAGAAATTGGTTTACACCACTTCTCTGGAAAGGAAAGAGTGAAATTAGTTTAAGTGGCAAAGTGTGTTACTTTAGTGGAGTCCTCTGAAAAAGGAAATATGATGACTGTTTCCCCCTGTTGGCACTGAAGATTTTTGAAGAGGGAGGTGATATGCTTGGATCTATTTCTAAAATATCTCTTTTGACACACTTTCAAGGAGGGAATGGAGTAAATATGACTGCAGTTAGGTTGACCAAGTAGGAGGGATTAGAGTTAATGAGGTCAAATGAGTGAGGAGGGTAGTCTTAATTAAGAGATGAAGAGAAGAGTACAAATATGAGAAGTCTTTGGTAGGCAGAATTGGTAGTGAGTGTTTAGATGTGTGGAGGAAGTATAGCCAAAGATATAATGGTTATGTTATTCATAGAGAGGAAAAATGCACAAGGGAAATCAATTTAAGGAATTAAGTCAGGCATTTAGTTTTAAATTTTGTCTTGTACTTCTACACAGAATATCAATGATCACAAGGCTCTGCCCTCTGGTACTGTGTTCAGACACAGACCTTTGGGAAGGGGCATCATTCAAATAGCCAGCTGTGGCCTTTGTAGTAAAGTTATGTCAGATTTACTAGAAGACCATATTGTTTATGTTTCATGGGAGGTATTCACAGCAAATAAAAGAAGCAGAATTTGACCACAGTTTTGTATCCTGAGACAGGAGACATCTGGGCAAGATGCCAGGAGAACAACCTAAGGAATTATACAGACTTGAGTTCAAATTCCAGTTCTACTGCTTTCTAGATATTTGGTTTGGAGCAAGTTCCTTAGAACTGCTGAATTTCAGCTTTCTCACCTATAACATGTGGTATAATACTATGTACTTCAAAGGACGTTGGGAGGATCCCAGGACTTAATCAATGTGATGTGACCAAAACATAGTAGGCATTTGATAAATGCTATTTCCTTTTTCCTTTTCCTTTCCCACATACCACTTAAATGATGTGGAATGAGACTGTCTCTGAAAGACATCATTGAATGATATGCTTGTAATTGGTCAACTCACCCTTTCATTTTGGGAGTCCAAAAACAATCTTTTATGGTAAATCAAAGGGATTTTGCCATCAAAGAAAAGAAAGGGACCAAACATTTTTGGTTTACTACCCAATGAAAATAGCTTGAGCCAGAAGGACATTTTTGCCTGGAGGAGAGATGACTTGAATTGGCACGTTGAGGGTAGGGGGAAAGGCAGTGGTCACCATTTCCAGATATCAGATGGTCTTCTGGGATTAGGGTGGGGGATGATGTGCTTTGTGGTCCAGACAAAAGAACTCTAGCTAATAGGTCAAAGTTACCAAGAGGCATTTCTCAGTTAAATTTACTGCAGCTAATAGCCCCACAATGACTCTTCGGAAGCAATAAGTACTCTGTTACTGACGTATAGAAGCTGAGGTTGGGTGAACACTGGACAATTAAGCAATGAGTAGAGAGATTCCCACAGTTGGTGGGAGGTCCTGCTAGATGTAATTTAACATAGGAAATGTGTAAGAGGGTCTGTTACATATAAGTCTCTGACTGTTATCTGGGAGACAAACAGATTCAAGGGAAATATCGTCTCTTCCCTTAAGCACACAGGCTTCTGATTCTGCATTCTCTGATTCTAGGACAGACTTAGTGACTCAGCCTTCCCAAAGGATTAGTCAGTTCAGTCATAGGCTAAATATTATAAATTGTCAACCCTGTGCAGATCCCTTTATGTAAAATCATCCAGTAGAAATTTGTTTCTAAAAGTTTGACTTTTAATGGAGGTGCATCCTCAAGGTTAACCATGAAACTAAAAGAAAGGAAAGCAAGTTAATGAATTATGTCAAGGCATACCTAATTGAAAGTGGAAATTTTATACCGGAAAAGGTTTTGAGTTTGAAAAATTGGGTTCTAGGCTTAATTTGGACAATAACTAGCTGCATAATTTCTTTGATTAATTTTTATTCTGTGAGCCTCAGTATTCCCATGTGCGTCATAGAAATGAAATTTAGAAATCTCCACGTTCACATCTTGCACCAACATGCTGTAGTGATGTTAATCATATAATAAATATGTACTAAATGTATACTATAAGGCAGATACCATCTGAGAAAATGGAGTAAAGAAAGTAACAAGACTTTATTACATAGGCACTGCTCTGGAGGAATTAACATCCTACAGATAAGGTAGCTAATAAACATGAAACAAGCTATAAAGGCTGATAGATACCAGGTACTATGGGTATAGAAGTGAGTAAACAAATGGTTTTGCATGAAAGGATTGAGGAAGGCTTCTGTGGGATTGTAATAAAGTTTCCTATATCAAAATGATGTGGGAAATCAAGATGACTCTCTTGATTATACAGATTCTTATATGTGCTTTAACTAGAGCTATTGAGATACATAGACTGTGGGCCAGATAAATGAGAACAAGTAAATAAGAGAAAAAAAATAAGTGAGTGCCTACTACAGATCATACATTGTGCTAATCACTTTATAGACATTAACTCAGTCCTCCTAAGCTTATGGTAGATGGGACTGCCTACATACTCATTTTATAAAAAGGAACCAGAAGCACAGTATTTAAATTCCAGTTAAAATTACAATTCAGATCCAATGATAGTGGCTAACCATAAGGGCATGTTTAGAAGGATTCTGAACCCATATTTGATAACAATAGATAGAATGGCATGCATAATTAGGAATTCATACAACAAATATGATTAAGCTCTTTAAAGGTTCCAGGTGTTATTATAAATGAGTGGGATACATTGGTGACCAAAAGTCAACATAATCCCTGCCCTTCTGTTGTTTATATTCTAGAGGAAGATACAAGGACCAATAAATATAAGGTATAAAGGTGTATAGCTTGTTAGACATTAAAAAGATCTGTGGTAAAACAAGACAACAAACAGGGTAAATGGGTTGTGCAAGCTGGTAGAGGTATCACAAAGTTCAATATGGTGGACAGTGTGGGCCTTGTTGAGAAGGTGGAATTTAAACAAAGACTTAAAGAAAGTTCAAGGTTAGCAATAGCATGGACATGGAAATGGTGGCACATGAGACAACAAAATCGCACGTGGATAATAAAATCAATCTCTAAATTCTAGATTTCTCGAATGCTAACATTTAAATAATAGAATTCCAGCCAAGAAAATCAAGAAGTGTGATTTACATCTTACTAGAACCATTTCAAATTCAAGGTAGATTTAAATTTTCAAGCTATGAGAATTTGAAAAAAAAAAAAAAAACTTTCCATCTCTGGGCTCCAGTTTTCTCATCTGTAAAATGGACATCAAAATATCTAACTCACTGAGTTCTTATGATGATTTCATGAGATGATGATTATAAAATACCTAACATATAGCCTGACAACAGAGTTGAAGTGTTTTGTTTTGTTTTTCCATCCTTTTGCAACTTTCTGACACCAAAGGGGAAAGAAACTGATTATTTTCCTTTGAATAACCCTACATTGTGCATATATTTCTGAAAGCTGCAAGCCACTGTCATCCTGTTTAATTGCATTGTTGCAGGTGTGTAATCAAGTCCTTGCCTAAGTACTGACATAGCTTTGACTCCCTTACACTTGAGACTGTACAGGGAACTTTTTTCTTCCCTCTTCTTTTTTGCCCAAGGGCTGAAGTGATATGAATCATATCTTGCAGTCCCCTTAACAAGTCTTCCTAGATGGGGCGCCTGGGTGGCTCAGTGGGTTAAGCCGCTGCCTTCGGCTCAGGTCATGATCCCAGGTCCTGGGTTCAAGTCCCGCATGGGGCTTTCTGCTCAGCAGGGAGCCTGCTTCCTCCTCTCTCTCTGCCTGCCTCTATGCTTACTTGTGATTTCTCTCTGTCAAATAAATAAATAAAAAATCTTAAAAAAAAAAAAACAAGTCTTCCTAGGGAAGTCTCTTTTGCAAATTTATAGAGTATATACACTGTCATATAAATGTACAGTTTTTACAATTTTCTTTTTATGGGTAGAGAAGATAGTATAAAATAAATACATAGTTGAACTATATCGCAGGAAGAGTAAGTGAAACTGATTTGTAGGCTGGTGATAGTTCACATCCCCAAATATAAATTCAAGTCTTGAAAGATTTTTTTAAAGATATATCTCTGGATTTAGGAGCTCTGCCTAGAGGTCGTTCAGGTAAACCTCATGGTGTGGGGCATGGGAAGTAGTGTTTATGAAATTTTGCTTTGGTTCAAATCTCACTTACAATACCTGTTGTATACTTACTGAGATCCTTTGTATGTTGGGCACTGTGCAAGGGATTTTAATATCCTATCTAATTTAAGACTTACAACAACTCTGTGGGATGGAAACTTTATCTTTTTATATAAGGAAACTGAGGCTTTTTATATGCTTACTATGTAAGGAAACGGGCTTATTCTGGTAAAATTTTTCTTCAAAGCCACAGAACTCCTAACCTTCAGAGTCAACAGACTCTGAATCTGCCTTAGCCCTGTCTTTTTTTTCTCCATGACAAAACACCATTCCATAGTTTTAATAAAACAGGCTTTGCAAGAGAAATTCAAAGTAGAGATTTGTAATTTATATCACACAAATCAGAAAACTTTGTTTTGGGAGAGAATTTTCTTTGTGTTACAGAATAATTCTAAGAGAAGGGAAAAAGCGTTCAGATATAAAAGTTCTCTAAAGCAAGAGCTAAATTCAAGGCATCATTCTGTATGCATCATTTCAGCATAACATCTTAAAATGACATGTTGTGAATGTCATACCAGCATTTTCTACATCTTTATTTATTTTCAGTGCAGATATATAGATAGGTGAACAAGAGAAATTAGGAAGCCCATATCTGAGGGGTAGAGAGATGGAACATAAAGACAGTTTTCCTGGGAGGCTAGAAGCATACATTCTGGCCCTTGATTGGCAGGTGATTTGTTTTGGAAAGATCTTGGGTAAGTTGCTTCTCTAGAATTGAGTGTTTTTAGCTACCTTAGGTAGGAAGGTTTTGGGGCTGACCATTGGTTGTAGCTCCCCGATTCAGTTCTTTCCTATTGTAAACACTAGAAATAAAGCGGGAAAATTGTCCTTAAACATCACCTACCCTTTAATGAACAGATAAGAGACAGAGGATCACAACAGACCAAGCTTTGGCTTCCCAAAGCCACATGTCAATAAAGTGCAGAGAGGGGGCCGGACCCAGGCCCTGGCGTCCCAGTGCAGTGACCTGCATTGCCTCCTGCATGATTAAATCTGATGTCAGATTTCACAGAGAGATGATGTTTTGTTGTTTGTCCTATTATGTTAGTCCAGAGTGTATGAGTTTTTCTTCCATAATGAAAAGTGATCACTCTTCTTAAAGAATCATTGAGACAAAAAGGCAGAGTAATCAAACTGCTTCTGCAGATACTGGCATTTCAGAACA
Organism: Lutra lutra; assembly: GCF_902655055.1. Lineage (NCBI taxonomy): Eukaryota > Metazoa > Chordata > Mammalia > Carnivora > Mustelidae > Lutra > Lutra lutra. Next base: position 77,467,508 of record NC_062290.1, read on the forward strand.
CTGAGTGCATAACAGCATAATCCTTAAGGAAATTAGTTAGTGTCCAAGCACACTGGCTGCTTTGACTTTTTCAAACGCACTCTCACCAATATTAATACTGTATTGAAAAGTACTCAAGGTCTTCTTTCTTTGGTCTGCATTACAATGTCTGAAGAGAAGTGAACATTTTAATACTGTAGGGTAGTTTCATTTAATTGAGGTATAAAGGCCAAAATCATGGTGGTAAAACTCCAGCCCCACAACTTACCTGGAATTACATTTACCTCCAGACCCTGGGCTTTCTGGGAGACAAGCAGGAGCATTGAATGATAAAAGGGTGTGGAGTAGAACCTTCCATGGAGAAGGCTTCATGTATTTTGCCTCATTTATTCCTAATGACAGTCCTGTGATATAATCATGATTCTCTATTATTTTAAAATGAGGAAGCTGGGCTCCCTGTTATGAAGTAGAGAGTTCAAGGTCATTAGTGTGTGAGTCATTACCATCACTAGGTTTTAGGACTCTCAAGGCTTTTAGAATTCAAAGATTATCCTTTATTTTGGTTGTTCACAGTACTTCCAATGAAGGGACATGGAATGATTATGTTGAAAGACTGAAACTCTGTTTAGAGATGGGGATTTTTTTTTTAAAGATTTTATTTATTTATTTGACAGAGAGAAATCACAAGTAGGCAGAGAGGCAGGCAGAGAGAGAGGAGGAAGCAGGCTCCCTGCCGAGCAGAAAGCCCGATGAGGGGCTTGAACCCAGGACCTGGGATCATGACCTGAGCCAAAGGCAGCGGCTTAACCCACTGAGCCACCCAGGCGCCCCCTTTTTTTTTTCTTTTTTGTCTCTCAAAACTCAAATCACTTCACAGAGGAGAAAACAGATTTTTTTCCCCATTGTATCCTCAGGATGCTGAGCAGAAAATACAGATGGGTGTAACAGAAGATGGGTGTAACAAACTTAAGAGAAGAAAGCCCATCTTAATGATAAGAAATGTGTGATTTTCATTGGTCTGCCTCAGAAATGGCATGCTTTTTACAATGAATGTGATCAAGGAGTTAAGCAATGACTTCACAGAGATATACGGAAGATTGAAGACTTATATGAGACTGTGGACAGGGAAATCTCTAGAAAGGCATCAAACTCTACATTTCTTAGATTTATCATTTGACCTGTAGCACTTTGGTTAACATAGAAGGTACATTCAATTCTTGCAATTTTAAGTTCCTAGGTTGTATCCAAATGCATATTTTTGCAAGTAAAAAAAAAAAAAATCCTCGGCAGTGTTATATTATGGCTTTTGGCTGAAATCTCATGCCTAAAATGTGCAACTGAAATATGGCTTTATGGAGGAGCTCCAAGTTTTTCAGAATTATGTACTGTTTGAGAGGGGTCAACCACAGAGCTGCACATCTCTACAGTGTCTTCAAACACTGAATTGCTGATGTCTGCAAAACTAATTTGGAAACCTTCAGAATGGGAGGTCTTTTTGGCTTCCCCTTCTCAAGCTGCTATCCCACAGAATAGGAACCAGAAAACAATATACACTCACTCAAAGCCGCCAGATTGGACACTTACTTGCGTTAGAAGGTAGGCCCCAGAGATCTGTCAAGTAGGTGAAATTCCCCTTTGATGTCCTGAAGTCTCCATAAGACCACAAAATATCGGGGGTGAAAAATCTCAGAAATCCTTATTTTTGGTCAGGGATGCTAAACCAAGACTCAAGAGAGGGAAGGAAATTGTTGAAGAAAACATAGTGACTCCATTCCAAGATTAGTACAAAATTCTAAGTTTCTTGACTCATTTGATGCTTCAGGAGTTACAGAATTTCAGGATAAGATAGAACCTCAGAGATCACCACCTCACCAGCATTCCTCCAACTGAGTATTAGGAAGTTTTCTTGGAAAGGGGATTTCCTAATCAAGTAAGTTTAAATGCTTACAATATTAATTCTTTAGAGAACCACAATATCCATGTTTAAAGCCTTTAAATCTAGCAGAAAAGACATTTGTTTTTTTATTTTTTTTATTATTTTTTTAATATTTTATTTATTTATTTGACAGACAGAGATCACAAGTCGGCGAGAGAGAGGAGGAAGCAGGCTCCCCACAGAGAAGAGAGCCCGATGTGGGGCTCAATCCCAGGACCCTGAGATCATGACCTGAGCTGAAGGCAGCAGCTTAATCCACTGAGCCACCCAGGTGTCCCTGTTTTTTATTTTAATTGTTTCCCAAACCCATTTGACTGAAGAACTATTTTCCTTATGGCCACCCATTGGCATGCTGGGAAACACTGACTTTGCAGAATATAGTTTGGAAGTGCTGTGTTTTGGTGGGGGAGTTTAGGGATTTTTTTATTTTTTATTTTTCAGTGTTCCAGGATTCATTGTTTACGTGCTGGGTTTGACTGTTTTCACTGGGTACTTGGTTTCTCCCTTAATAGGACCACCATGTAAGTGTCCAGCTTCAGTAGACTGAGGCACTTACCTGATTGCCTCTCACCCCTTACCTTATCAAACTGTAAGTCCTTTAGGTTACTATCATCATATATAACAATTATGTGATTATTGTTCCCATAGGCATCTCTTCCACTGTTTTCAATAATTCCGGCAATTAGGATGCCAGTCCTAATTCAGGCATACCTAGTTTTACTGCACTTTGCTTTATGGCATTTCACAGATACATGTTTTTTACAGATTGAAGGTTTGTGGCAACCCTGCATCAAGAAGGTCCATTGGCACCATTTTCCCAACATTTGTACACATTGTGTCTCTGTCACAGCTCGGTAATTCCCTCAATATTTCAAGCTTTTACATTACTATTATATTTGTTCTGGTGATCTGTTCTCAGTGATTATGACTTTCTGAAACCTCAGATGATAGTATTTTAAGCAATAAAGTATTTTTTAAAATTAAGACATGTACTTGTGTGTGTGTGTGTGTGTGTGTTGCATTTGCTTCATTGCCATGGACTGCAACTGAACTCACACTATCTCCAAGGTATTCAGCCCCTGTTGCCTTGATGCAGTATCCCCCTCAATATGGATTTTCTCAGTATGGATCTTCTCTCTATAAAGATGATAGCCTTGCAAAGACTTGAAAATGCTAATCATTTTCCCCTTCTCTCACAAGCTAGAACCTCTCCTTGTAAAACATTCATCAATTCTTTTACTGCTCCTCATATAGCATTGGTTTCAAGTCTCCTCACAATCCTAAACCCTGAGTCCAGTTACAGCATGAGGTTTTAGGCAATTAAACAAATATAGGTTCAATTTTTAGCTACTCCACTCGGTAGATGTGTGAGAGTCTTGAAAAATTCATGGTGAGATTCTTAAAAAATTCATGGTCGTTTTTAATCTCAATTTTTTTTAACTTAACTGGTAAGAGGTATTTATCGCTTATCTAGCTGGCCAAAGGAACCCCATAAAACTATGGTGATAAGTAAATAAGAATGCATGTGTGATCTATAACGTAATATTCAATATATTTTAGCCCAGACATCTTCATTCTGTCCTGTGAACATTTGGCTTAGATAAGAAAAAATAGAGGATCATATCCAGGGAGATGATTTGCCCTTCTACTTCTAACAACTCGTAGAGAATTGAGTTCTACTTCTTCTCATATGTTACCAAGTTAGTTTGGCCAGCTCATTGCTTCTTCTGACAGAGCTGCAAGACCCCAGTTCACCTCCCTCCCACAAATCCCTGCGTGACTTCTGAGTGTCCTAGCTTGAGTGATCTGAAAAACAGATTCTTATCCAAGATTGGCATGCAGGTGGTTTACCGGAGAGTGCTCTCCAGTACACCTGTAAAGGAGTGAGGGGAGCAAGATTGGATATAGAGAAGTCAAACTTCTCTATTCTTTAGTTCAGGTAATAATAGCAATGTGCCCTCACTTCATACTCTCTTGGGGGTGGAGAAGCCTAGAGAGAACAGGTGTTAAGTAGCCTCTGTGTCACCTGGATTTAACTCCGTTTCTATCTGGACATAGAATTCTTGTCCTCTCTTTAGGTACGTTCAAATTTCATAAAGTTGCGACTAGGGAGAAGAGATAAGAACAGGGTGAGCCCTAGTTGGAACATATTAGACCCATCCTATTTTCCTCTCCAGGATTCAGCTCCCTACCAATACAATGGATCGATTGAATTAGATAATTTCTGAAGTATTGTGTGGCTCTATCCTGAAGTGTTCTCTTCTTTTCCAGAACTTCATCAAGTCTTCTCCTGTCCTTAAATGGGAGTTTGAGCAATTAACAAAGAATTATATTACAACCATGTGCTAATCCTAGAAGACATCGATGTGAATTTATTGGAAAAAGTCTAGAACATCATGAAGATTACAGTCTGTGTAGTTAGACAGACAAATAAGCAATATGAAAGGGTGCTGAGTAACAGAGAAATTCCAGGATGCTATGGAAATACAGAAGTGGACGGGGCTCAGCAACGTGAGGGAGTGAGGAAAGGCTTCTCATAGGAAATGCCCTTTAAAATGAGGCTTGAAAAATGAGCCACACCAACTGATTATGAAAGGGGTTCCAGACACATAAAATAGGTGCAAAACACTAGAGGCTTCAGGATACCTGATTATTTTGAGAAACAGAGAAAAGGCAAAGGGTTGCCAAAGGGTTCTAGCTCTGGTGGAAATTCTAAAAAATAAACAGCGTGCATCTGAAAGGAGGGTCATCTTATATTTTGTCACCTGACTTAGCCTGTGCCCTTATTTGAATATGTGGACCAGCATACTTGCATCGGCTAGAGGCTTCTGAGAAAAACAAACTCTCAGAATCTTACTGGTTAGAGGTCCAGGAATCTGCTTCAGTAAGCTCTTCAGGTGATTTTCAGGCACACTAGATATCGTGAGTCACTGTTCCATATCATTTCAGGAGTCACCACAACTACGCTTCTTTTTTTTTTTTTTTTTAAGATTTTATTAACTGACTTATTTGAGTGGGGGAGAGGGAGAGAGAGAATCCCAAGCAGACTCCCTGCTGAGCAGGGAGCCTGATACGGGCTCAATCCCAGGACCCTGAGATCATGACCTGAGCTGAAATCAGGAGTCGGATGCTTAGCTGACTGAGCCCCCCAGGCGCCTCTCAAAACTACCATTCTGATATATCTGATTCAGATCTTGGCATTTGAGGTTATATTCGCAAAGACACAGGAGCTCAAGCATCCAATCCTGAGTATTCGGTATTCAGAAGCCTGCCTCACATCCAGAACTCCAAATCCCCCTGCAAAGTCCCTAAAATTTGTGAACAAAACATGAGATCACCAGACTCTAAAATATAGCCCTCTAGAGAGCATGATGTTTATAGGATTTGGGAATATCAATTATATGACAAAGACACTTTCCTCTCTGCAACCAGCCAACAATAGCCCTGTTTCTCCATAAATGTCACCAGAGGGGCAGGTCAGATATGATTTGGTTGGTGCTGCCAAGTGAAATACCTTTTATGTGTCAGTTTTTAAACAAATGGAATAATTTAGCGTCACCCTGATTCCTTACATTAGCATGCCGAAACCCAGGCCATGATAAGAAAAACTGCCCTTCATTGCTAAGAGTCACGTTAGCACCTCTTTAGGGCAGTAAAGGAAAAGATAAATGATAATGGGAGAAAAAAAAAAAAAACAATTTCCATCGTGCTTTCAGCCGTGACTAAAGCCCAGTATATGAGGCAGAAGCTTTTATTGAGAGATCATAACAGATAATGCATCATAAGCCCAACAAGCATCAAAAAGGACAAATAGTGTGAGGAAGAAAGCCCTTCCTTGGCAAGAGACTTTGTTAGTATACCTGGAAAATCCTCAAGGTAAAGGGCAAATCAAGTAATAACTTGGTGCCTACAATCTATAATATACAGCCAACTTCATCTCAAATGTTATTGTTTGTTTAAGGACTGAATTAATGCTTCCATGTTGCTCTTCCTTGTTCCTATGACAATTAAGTACTTCAAGGGGGAAAAAGCAGGTTCCCTGACTCCTGGTAAGACTCCTAAAAAGGGGGAATTATGAAGTAAAGAGCATTGGATAAGCATGTTGCTCTTAAGGAATATCAAGTGAATTGGGTCTTTTATGGTTCCCATCCCTGAACTCAGTTCTAGACTTTTTAAGGATAACAAACCCAGTAAGAGGCTCTGAACAACTAAAATGTTTCTCACTTGGCTGGCCCTATTTTCCTAAGAAGGCAGTTTGGTTTTAAATTTGTTAAAAATTTAAATTTAAATTTGTTAAATTTAAATTTAAATTTGCTAAATGTGTTTCTTTGCCATACATCCATACATGATTTATTTATTCTTACACTTACCTATCGGCTTTAGTTTAACGCAATTGGATATTTGTGTTGATCCTTCCTAAACTAGATTAGAAGTTTCAAGATGGCACTCACCATGACATAGACATCTCAGTGTTTCTTAATGCACGTAGCATCATGCTGGGAATGTAGAAAGGCCCTAATTAGTTTTATTTTCTTTATCTTAATTCGTGTTCTTGGATGACTACACACCAAAACCCATCCAGGTTCCAAGGAAAGGTTTCAAAGCCTCAGGTTAAGTTGAAGATTTGACTTATGTTTAGTTGATGCATTCAGATGTGTTTGTGATGAATCAAGCTTTCTCTATGGCAGGGTTTCATCCAAAGTGGATTGGGTTGCTTGGTGATTATTCTAACAGGGACAAAAACCTATAACTCTTTCCTCAAAACCAACTTTTTTTCCCCAGCCATGTATGGCATAGCAAAATGCCATCTAATTGCTTTCAGAGTAAAACTTTCTTGGGCTATAAAATAACTATGTCTGAGGATGCTTTCCATGTGAATTGTCTGGCCTGGTAGAGTAGAGAGAGCAACTGGTGTGCTTCTCAGGGTCATCTGGAGCCTCATTACAGCTCTCTCCAAACTGCCTGTACGGGCTGAGTCAGTTCCTTCCTGTCATTGGTCTTTGTTGTTTTGATCTGTATGATAAGGTGGTACAAGTGATCTCTCAGGTCCTTTCAGCTCTAACATGTAAAGAAAGATCTCTGTCAATTTTGAAATCACCTATTTTTGGTTTTACCATTTTTATACCTAATTTTGCTGTCTCCTGTAAGGCATGGGAAGCTTAAGTGTTATAAATGTAGTGTGATGGATGTTTAAATTTTCCATTAATAAGACTATTCATCAAATACAGGTTGTATTAATATAGCAACTAAAATAGAACGAATGCTAATTTTAATGCCTTATAATAAAGAATGTTGATGGCCTAATGGAGAGGAAGGTACAGGAATATGGAAACTCTAATGTGAGAGAGAATGGCCGTGTTGTGATGAGTGTGGCATAGATAAAAGGAAAGGGCTGGGGAGTTCAGAAGGGGAGTTGCTTGATTGATGGAAGAGGTGGCGTTTTTATCCATATTTGAAGGATACATGTTGTTTTTCATGTTGGAAACCTCCCAGAGTTATGACTGATATGTAGAGTGTGATGACTGTGAGAGGGGGATAAAACTGGAAATGAAGGTTAAGTCTGAATTATGAAAGGGAACCAGGGCCAGGTGTAGGAGTCTGGAGTGCTTTAAAATTAGTAGCTATGAACCCTGGCTGTATGCTGGAAATCACCTGGGAAACATTTAAAAAATTATCTGTGTTGCGGGTTCTTCCTCAGAAACTTATTTCATAGTCTGCATCAGAGCCCAGGGGTGTATGTGTGTATGTGTGTGTGTGTGTACATATTTACTTATTTGAGAGTGAGAGAGAGTGCACGTACACTCGAGGAGAGAGGTGGGTGGAGGGACAGAGGGAGAGAGAAAGTCCCCAACCAGACTCTTGTGCTGAGTTTGGAGCCAGATGTGGGGCTCAATCCCAGGACCCTGAGATCATGACCTGAGCTGAAATCTAGAGTCAACTGGGTGAGCCGCCCAGGTGCCCCCTCCATATTTTTTTTTTTTTTGACTCTACAGATAAATGCCACATGAAGCTATGAGTGAGAATCAAACCTTTAGGTTATGGTGGGGCCATGAAGGGCGGGATGCAGGTGAAGGATAGAACTTGTAATAGTTCTGTACAAGGTAGAATGTAATGAGTTGGAAAGAGATATACACTCTTGGCAATTGATAGATGAATTGCTTTGGAGAGAAAGATCTTTTTTTTTTTTTTTTTTTTTTTTTTTTTTTTTTAAGATATCCTTTATAGTGGAAGACTGGCCTGGTTCCTGGCCAGGTATCATGAGGAAGAAAGGGTCTCCTCTGCATAATTAAGGTGAGAGGAAAACCAGAGCAAAGACTGGCACTGTGGAGGAAGGGTCAATGTCGAGAGATGGGAGTGACCTGGATGGACTGAAGGTGAGGAGGAGATCCTTGGGAGAGACTGTAACAGGACTCTTTCAAGTGCAGTGTTGTTGCTATGCTACATTGCTCTCCCTCAGGAAGTCATAAATCTTCAGGAAAATACCTAAGAAACAAAACCTGCTGGATGAGGGAGGACTTCTTGTGGAAGGTCAAGGAATTCTAGATAGTTGTGTTGAGTGCTATGGCACTAAAGAGCTACCATGAACAATTAGCATAGCATGCTCTAGGTTGGAGAACAGTAGAAAGGTGACTGGTATGTCTTAGAAAAATTCCCCAACATGACTGAGCCACAGAATCAATGAGGTCACTAATAATAAATGCAGATGTCTGGGCTCCAAGTCAAACCTTATACTAACCTCAGTTTCTGATGGTGTGGCCTCAATACTCTGTACTTGTAACCAGTTCTGCAGGTGCAACCTATGGCAGAAGCCTTGAGTTTGGGCAAGATTTATGTGGAGGATATAGAAAGTGGGGAAGATCTAGAGGCAGGGAGGCAGAGAGACAACTAGAATTGAGAAGTTCTCGTAATAGTTTAAGAGAGGGAAAAGGAGATGCCTCAAATCTAGGTAATAACAGCAGGTTTGCATGGAGAGGAGATGACTAAAAGAACAAAGTCATACAAAACAAACAAACATTGCCATGTGTCTGGGCCTGTCCAAAGACATAACAAACATCTGATTTTTTTTTCCCTCTCCTTTCTATTTCTGTTGTCCCCTGAGACAGATAGCTCTGGGCCTCATGGCATTATGAATCAGAGCGTTCTGACATATGCAGCTAATAGAACATGCATTAACTTTAAAATTAGGAGCTCTGTTCTGAGTGCCTATGATTTCATTCTTTATTCCAAGAATATTAGCCTCTCCTAATATAGAAGGGATGTGAAATTTTCATACAAGTTTCACTGATTCTCTTACAATGGATCCACTACCCATTTAGTATTTTCTCTGCCAATTCTATTCTCTCTACTCAGGAGATCGCAAAACAATTCCCTACGAGCTTGATTTCTGAATTACAGAGACTATTAACCATAGTGTCTTTAAGTGAAGAGTTCCCATTTTAGGGCATTATATGCCTCCTGAAATTAAAAAAAAATTTGTGTGCGTGTGTGTATTAGAAATCCCCCTCCCTCTAGGGACACAATCCATGAGATTTCCCAAGAAGGCCATAACCCGTACATTAGGCAGTGCCTCTGGGACCTAAGAAAGAGCATGCTTAAGTTCAAGTATTGCCTCTGTCTGTGTGTGTGATTTGGGATGAGGCTATCACTCCAAGTTTTATTTTACTTCCACGCAATATGGGGATATGAATTCAAAGTATCTGGCATATTTTAACCTAGAAAGTCATAGGGTGCAGGGGATTCCTGTACCCCATAAGCAATCTGATGTGCACAAAGGCTTGGGCACCATCACTGGATCCACCAGACATCCCATTTGGGGGAAAAACATAAACAAAATAAAGTTATGTACATTCATGATCTTTGCAACTGGAGTATTGTGTCCCTATAAATTAAAATGCCCTCCAGTTCATTCACCATGAGAATTACCATGAGAATAAATGTAAGACCAATGGCATGGACCATAAGGACTACTGTCCATTGAGTGCTTACCATGTAAATGCAGTGTTTCACTTAAGCTTCACAATCCCACTAGGTGGACATACTTACTTTCACTGCATGAACAAGGAAGGACACCTGAGAGGTGGGGTGAGCCAACCAAGCCCACAGGGCCACAGCCAGGGTTAGCAGTTTGGGGGAAAGAAGAGCACGTTGCATGAAAGGCGGCTCTCGTTTACCTGAAAAGACAGCCAGAGGGAAGGGAGGTTGCTTTTTTCCCAAGTGACTCCAGAATTGAGTAGAACTCCAACCAGGGCGTGCTTCATTGTGAGGTTGTGAGTCTCTAGTCATTAGAAATACTCAAGCAGGGGCACCTGGGTGGCTCAGTGGATTAAGCCGCTGCCTTCGGCTCAGGTCATGATCTCAGTGTCCTGGGATCGAGCCCAACATTGGGCTCTCTGCTCAGCAGGGAGCCTGCTTCTCCTTCTCTCTCTGCCTGACTCTCTGCCTACTTGTGATCTCTGTCAAATAAATAAATAAAATCTTAAAAAAAAAAAAAGAAATACTCAAGCAACCTATCTAGAGCACTGCAGATGAGATTCCTGATTTGGATGGAGGGGTTGGGGTGGCCAGTTTGAGGGGTCTCTTCCCAAAAATGGAGCCTGCGTTTGCAAGATAAAGTGAGCTCTGTAAAATCCTCAGGGGAGGAAGTGCATTCACATATTGGCCCTTGTGACTGAGGTTTCACAGTCTGCCTTAAACAAAACCATAGCCTGATTCTGTCTGTGCTCCCTCCTGAAATAAACGGTTGCTGCAGTGTCTGCTGCTGATCTCAGATACAAATGATCCTAGTAAAAGCTCTCAGACCCCTTGGGATGCTCACCTGAAAGGTGGTTTTGCCACTGACATTTTCATGGCTCTGAAGCAACTGGCCCATAAATGTGTTAACTTCCAGATAGCATAAGAACACTTTCCTCCAAGGCTGGCTGGAGGAATCAAATGCGGTCATGTATATAAAATTGTCTTGGCACATAGTAAGTTTTCAAAAAATATTAGTTGAATCCAGTTCTGTTCTGATAGGGACAGACATATACTACCCAGATCCCTTTTGAGGAAGAGCATACTACCCAGGTATCGGGAATGCTGTCACCAGAGAGCTTCTGAGACTGCCAGGAGCTCGGGGTCCAGCCTAGCTACAGAGAACTGCCTCCTGGAGCTCACACCCTGCTGGGAAAGTCTGCCTCCAGAGACCTAGAGAGGGGTATAAAGTCTCAGCCATTTGTGCCTAACACGGGACACTCTGACAAGCTCTTCTCTGGACAGGCTGAGTCTGGGACAGGCCTGCTGGCTGTGCTCCTCCCTCTATCCGTCCCATACCTGCTCTCCACCTCTCACATAGATTGAGCCTCAATAAACATCTTGTCTTCTAAACTGCATCCCAGTGTTCGCTCCCAGAGAACCCATTCTGCCACATCTGCCCATATTCCCACACACCCATATGCAAACTGAAAAGATTCTCATTTCACCCTCCTGGCGTAAACTATGTGAACTCAAGTGTTTCTGTAGCCTTTAGTGTCCGGGTTTCTAGTGGGAGGTCTTGGGTCAGACAGCCTCTAAGGGTTCCTGCAGAGCTGACTCTGCACAAGATTCCTTTGCTTCCATTTATATGCTCATCCCGCCCACTGGGAAGCCTCCATCTTGTTTCCTTTCCTGTGTTCCCAAAGCATCCTTCATACAGCTTTAGAAAGCCCTCCCAAGTTCATGTCTGCCTTCTGACTTGATGGATGCCTTTGGATCAAAGACACTGTGTTTCACCTTACAAAAGTCACCTACAGCACCTCCTGCCAGGTCTGGAGGCTTGAAGGTATTCGATAAATGGGTGTTCAATAAATAAAGCCATACAGACACTCTTGGGTAACTCTAAGTGAGGAATACATAATGAATGACACTCCATAGTCTTTTTTTTTTCAATTGTCCTCTTCTTTGGGTAAATCAGTTCCCACTTAGTGAAGATCCATTTGTTTTCAAATGAATTGCTTCGGGACATAAACACGTCCAAATAACGGGCCCATTAAATGAAGACAGGGCACAATATTTTAATCACCTGTCATAGTCAGGTGGTACAAAACAACAAAACGTCATTCTTTCTCAACCAAGCGTGCCTTTTTTTTTTTAATGAAATTAGAATTGCTCTGTATTAATTTATTTTTATTTCCTTATAAGAAATCAAGATGTGATCTGCCAAAAGACAAAGGGCAGTGAGGTGGCTACACAGACCAAAAGATGGTAGAAAATTTTGGGAAGGAAAATGAAGTTATACGCATTAAATGCCTAATACCTACCAGGCACTGTTCTAAGCCCTTAGCATGTGACATGTAATAATTACATGTCACAGACAAGAAAGCTGAGGCACAGGTTGGTTGATGATCTGCCATGAGTCATTCAAGAGAGGTTGCAGAGGTGGAAATAAAATCTCAGGTGTTTTGTCTCCAATGTGCAGATCTGTCTCAACGAATAAATGGACATGGAGAACTGCAATGTGTCCAGCATATCAGATCCTCAAGGATGGTCCATGTAGATTGCTCAGAGGGTGAGGAAAGGGAGTAGGAGGAGAGAGGGAGGAAGAGAAGGAGAGAATTACCAGCAACAGTGCAATCAAATACTGATCTCATTTATATGTACGATCTAAAAAAAAAAAAAAAAAGTAGAAAAAAAATAAGTTGAACTCATAATAAGAGTAGAATGGTGGTTACCAGAGGCTGGGAGATAAGAGAAAAGGGGAGATATTGAACAGGGCACAAACTTCCATTCCTAAGGTGAATCAATTCTACAGACCTAATGAACAGCATGGTGACAAGAGTTAATAACAATGTATAGTTGACATTTGCTAAGAGTAAATCTCAAATGTTCTCACCCCAAAAATAAAATGGTGACTATGGGAACTGATGGATATGTTAATTTGATTGCGGTTATCATTTCACCATGTATACATATACTAAAACACCACACTGTACCTTTGATGTATATGCAGTTTTTATTTGTCAAAAATAAATAAGAAAAAAAAAAAACCCAAGTACTTATTGAGTAGAAAGCACTGGCCTAAACAGGAGGACATGTATAATTGCAAAGCATATTTCCTACCCACAAAGAACTTCAGGTACACAGTTGGAGAGAGAGGACATAAGGGCATAGGAAGAGAGTTAGCTACCCAGGGCAATGAGGTAGGAGTGTTACAAGCCTCACATTGTACATTCAGAGTCAAGAGCTTGTTATAAATGGAGCACTCAGGATTGACCAGAAGGAAGACCTCTCCTCACTCTTAACTAATTTGGTGACCAATATGAATAATGTCCTACTTCCTCAGCCTTTCTCTGATCTCTTCTCTCAGGGTCTTCCCACCCGACGCATTCCCTACAGTTATCAGAGGGAGCCTCCTGAAGATGTAGACCACAGTGGGACACTCTGTGTCTTAGCAGCTCAGTGGCTCCTCTGTCCTCTAGATAAAGGACCTCGCTCTGCCCAGCCATGAGGTTTTTGCATATCGACTACTAACTACTAACTAACTAATTACTACTAAAATGCCCTAAGAGAAAAGGAAAAGAATTTTCAGGGTTTTCTGAAATGAGCCCCAAAGCCAGACAGTGTGTCCCATTTCAAGAAGTCATGTGCTTGTTGCCCTGAAAATTGTCCACATTTTTTCAGTTTACTTTCAAACCTGAATTGCCACATCGATCTAGGATTTGCCTGTAACCAAATCCAGCTGTGTACCATGAGTATAACGGAGAATACATAAGATATGGAAGAATCCTAGAAATAAGGCTCCCTAAAAACACTATTCATTTCCAACAAAGACTCCTAGCTGAAGAAAGCCTTTGGGTTAGAAAAACCAGGACTCAACATAGAAAGCTGCTTTAAAGCTGGAAGCTGTTCTGGTGAAAAACCAAAGAAAAGCCAATCCTATCTGTGAAGATTTTGCATATGGGTGTGTAATACAGACATAGAGGTCCAATTTCCTTTGCAGAGAAGGAATGTAGCATTGTGACGTTTCTGCAACCCTAAACCTGAGCAGGGGTCGGGGGTAATCATTAGAGTCTGAACACATATGCCAAGGTATGCTTTATGAATGCTAAAGCTGGAAGAATCACTTTTAAGGACGTACACAGGTTTCCCTCCTGGCCATTCTGCATCCGGCCTTTCTTAAGGGGTCTCTCTTGGAAAATAAAGTCAGTGCTTTTTTTCTTTCCAGTGGACCCACAAAGCAGGAACAGATGTGACATGAGTAACCTCTACTGTGTGCATACCTCAGAGAAAAACGACACGAACTAAAGTAGGGGATCTGGCGCCATGCCAGAGAGAAGGACAATTGGAGCTGAGGCCTCTAATGATATGGTTCACCTCAGCTCCCTCCTCTATGCTTGCTTGGAGCGTGCAGGTAGGGGGAAAGGGCCATGTCTACTCACTGGAAGCTTAAGTGAAGTACTTGCAAAAGTCTGCCATTTTCCTCAGCACTGTCCTCTCTTTTTTCCTGTATCAGAATACCTGTACAGCTGTAGCTGACCATCTCTTAAGCAAGGAAGATGTGATAAAGCGGGTGCCCACTGCTAGGGTATCAGACTCTGACACCCTGAGTTACAATTCTGACACTGCCACCTGCTAATTATGCAACTTCTTTTTTTTTTTAAGATTTTATTTATTCACTTGACAGAGATCACAAGTAGGCAGAGAGGCAGCAGAGAGAGAGGAGAAAGCAGGCTCCCTGCTGAGCAGAGAGCCCGATGTGGGGCTCAATCCCAAGACCCTGGGATCATGACCCAAGCCAAGGGCAGAGGCTTTGACCCACCGAGCCACCCAGGTGCCCCTAATTATGCAACTTCTTAAAAGAAAAATTACGCTCCCTGTGTCTCCTTCCTCGTTATATACGTAATGATAGTATCACCTACTTCACAGAGTTATTTTTCAGCATTTGGTAGGTGGCCTCATACATAAGAAGCACTAAGAACAGTGCCCGACACACAGCAAGTCCTCGAAACCTAGTATTTGGTGTAATTATTAAGACCCCCTTTCCCCTGTGTTTGATATTTGTTTGGGTCCATTTCTTATTTCTTCCTCAACAGAAGGGAAACCCCTCGAGTGCAGAGAACCTGTGAGATATTCACCTTCATCTAGTACTGTCTCAGGATTTCAGTGGTGTGCTGGTAAATAAATGTTCAGCAACTGCCTCTCTAAGAAAGGAAGCTCAGATTTGTCGTGTTTGCCAATTTCCATGGCGTGAATGCTCCCACCATGGTCGTTTTCAAGCTATTAACATGATGTCAACTGACTCGCAAAATTCCTGAAAACTTAACAGTGGTCTCCTGTGGGGTAATACAAGCCAGCTTTGGTACACCGCTGAACGCATGCACCAAAGAAATGTGAAAGACTCAGCATGTGCATAGACACATGAAGAATGAATGATTCTCACTAGGGTTTCTCAATGCAGGAGAACCAGTGCATGCCACCATTTATTTTTCCCAGCTGTACTGAGGAATAACTGACAAATAAAAAATTATATGTATTTAAGGGAACGACATCATGTCTCGATAAAGCTATACATTCTGAAATGAATATCCACAACCAAGCTAATGACCCTGCCCAACACCTCTCATAGTTACTTTTATTTATTTGTTTGTTTACTGGTATGGTGAGAACACTTAAAATCTACTTTCTTGGAAAATTTCAAGTACACAGTTCAGTGTTATTAACAAAAGTCACCATAATGAACATTAGATTCCGAGAATTTATCAGTTATATAAGTGAAAGTCTTTTGACCAGTATCTCTCCATTCTCCCAACCCTGAACCCCTGGCAGCTACAATTCCATTCTCTGTTTCTAGTTCAAATTTTTTTTTTTTTAGAGTCCACATACAAGTGAGATAATAAAGTATTTGTCTAGTATTTGTCTTTCTGGGCCTGGCTTAATTAAGCTTAGCGTGAAGTCTACCAGCTTCACCCATATTGTCACAAATATCGGTTCCTTGTTTTTATGGCTGCATGATGTTTCATTGTACATACACTACATTTTCTTTATCTATTCATTCATCAGCAGACACTTCAGAAGTTTCCATATCTTGGCCACTGGAAATAAGGCTGCAGTGAAGATGGGGATTGTTTATCGTATTTTGCAATGATCTTTGCTATCCTCCTGAAAGAGGTCTCTGGATCAGTAGGAATATTTACTGACACTTTCTAGAGAATATTAGTCCCTTGGTTATCCCAAGAAAAAGAAAATCTTGATATGAAAACCTTGGGTACTGTCACATGTTATATTTTTTTAATGAAAATTCACAATGCACATGAGTATTTTAAAGATCCTGATAAGTCTGGTAGTCAAGAAACCCAATTCTTTACTGTAATGTAAAGAAAGAATTCTTAAACATATCTGACTACTAAAATTGTTTAGGTAACTAACAACATCATAAGGAATTAATGTCCCTGAAGAACACACAATGAAATAAGCTGACAGAAATAATTTTTTTAATGATATAGAAAGGAGTTGGGGGTCCCGGGTGTCTCAGTCGGTTGAATCTGCCTTCAGCTCAGGTCATGATCTCAGGGTCCTGGGCTCTCTGCTCAGCGGGAAATCTGCTTCTCTCTTTCCTTCTGCCTCTCCCCACCTCCCTTACTGCTTGCTCTCTCTCTCTCTCTCTTTCTTTCTCAAATAAATAAATAAAATCTTTTTAAAAAGGAGTAATATCTTTGGTGATTTGGGGAGAATATGTTTTTTTAAAAAAATGGGAACATGTTTACACAGATCTTAGATATTCATCAAAACAAAAAATGTACTAATAAAATAATAGCTACCATCTGTCAAGTGCTGGCAATGCCCAATTCTGCAAAAGTAGATAAGATTACCCATTGTACAGATGACAAGCTGGAAATTCAGAAAATGTGAATTCATTTCCTTACTGTCACACTGTTGAGCAGAGTACAAATCTAGATCATTTTGATCCCAGGCTAGTATTCCTCTACAACATCAGACAAGTAATGTCATTATTATTATTATTGTATATAAATTATTATTATTATTATTATTATTATAAAATGATCATCAGTCTTAACCCTTCATTCCTCAAAGCAATTTCTCATTTTGAAAATCTTGTCTACACTAGCTGTCTCCATATCTTCACTTCTCAGCCACTTTTCAGACCTCCCCAGTTAGGCTTCTTCTATGCAGCCACTGAAGATCTTTCAACAAGATCATTAGCAACCTAGTTGTGGCTGCATGTTGGAGCACCTTTCAGTTCTTTATTTAATTAACCATCCCTTTCTTTCTGAGATGTGTTGTTCCCTTTGCTGCATTGATAACTCACTTGACTTGCTTTCCCTCCACTTCTCTAGTGACTTTGTCTCAAGTTCCTATGGAGGCTTCTCTTCCTCTGCCTGTCCTCTAACTGCTCGTTCTCCTCAGAGATGAATTCCAGGCTCATATTTCTTCTCACTGGGCATGCTCTTCTTGAATGATCTCATCTACTCTCATGCACTCACTTATAGCCTTTATGCTCATTATTCTGCATCTATATGCAGTCCAGAAGAACCTATGACTTCAATGCACATCCAATTTCCTATATGAAATTTCACCTTGAATGACCTGCAATTTCTCAAAAGCAGAATTGCTAATAATCTACTCTCAATATTCTTTACCAGACATGTTCCATTTCAAGAGTAAATTTCACTCAGGTTCCTAAGCCAAATGAGTGGGTGGATGGATAAATGAATAGTCATCCTCAACTTTCTTCACTCTGTCTTATCTCAAACCTAATCTGTCATCAAGTCTCTTGATTTCATCTACCTAATGTTTTTATGACCCACTGATTTTTCTCTAAAACACTATAAGCATGTTATGATCCAAGCTTTTCCTGCTTGGGTATCAACATCATCCTCCAATCTGAACTCACAATGTCTACACTTGTCTCTGTGTAAGCCATTCTTTATTTTAGATAAGACATATATTTCTAAAGTTAGTATCTGATTTTTTCAGTCTTCTTTTTAAAGATCCTCCCATGGTTTCTCTTTGCTCTCCATCTATCCTTAACATTGTAAAGTTAATTCAAAGTATGTAGGCCTTTGGCTGAAGCATTTTTATTCCCCACTCCTCCCTGCAGTATACCTCCAGTAAACATATGTTTGTGCATGCCACACACACACACACACACACACACACACACACACGTGAGTGCGCACATGCTCCAGTTATCCTGACCCATTCTTACTCATCCTCCATGTGTCATCTAAAAGTCATTTCCTCAGGAAGCCTCCCCTCCTCCAGTTCCTAAGGTTCCCTTTCCATGTATTCTCATATATTCCTGAAATTCCACTGGCATGTTATTCACAAGGATTTTTGTAAAATCACGTGCTTCTTCAAGATGCTTGAGTTACATGTTTTTGAATAAGTGCACGAAACCTAAAAATTCCTGTGTAGAGTAATTCCCATGAGAAATAATAGCAAAGGGATGGTTTGCAGGATTTCTATTTCATTTCTGCAATCCTGGAGATATGGAGATAATACATTTATATTATCTTAGTCTATAATTGTGTTATTTAAATAGCTTGTATTCATATCATTTGCATTATACAAATTCACATTATGTGAACATAGGACAGAAGAATTTAAGTTAAAATGGTAATCTACCATATGTGTTTTTCTATATTTTCTTTAGAGTCACCATGAAAATGATAATAATGAAACTAAAATGTATAAATTCATGAGGATAAAGAAACCAGAGACAAAATGACCTGGAAAAGGGGCATTAACACATTTTTTGAAAGATGGAAAGCAGATGAGTAAGTTGTAACTGACTAAGAGACTGGAAAATCCTGAAACCCAAGTGTCTTTCAAAATCCTAATTAAAAAAAAAAAAAGTTTATTTGCATCATCAAACCTCAGAAAAGCTCCAAAATTAGAGTTGCTAGATATCGTGAAAGGCATAAGGCCAAAAGCACAGACTGATTAGGAATCTGAAGAAGGAGTTAGACCCTCAGGGGCTCTTCTGTGCCCGTGTGCTGCCACTCATCTGTTCCTTCAGGATCGTAGCAAAAGGCAAGCATTTTGTTTTATAGGGTTGTAGAATGAGGGATGCTTTAAAGTGGAAAGACCAGTCAATCGGAGGGTGAGACGCCATTTTGAAAATAAGGAAATTGAGTAAATACTCTGAAGGGTGACCACAGACTCCGTACCCTTTCTAGCCAACTACCATGCAGAGAAGAGTTGGGGGCTTCTTCTCTGAGGATCCTGATTGGCCCAGAGGAAGAAACAGAACAGATTTTTGAGGATCCCGGTGAAACAACTGAGTACTAGTACATCAACATACAGAGAGAACAACCCAATAATCCATAAACCCCACTCATGTGGCAGATTCTTATTCTTTATTACTAAATAAAAGTAGTCGAATATTCCCAGGCATTTGAGGACAGGCTCTAACATGAAAGACAAAACCAAAAATGTAAAACTACACTCACAGGTTTATAATAATTGTATACTAAATTTTTACATCCTCCAAACAAGAATGAGATGCTATGAAAAGGAATGATCTGAGAACAAAGAAAAAAGTTATTAGAAATTAAAACCATGATTTCCCCTCAAAAATATTTTCAAATTGAGTTGAAAAACCATGTTGAGAAAATATCCCAGAAAGTGGAGAAAATAGGAGAATAAACTGTTATAATATTAGAAGATCAACCAGAAGTTCCAGGAAATAGCTAGTAGAAGTTCCAGAAAGAATGACAAGAGATAATGGAAGGAAAGAAATTGTGTGCATGTGTGTATGCGCACACACATGTATGTGAACGTGTGTATGTGTGCATGTGTGAAATAATTATACAAGTACAAATCAAGGCTCACCATAGTGAGAATTCTGAACACTGATGTTGTTGGAAAGACGATAAAAATTTTCAGGGAGCAGATGAAAACAGTTCATGTACAAAATATGGGGGATTAGAATCCCATCACAGTTCTCAACACAATACCAGACACTAGAAGAAAATGGAGCAAGTTCTTAAAATTGTAAAGAATCTCTAACATTGAATATCTAGGTTCTTTTTCAAATGTTAAACAAAATGCAAAAGCGAAAGACAGGTTGAGATAAGTAAGAACTCAAAAAACTAAGTTGACACAGGAAGCTCATTTGTTCCAATAAAATAAGGAACCAAACTGTAAATAAGAAGAGGATGGCATTCAGAAAATAGAAATTTGTCTACCGGAGAGAAGACAAAAGGAGTTCCCAGGATGAGGATGAAGGGAAATCCAAGGGAAGAGCTATTTGCAAAACCTGGGGAGCAGTATTTTACCTGGGGCTAGAGTCCAAGGCTGGCGGGTTCCAAGACAGGGGTCTCTAAGGTTATCTAAAAAATAGATGATAAATACATACATACATACATGCATGCATACCTATAGATGTATTTCTTTTGCTTTTAATCAAAATAACAGGAGGTTTTAGTTTTTTTTTTTTTGGTCTAGTGGATGTTTAGAGGCTTAAAAACATCTCTGAACAAATGGATTGTTGAGGCAATTTTAAACCCAACGGAAAGAAAATGTATACAAAGAACGGAAATAATTATCCTATATTTCATGGCTCAGCTCTGAAAATATTTACACAGTCTAATAATATAAACACTAAACCTTGATTTAATTTACAATGTGATAGGACAATCTTGAGAAGTTAAGGAAAAGAAAATCGGGTGCTTATATATTGGTACAAGGAATGGGCCATGGGGCACACTGGAAGACAGCAGCCAGATCTTCATCATACACAGTTAACAGCCACTGGATCATGTCCAGAATTAAGACTAAAAATATATTGCATAATTTAGAAAAAATGGGACCAAGTACCCAGATAAATATTTTGAAAGTGTTGAAACTGTGAGTCTCAGGGAAGTAGGACTTGTTGGTGAGAAGCAGTGAAGGATTGCTATTTCACTATTTTGATAAAAGTTTCATACTATTGTTTGACTTTTTAAAATATCTCCATATAAACAATAAAGCAGTGGGATGGAATGAGGAGGAAAACACTGGTGGATGGAACTCCAAGATCATGTTCTTGTCCTTGACTTGGGTGCTGAATTCAAAAGTGCTAATTATATTCTTGTACCTTATGCACACATAAAGCTTACATATGCTACACGCACATATAAACATGTATTAAAGAAACAAAAGACAGACGAAGAGAAAAACTTGAAGACAGGAGATGTTATCTGTGTTAAACATTGAAGTTTTGGGAAATGGGAAAATGGATTTCCCTAAGTTTCTAGAGACTGTTGGCTGCAGACTCAGTAATAAGCTTCTTTTTCTTTGATTGAAAATAACTAAAATAACCAAGTGACAAGTGTCTGGATTACACAAGTCTCTGGTAGATCTTCCCGCGTAAATCAGTGTTGGGTGTGTTCAAACAGAAGGTGTCACTGTCAGACCTAAGGACCACAGAAGCCCCAGATTGAGAGAATGCCACTCGTCACCGATGTCTAGGCTATTCTACTGGCTCTTACACAGGCAGCCTGGGCTTGCATGTGTCTCTCATCCTGGAATTTGTTGATAAAAACAGTGGGAAACTTATATCAACATATATCTAACATTGTTGTCTACTCTTCCTAATGGATCTTAAATGGGGCAGAATTATACTTACTTCATTGCTACCTTCCCTGTTTGTCTACAAATTTTGGATACCCACTACCATTTGCCTGGCACATTTGGGGAACTAAATCAATAGTAATTGAATTCATGATAAACTATAATTCCTACTGATTTTTTTCTTTCCTTTTTTTTTTTTTTTTTTTTTTTTGCTATTGATTAACCCGAGGTTTGGGTTACTAAAAATTACATAGGTTATAGGCAGCCCTTATTCTCATTTACCTGCTTCTCTCTAGGATGATAGAATGGCAAGAGAGTTGAGCAATCCTGCACAGCTTTCTAAGTTCTATCACCAATTAAATGATAATAAGACTTTCCTCATGTTATGAGGAGGGAATGAGCCAATATATGTGCATTTTATAGACCATGAAGTAATCTATAAATGTCATTTGTATCTATGACCAAAGTTTTTCTGATAGATATTTCCATGTATCACATCCACTCTATTCTCCTCTACCTGTTCTTTTTCCAAATTGAATTAATAAGTGAGAAATCTAAGTAAAATGGTAATCTTCATGTGTGTATATTAATTATTAAAATAGAAATTGCCACAAATATTTATATCTACCTCCTTAAGTCACAAAGCATCAATTATGTGAATCAATTACACTTTACCCAAGATACTATTTTCCCTATCATTTTTCTGATAAAATTACCCAGAGTTCATCAGTTCCATTATGTAGTCATTAAGATATAGGGAAACATGGCATCCAAATCGGCAAAGAAGAAGTCAAACTATCACTCTTTGCAGATGATATGATACTATATGTGGAAAACCCAAAAGACTCCACTCCAAAACTGCTAGAACTTGTACAGGAATTCAGTAAAGTATCAGGATATAAAATCAATGCACAGAAATCAGTTACATTTCTCTACACCAACAACAAGACAGAAGAAAGAGAAATTAAGGAGTCCATCCCATTTACAATTGCACCCAAAACTATAAGATACCTAGGAATAAACCTAACCAAAGAGACTAAGAATCTATACACAGAAAACTATAAAGTACTCATGAAAGAAATTGAGGAAGACACAAAGAAATGGAAAAATGTTCCATGCTCCTGGATTGGAAGAATAAATATTGTGAAAATGTCTATGCTACCTAAAGCAATCTACACATTTAATGCAATTCCTATCAAAGTAACATCCATTTTTTTCAAAGAAATGGAACAAATAATCCTAAAATTCATATGGAACCAGAAAAGACCTCGAATAGCCAAAGGAATATTGAAAAAGAAAGCCAAAGTTGGTGGCATCACAATTCCGGACTTCAAGCTCTATTACAAAGCTGTCATCATCAAGACAGCATGGTACTGGCACAAAAACAGACACATGGATCAATGGAACAGAATAGAGAGCCCAGAAATGGACCCTCAACTCTATGGTCAACTCATCTTCGACAAAGCAGGAAAGAATGTCCAATGGAAAAAAGACAGCCTCTTCAATAAATGGTGTTGGGAAAATTGGACAGCCACATGCAGAAAAATGAAATTGGATCATTTCCTTACACCACACACAAAAATAGACTCAAAATGGATGAAGGATCTCAATGTGAGAAAGGAATCCATCAAAATCCTCGAGGAAAACACAGGCAGCAACCTCTTCGACGTCAGCCGCAGCAACATCTTCCTAGGAACATCACCAATAGCAAGGGAAGCAAGGGCAAAAATGAACTATTGGGATTTTATCAAGATCAAAAGCTTTTGCACAGCAAAGGAAACAGTGAACAAAACCAAAAGACAACTGACAGAATGGGAGAAGATATTTGCAAATGACATATCAGATAAAGGGCTAGTGTCCAAAATCTATAAAGAACTTAGCAAACTCAACACCCAAAGAACATATAATCCAATCAAGAAATGGGCAGAGGACATGAACAGACATTTCTGCAAAGAAGACATCCAGATGGCCAACAGACACATGAAAAAGTGCTCCATATCACTCAGCATCAGGGAAATACAAATCAAAACCACAATGAGATATCACCTCACACCAGTCAGAATGGCTAAAATTAACAAGTCAGGAAATGACAGATGCTGGCGAGGATGCAGAGAAAGGGGAACCCTCCTACACTGTTGGTGGGAATGCAAGCTGGTGCAACCACTCTGGAAAACAGCATGGAGGTTCCTCAAAATGTTGAAAATAGAACTACCCTATGACCCAGCAATTGCACTGCTGGGTATTTACCCTAAAGATACAAACGTAGTGATCCGAAGGGGCACGTGCACCTGAATGTTTATAGCAACAATGTCTACAATAGCCAAACTATGGAAAGAACCTAGATGTCCATCAACAGACGAATGGATAAAGAAGATGTGGTATATATACACAATGGAATACTATGCAGCCATCAAAAGAAATGAAATCTTGCCATTTGCGACGACGTGGATGGAACTAGAGGGTATCATGCTTAGCGAAATAAGTCAATTGGAGAAAGACAACTATCATATGATCTCCCTGATATGAGGGAGAGGAGATGCAACATGGGGGGTTGAGTGGGTAGGAGAAGAATAAATGAAACGAGATGGGATTGGGAGGGAGACAAACCATAAGTGACTCTTAATCTCACAAAACAAACTGAGGGTTGATGGGGGGAGGGGGGTTGGGAGAGGGGGGTGGGGTTATGGATATTGGGGAGGGTATGTGCTATGGTGAGTGCTGTGAAGTGTGTAAACCTGGCGATTGGCAGACCTGTACCCCTGGGGATAAAAATATATGTTTATAAAAAATAAAAAAAATTAAAATTCAAAGATATAGGGAAACATCAAATCATCTTTCTTTTTCTGTTTTAAGTTGCCTGTGTTTTTGACATGGGCATGCCATATGAAGTTTTATTTTTTTTATTTTTTATTTTTTTTAAAGATTTTATTTATCTGACAGAGAGAGATCACAAGTGGGCAGACAGGCAAGCAGAGAGAGAGAGAGGAGGAAGCAGGCTCCCCGCAGAGAGCCCGATGCGGGACTCGATCCCAGGACCCTGAGATCATGACCCAAGCCGAAGGCAGAGGCTTAACCACTGAGCCACCCAGGTGCCCCCATATGAAGTTTTAAAGATCAATCAAGTTTCATTGAAGAACAGAGACTATTTTTATTTATTTTTTATTAACCTGTAATGTATTATTAGCCCCAGGGGTACAGGTCTGTGAATCATCAGGCTTACACACTTCACAGCACTCACCATAGCACATACCCTCCCCAATGTCCATAACCCAACCTCCCTCCCCCTAACCCCCTCCCTCAGCTTGTTTTGTGAGATTAAGTAAAGAGACTATTTTTAAATTGCAGTTATTTCATTATTAGAGCTCTGTGTATTGACACCTCTTACAGATGAGTTAACACCTTTGCAACGTAACAAAGACTAGACCTCTCTTAATTATTTATTTAAAAAATGTGATGCAGCAGAACAAGCCGAGGTTTTGTAGAGACATTTAGGATTTAAATCCTAAATCAGCCACATAATCTCCTTGAACCTCAGTTTCCTTCTGTGGAAACAAACAAACGCAAAGATGCTTGTGAGGTTGAAAGAAACTGTACAGGAAGTACCCGGCTGGCGGGCAAGCAATGCTAGCGGTCATTGTGGTTTTAGAGTTAGGCTTGGGACTTTTGAAGCTCTGGTACTCACATACCCTCTTCTGCTTTCTCTGTGTTTACACACTAAGTTGGGTTTCAGGAAAGTGGTTCATACCAGCTGGCTTGCCTAAGAAGAAATGTGAGTTGCTTGCATGGGTATGGAAGGGGTAACATCTTCGGAAAGAGAGCATGGCTGGGCTGCATCTGTGTAGCTGCGTCCCACATGATCAGAAAGCCCCAGATGCCAGAGCGGTGCTAAGTACTTCACATGCAGACTGAGAACAAAAGACAGACAGCAAACCAGGAGAATCGACTGGCTATCTCTAAGCCACAGCTCCCGTCACATGAGGGAAGCCTGTCAGATGGAGAGAGCTTTGGTCTTTTGAAACCTTGAATGGCTTTGGATGTGCATGTTTGATATTAAAACCTGAGCAGAGTGGCCATGCCCTGCTTTTAGGGTACCCGGGACTTTCCAGGATGGGAGAGGGTGAATAGAATTAAAAAGAGAAATAGAAGCGGGGAGCCTCCTGATGATAGAGGTTTGTGTATAGTTTTTCAAGGAAGCCTCCCAAATCTCCCACCCTTGCATGCTGGTGCGAGTGATCTTGTTGCTGTTGCTGTGTTAACTGGAGAATATGGTGCCTACATCGATGGAGGGAAGGAAAGGGGTAGTAGAGCATCAGATGATAAGAGAAACTAAATATCTTCCAGGGATTCCCACAGACCTTGGGTGGGATTTGGGCTTCTGCAGGCCAGTGTGAGAATGTGAAGCAATTTGATGAATTTTGTGTGTGTGTCTATGTGTGTGTGTGTGTGCATGTGTGCGTGCACACGTACATGCACAAGCACATGCACACATGTGTGGTGGGGACTCTGAACTACCCAAAGGTTATACATGAATCAGTGAATTATTATTTCTGTATTCCAGACAAGGCTGGCAGTTGTTTAAATGACTTGTCCAAGGTCACCCAGCTAAATATGAGGTCGAGCAGAGGCTAATACTTGCATCTCTGTTCAGATGTCCCCAGAAATGGAGTCCCTGGTCACCATGCCTTGTTTTCTCCTCAGACCATTCTCCAGAACATCCAGTGGGGTCAGCTGAGCCAGATAAATCAATACTCACATCAGAGCTTTTGGACAAAACAGAAAAGTGGGCCCCAACTGTGTACACTCTGATTAATTAAGTCAAGATGACACCAAGGAAATCTGTACTTTTGAAAGTTTCCTCAGATGTTTCTAGTGGAAATTTAGATTTAGGAACCTCAGACAATCCAGTCTCTTCATATAAATGTGAGAAACTGAGGGCCTCAGTTGGGAAGAGTCTTATACACAAACACTTATTTATTGACTTTATGCTAGAACCAGGAATAGAACCTCTATCTCTAGACTCAACAACCTGTGGGAAATACACATGAACACAAATGAGTGTCTACACAACATGGAGCTTACAGGGACTGAATGAGAAAATACAGTTTAATGAAGATCCTTTCTTGGTAAGGAAACTCATGAGAAAGCCTAAGAATGCTTCTGTAATTTCCCAGGCATCAATTCTCTAAGGTAAGAATTAGAATCCTTATTTTGTCAGAAGTAATCTGAGATCAAGAGAGGGAAATGATTCAGCTGAGACTGCTGAGCTAGGAAAATGCAAACCAGGATTCAAACCCAGTTCCGTTACACAAAACAGAGAGACCACACATCTGATCAACAACACTCTCCTTTTCAAAGTGCGTATGCATTACATGAGCTGCTCTTAAGGTTGTAAAAACAGGGTCAT
The DNA here is from genome assembly GCF_902655055.1 of Lutra lutra. Taxonomy (NCBI): domain Eukaryota; kingdom Metazoa; phylum Chordata; class Mammalia; order Carnivora; family Mustelidae; genus Lutra; species Lutra lutra. The sequence goes on from NC_062290.1 coordinate 77,494,357, forward strand.
TTTGTGCGTAATAAAGAGAATTCCTCTGGCTCTCACCCACCCACTGTTTTGCAATCCCAGTCCCTCAAGAGCCCAGTCCAGGTACTCCGGGGGCGATCCAAGGACTGTGCTCTCCTGATCAGCCTTCTCTGCCTCAGTTCGAAACTAACTGAGCAAACTGAAAACCCAGGGAGACAAAAAGGGCTGCGTGTAAGTAAGATGAAAAGCAGACCCACGGATGAGCAAGGAGCTAAAGGTCAGAGGACCCAGCTAGAGAAATGCACAGTGAAACCCACCTTGTGATAAGGTTTACAGTGCAATGTCCTTTTACACGGGGTCAGAGCAGACACTGTACCCCTTTGGTATAGCAGTCATTTGCCCACTGTGGTCTGAATCTGGACCTTGAGATTCCTTGCAGTTATTACAAAATGAAAATAACAGAATTTCCCTTCTCCATTCCCTCCTTCCCTTCCCTTTCCTTCAGAGGCATCACATGTCCTATAGCCAAGGAAGTAGAGTGGGGCTGGGGGTGGAGGCCAAAAGGAATCAGTGCACCCGGCTGCCCAGAGGTGCTGACGAGTGTGCAGAGCGGGAGTGCAGGAAGGCAGTTGTGTGCCCAGGGACCAAGGGGACAGACGGCGGGCAGAAAATGAAGTCTGTGTGGTTAAGAGATGGCTTAGCCTGAGCAAATAAGTCAAATGATTGAGCAAATGAGTAAATATCTTGAGAATAATGAAAGCCAGTTTTCTCAGTGTTGGAAACGTGATTTATAAAAAATAAAAAGGGGCAAATCTAGAAAGAATCGTGACTTTTGGAATTGGAAGTTGTTGCAGTTATTTACTGCTCTATGACAAACCATCCCAAAATTGTTGCATAAAAAAATCACTTTTTCTGTTTGCATATCCTGTGGGTCAGGAGTACAGACAAGCACCAGATGGCACATGGACTCTGCTCCATGATGTCTGGGGACTCAGCTAGAAAGACTTGATGGTTGGGTGTGACCTGACCACAGGGACTAGAATCATCTGGAATCCCCAGGGTAGGTGAACTTCTTACATGCTAGCTCAGGGCTCCTGGGGAAATATTCCACTGAATAAAGGTGAAAACTGCATAGCCTTTTCCAACCCGGCCTCAGAAATCAAGTAACATCATTTCTACCATATTTCCCTGGTGATACGTGAGATACAAGTTTACCCACATGTAAGGCAAAGAAACATAAACTTACCCATTGATAGGAGGAGTGACAACAAATTTGTGGACATTTAAAAACAGTCAGATTGTCATGAACGTTCATATGTGTATATATACCCACACACATAAGCATATATGTATATGTGTACAAATGTATAAATACATATGCATATACATGCATACATGTATGTTTTCCCTAACTCTGTCCCTGAGAGTTTCTAGAACAATGAATAATTGCTTTAGAACAACAGCCATAAGAACACTGAATGCCCAGACAATCTTGGCTTCTAAATATCTTCTTCCACCAAAAGGAATAGAGTCCTTGAAGAAATAGCTGATTCCAAGTCCAAGAAATAAAAAGTTTGAGATGAGCATGGACTATTTTGTTTTGTCATTAAATAAGGAAAACCTCAAAAGAAAATGAAATGTGTCAAAAAGATACAGGATCAGTGAGGAGGTGCTCCCCAATAACCAAAGATGAACAATTTTAAGCATCAAAGTAAGATAGTGGTAGTCCCATGTAACAAACCATTGAATTAATTGGGCTTCATGAGTCCACGCTGATACAAACTAAAAAGAAAACAAGCATACATAAGTAGGGTAAAGGGATAGTTCTTCCTTGTAGCAACATGTCAACTAATAAATGTGGAAGGAATGAAGGAAGTAGAAGTCACCACATGGCAATGATCATAGTTGGGGTTGATTTAGGCAGATGTTATCAATGGATGCTAAGGCGGTGGGTAGAGTTCTGGGAAAAACAAGATGTCAGGGCAGTCTCTGAATTTTTGTCCCCCAAATATTCATCAACTACAAAGGAAAAATGGTGACTTCAGTGTGGGTAAGTCTGGCAGTGACACTGTGACCAGACACTCGAGGTTGACATGACCAGTGGTTAGACCAGTCAGCATTGTGTCTCCTGATGTGAGTCACTGAGAATAAGAGAGCATAATGTCTGTGGTATTCCTGTCAAGAGGGCATGGGCCACATCAGGTCCTCAGGAGACATCAGGCAGACTCTAGTTGAAGGTCGTTCTATGAAATGAAAGGACTGTGCTCCCCAAAACTGTTAGAAACACAAAGTACAGAGAAAGCCCAGACAATTGTTTCAGACTAAAGAAGAGTGAGGAAATCTAGGAACTAAAAACAACATATTCCTGACTAGGTTCCTCATCCAGAGAAGCAAACTAGACACTGTTGAGCCAGCTGGAGAAATATGCATGAGACCTGTAGATTGAGCGGTTCCGTGTCAAGGCTGATTTTCTGACTAGGAGGTTTGCTTGGTGCTGATATGAGAGAGACGCCTGTGGGAAATACGCCCTGTAGAATTAAGGCATCGTGCGCAGGCATCCTGTGTGCAATGGCTCCCAAATGGCCAGAAAAAGACAAAAAGGCATGCGGAGAACAAGAGAGGTGGGAAGAGAGAGAGTCAACGTGGGGAATCCATGTGTTATGGGTTGGATTATGTTCTCCCTCCAAATTCACATGTTGAAATCAGAACTCCCAGTAATTCAAGGTGACACCATATTTGGAGATAGTGGTCTTTGCAGAAGTAATCAAATTACAGTGAGGTTATTAGTGTGGCCCCAATCCAATAAAACTGGCCTCCTTCTAAGAAGAGGAGATGCTGACACAGACACACGGAGAGGGAAGGCTGTGTACGAAGACAGAGGGAGGAGACCACCATCTACAAGTCAGAGAGAGGTCCGGGGCAGATCCGCCACTCAGGGCCCTCCTAAGGAACCAACCCTGCCTATGCCTTGACCTCCACTTTAAATTTGATTTCAGTCTTTCCAGAACTGTGGAACAATAAATTTCTGTTGTTTAAATAATCCAGTCTCTGGTATTTGTTATAGCAGCCCTAGCAAACCCACACACTGTTGGAAAGGACACTGAAGTTCTTCATGTTGTTCCTGCAGGTGTTCTGTAAGCTTGAGATCATTGCAAAATAAATTATTATTATTACTATTACTATTTCTAGAGAGAGCTCATGTGTGTGTGAGCCAGAGAGGGGGCAAAGGGAGAGGACGAGAGAGAGTCTTAGGCAGGCTCTATGCCCAGTGTGGAATCTGATGAGGACCTTGATCTCAGAACCCTGAGCAGAAATCAGGAGTCAGATGCTTAACCAATTGAGCCACGCAAGTGCTCTGCAAAATAAATTATTTTTAAAGTAGCAATCAATTAGCATTTTACACGTGGTCATCTTACAACATTTTCACCATTGTCTCCTTTGATCTTCACCACACCCCAGGGAGGTAGGTGAGGTGTGCATTAATTGATTCCTTTCACTGTCCAGCAGTCTCTGTCTGAGTAGGTTGCAAAAGGGTCTTTGACGTTAACCACTGATGGAGAAAAATGGAGCTTAAAGAGGTGTGCTCTGAGCCTCTCACACCGGCAGTGAGAGAAGTCAGCGGTTCACACATTATCATTACGTACACATTAACATAACATTACCAGAAGGAGAGAAGTTCCTTCCTAGATTTCCAACTTGCTCTTAACCATGTTTTCTTACAGAAAAAACCTGGAGGAAGGAGAGAACAGAAGAGGAGAGGCAGAGGGAAGTGCAATGCGGCAAAGGATGGAGGAGAGAGGAGAGGAGTGATGATCTCTGGCTGCTTTGGGTCCCCACCTGAAAGGCAATCGGGCAGATGGACAGCAAAAGAAAGCCTCCTCTCCTTCCTGGTAGAGATGGTCCCATCCTCCTCTCTCCTTCGGCTTGTTTATAAATTTTCCAGTGTCACTTAGCAAGTGGTATTGTTGTTTATTGCTATTCGTCTCTTCTCTACTGAAGCCTGAGGTCTTCCAGGTTCTTCTGCTTATTTGTGGAATCTGGGGTAAAGATAGCACCATGATCCTAGAAAAACACAATTATATGAAGTCATTTCTGTGCTTAAAACCTGCTGGTAGTTCTCAGTCTCAATCAGAATAACACCCAAAGTCACTCTCCAGATCCACATGGCCCTATGTGATCTGTCCACCTGTCATCTCCCACACTGCATCACCTCACTCCAGCTTCCAGAGACTCCTTGAGGCCCCTCATGCTCCCTGAGAGGAGCTCTAGCATCAGGGCTGTGCACTTGTGATTCCTCGACCTCAAATGTGTTCTCTTCAGTCACCCAGACATCATACTTCCTCTGGTTTCTACTAAAAAGTCACCTTCACAGCCAACCTTCCTGAAATTTAAATTCTACACCCAAACATCCCACTCCCCTTTCCCTACTACATTATTGCCCTCAGACCTCATCGCCGTGTAACATACCTATTTGCATTTCTTGTCAAAATCGTTCTTCTCACTGGGATATCTATTCCACAAGACTGGAGATTTTTGTTTTATTGGCTGCTGTATCCTTAGTACATAGAATGGTATTCATCTCAACAAATATTTATTGAATGAATAGTTGAAGTTCCTTGACTGTCCTGTGTCTCAATACCATTGCCAAGAGTGGTATAATAAAAATCAAATGCTGGTGAGTATCTGAAGAAAATGATCTCTCCTACATAGCTGGTGAAAATCTGAAATGACACGGCCACTCTGGACAAGAGTTTGGCAGTTTCTTATTAAACTAAGCATGCAATTACCATATGACCCAGCAACTATAGCTTCAGGCATTTATCCCTGAGAATGAAAACTTATGTTCTCTCAGAAAACCATGCACAAATATTCATAACAGCTTTATTTGTAACCGCCCCAAACTAGAAACAATCCAGATGTCTTTTAATGGGGAATACAAACGATGGTACATCCATACCATGGAATATTACTCAACAATAGAAAAAATTAACCGTGATACAACTTGGAGGAAGCTGAAAATGGGAAGAAAAAAGAAAGACCACCAAAAACCTCATCCCAAAGGGCTGTACAGTATATGGTTGCATTTATATAATATTCTAGAATGCCCAAAGAAAGAGATGGAGAACTAATTACTGGCTTCCAGGGATTAGTGTTGGAGATAGTGGTGGAGGGAGGGAGGTGGGTGTGTTTATTGCAGGACAATATAAGGGACCCTTGTGAGGACCCTGTGATTTCTTGATTTTGGTGGTGGATACACAAATCTACATATGTGATAAAATTACAGAGAACTACACACACACACACACATACACACAGAGACAAATGAGTACATATATAATTTTGGCATTCTGAACAATTTAGGTGGATTGCATCAATGGCAGGTTCCTGACTGTGATCATGCGAGATGCTGTCACCAAGGGAGTTGGGGTAGATGGCACATGAGATCTCTCTGCATTATTTCTTGCAAGTGCATGAGTCCCCAGTTGTCTCAAGATGAAAAGTTGAATTGAAATGATGTATTATTTAATTCTAAAAATGGGCATTGAAATCTTGGGATGTCCATCATTTTTCAGGGTACTTGTAAACATGAAAGGGGCACATACACACATGCTCATATGTGTATAAAGCACTTGAAATGCTGTTCGGCATATAATAAACACTCAGCACATTTTAGCTGATATTACTCCAATCATGCAGGGCAGACCTATATTCAGGTCATCGCTGATCCCCAGTGTATGTCTTGTTTCTGATGCATATTACAAACACCAGTGACCGTGAGCTAAATAAATAATTTTTCTAACCGTCTGCACTAACCTTCAGAGAACGTGGGTCAGTAAGAAGAGTGCTGTCTGTGGAGCCCAGAGTAATCAAGAACCCTAAAGAGGAAGACCGTAGGACATCTAAGACTCCACCTCCTAGCTGTCCCACTAAGTTACTGTAAAGCTTTGAAAGGCCCATTTTCTTTGCTAAGTCTTAGTTCCCTCATTTGTTGGAGGAGGAATTAGAATGGTGTTATCTCTATGGTCCCTTTCCAGCTCTATGTTTTAGAAGCACAGAGAATTATCTTTCCTGAAACATGAGCACTGGACTAGAAGTCTATAGGTTATTATATCTTGTCTCCAAAATTCTGGCCTCTAATTCCCTTTGGGTCAAGTTGACTCTTCCGTTTCTGGCTCCCAGTAAAGCACAATTCTTACAGCTGGTTTCTACCATTATGGTCCCTTAAAGTATGTTATAGTCAGAATATCTGTAGACGATAGCCAGCCAAGATTTTGGAAACCTTTAGGGGATAAGGAATTGTAGAAATTTAAGCTATAATTATAGTATTAATCACTACCATTGCATCACTGTCTTCCAAAAGCCAAGGGGGAGTTACACTTGTTAAATTTAAAAACAATAAAGGCATGTCGTGATTGATGAAAGTACAAAAAAATAAGAGGCCTCCAAAAAATACCAGCTTGTTTATTTTATCTAATATTTGTAACACAACCTAACGGATTCATGTCGTGTTTCTAAGAGGACTCCTGGGTGATTTTCCATGCCAAACGTTCGCCAGCAGCTGACAGATGTCCCTACTCCGAAAGGCCAGGTTCCGCGGCGCTACGAGCACTACATAGATCATGTTCGCCTGTCCTCTTGCTCTATGTCAGAGCATCTGGAATGTCCAGCCCTTCAGAGTGAAAATCGCTTATATTTTTGTACTTGCTTGGGACAATTCTCAAAGTGAGTTATTGAGCATGTATTGAACACCTTGTGCAAACTTCCCCTTGCAGAGACCCTGTGACACGATCACGGTGAAGTACCAAGGTTTCCTGTTAGAGGTAAATGTGGTTTTTTTGAGGAACTACAAAGGCTTGGAAAGCAAGTAGGGCCAGAGTAATTGAAGAAGACAGGAAACCATTGTCAAAGCGCTGGGAAAAAATGGGTTGGACTGTATTGCCAACAAAACTGTCTTTTAAGAATAAGGCTTAAGAAATAAAAACATGTTTATATCCATAAACAATGAATAGATTATGAATAAATTCTCACGAAATAAATTGATAGAGGATGTACTTGTGGAAAAAAAAATAATCCCAGTAATAAGATATTTGATGCAAATAAACAGCAAACATTTGGGAATATCCAAACAAACACCGTCTGAAAAACAATAATAGTGTTTAATTTGAGGTTAAAAAAGAAAAGCCATTCTAGCTGCAACTTACATACTGGAGGGCAACAACACATGTGCTGGGGAGGAGTGAGAAGAATAAAGTCCTTGTATTGTTCAGCATGGGAATAAAAATATCTGTTAACTGAGGACTTTGTTGATTATGTCTGTAATTTTTAGCATAACCACTAAGACACTAAAAAGAGGAGATTAAATTAGAGCACATATGTTTAAATCCTCAAAACAAAGCAAACAACGAAGTCTACCAAAACAGGAGAGTCAAGTTCTCAGGCCAGAGCAAAGATGGGTAAGGCGAAAAGAGAGCTGCGTTATCAAGGGAGACCTAGAGAGAGCGATCTATCCATTTGAGAGAGCCATTCGAGGGAGATCCTGCAGAGAACAGGCAGATCTTCCGCTAAAAGGATTGCATACAATGAGGTCCCCAAACTCTCTTGTCTTGAGGACAAGTTCTTGAGAGCATATAATCAATGCTAACCTTCCAGTTAAAATTTAGCTAGCCTTAGAGATTGACCTATGTCAGTCGTTCTCCAATGTAGGACTCCAGATTGTATTTCCAAACACATTGATTAGGTAGGGGCATTTTTAAAGAATGACTGATTGATTGATTTGTGGGGGGGGGGGGGGGTGGAATGGAGGGACAGAGGGAGAGAGAGTCTTAAGCAAACTCCCTGCTGAGCGCTCGATCCTGAGATCATCATCTGGGCCAAAACCAACTGTCAGACACTTAACTGGCTGTGCCACCAGGCACCCCAGTAGGGGCATTGTTTTCATATATTCCAAGAGACAATCAAGTGGTAGGCCTGAAGACCCCATTCTTAGAGGCATGAGCAAATTACAGTGCCTTTGGGCGTTCCATTTCTCAATGCAAATTAATGCCACAGCACTTGGTACATATCTCGATGTCTGGGAGAGTTTGAGGAAAAAAGTCATTCATTTTAATAAGATATTCCTCTTCTCGTTGCAAAAAACAGGTTCCTAGGCTTAAACACACACACACGCACACACACCCGTGGTACGTTTGTAAGTTAATGTCTCTAAACCTAATAGCTGATGGGAGGCAGCCTGTCTAATCTGTACTGGTGACATCCCAGCCCCCCATTCCTGTCATTTTTCTCATTTTGGCAATGCTGGTCAAAAGGTCTTCTCAGGAAGTTGAGACCATCTTGTCGAAGCCTCCAGATCCCTAGCTCAGGAGCTCTAAGCCAGTAAAACTTCAGACTTTCACACAACTATGCTCTTCTCTGGGTGGGAGCACACTTTATCATTTATGACTTTGATAGAGACAGAGAAGTCTAACCCTCACATGCACTCCTACAAATTACAGGATTTTCTTTTTTTTTTTTCTTCTAGAAAAATTGATTTTAATAAGTTTCTTGTATATGTTCATTGTGTCAATTGCATATTCATTTACTTTCCTATTTACTTCCCCTTCATCACCCATATGCATTCTAGTGTTCATGTATCAACTTCCTCATTTTTTATTACATCAGTCATTAACTCATTTCTGACTCTCGATCACTGGATCATTTATGTATGCATTTAAAACACACCTGCATACATACGCACAATCTTCACACAAGCTCTTCTGTATTAGAGCCACTGGCAGAGATGGGCAATACACCCATGACTCCTTATCAAAGTTTTCGGGTTACTTCCTTTGGCTTTCTCTTTCCAAGGCCCCCACCTGTGAATTCACTACACGTGTGACTCAGATCCTAAGTGCATACTTAGAAACAAAATTTACAGCAGCTTCTAGATGCCAATCAGGCCAGGCTTGGAGCAAAATTCTGTTTCCTTGAGTGAAACACCAATCAGCCCCAAAAGTTGGACCTAGCTTTCAGGCTCTGTGAAGGGAAACCTCACAATTTTTCTTCCTAGGCAGGCAAAACTCCACCTCTTTCTTCCCTACTGTGTGTTTCTTCCCTGGGAGGGGGGAAGGGGGACTCCTTTATCATGCACCTAAAACACTTCATTTCTGACACTCCTAGTCACCAAATATGAGGAGGCTTTTCCCCCACGTGAAGCAATTCTCTGAGACATCAGCTGGTGTCTTACAACTTAATTCGATTCTGACCTTTCCCACCTGGAGATGGCATCAGATGCCACAGGTTAAAGACTCAGCCTCACAAATCTCGCCACCCTCTCCCCCACCCCAACGTGTATACACTCCAGACGCCAGTGGTGAGCCTACGTTATTTCTCATCTGTGCCTCTGACCAACAGGCTACGGATCAGAGGTTCCAGTGACCCCCTCCATGGGTTTGAATAATTTGCTAGAGTGGCTCCCAGAACTCAGTGAAACTCTTACTTATGTTTCCAAGTTTAATAAAGACTTTGATAAAGGATACAGGTGAGCAGCCAGTCGGAGAAGTATAGGGTGAGGTCTGGGAGGGTCCTGAGCTCTGGAGCTTCTGTCCCCGTGAAGTTGGGGTGTGTCACCGTCCTCGTGTAGATGTATTCACCAACCTGGAAACTCTTCAAACTCTGCTTTTTTTTTTTTTAAGAGGCTTCATAACATAGACATGATTGATTAAATCATTGGCCACTGGTGATTGATTCAAGCTCCAGCCCCTTTCCCCTTGCAGGAGGTCAGGGGGCGGGACTTTAAGTTCCAACTCTCTATCAATGTGGTGGGTTCTCTCCAGGCAATCAGCTCCCAAACTTCAGTTACCTGAGGGCTTTCCCAAATTCACTTCATTAACATAAAAAGGGCACATTTAAGGCTCTCATCACAGGACATTACAAGGGTTTTTAAGCACTCTGTCTTAGGAACAGGGTAAAAAACTAAATAGTATCCCCTCCTTATCCGGGGTTTCATTTTCCACGGTTTCAGTTTCCTGCACCCACCACGGCCTGGAAGGAGATGCCCCTCCGTCTGACTTAACATAGCATCAGAAGGTCGCAGTAGCGTCAGGCTATGTTGCAACACGTGCGCGTTTACCTCCCTGGATGCCTGGCACAGCATTTTCTCATCTTGCAGCATCACAAGGGTGAGTACAGTGCAATAAGATAATTTGAGCACATAACTTCTATTATAGTAAAGTATTGCAGTTGTTTTATAATTGCTGTTGTTACTCGCTTACTGTGCCTAATTTATAAACTAAACTTTGTCCCAGGTTTGTATAGGCAGCAACATAGTATATATAGGGTTCAGTCCTCTCTGAGGTTTCAGGCATCTACTGGGGCGGGGGGGATTGGCATGTATTTCCCGTGGATAATTGGAGACCACGTTATATATTTCTTATGATAAATAGCAATATCACAGGCCATCAGAGCTCCTGCCCCTGTCTCCAGTGAGTGAGTCTCAGTCCTGACTTTGGTGGTGGCTGTGTGGTCCCTGAGTTCTAACAGTCCCTTAGCCTTCCATCACTCCATGTCACACAAGGAAAGTTTACCCAAGCTCCCATCTCCATGATTATAATTATATTATGTTCTTATCCAGTACAAATGACCTCTGGCTCGGTATAACTCAATGGCTCTACTCCCCAAGTACAAAGTATTTTTCCTAAGAACCCACCCAACTGCTGATTGTTTAATATTCGTGTTTACTTCTGGTGATACCTAAGATGGTAGCAAGTTCGATGATGCTATTTATGGATATAATCCTAGTCACAAACATAGTGTTTGGCCTAAGGAATATATTTTAACAGAAATAAGAGCGGCAAATATTGTTAATTAAGTACTTGCAAAAGGTCTGGGGGAGAAGAAGGGGCAGAAACTGCCTGAGGAGGGTGGGAGTAAAGAGGAAGGACAAAGATTTGCTAGGCAGCCTGCAGGAGTGCATGCATTTCCTGACAAAGCAAACTGCATTTTATTTCTCTTTCTTTCTTTCTTTTTTCTTATTATGTTCAGTTGGCCACAGTATGTTACATCATTAGTTTTTGATGCAGTGTTCAATAATTCATTAGTTATGTGTAACACCCAGTGTTCATCACAGCAGGTGCCCTCCTTAATACCCATAACCCTGTTACCGCCTCCCCTCTGAAACCCTCAGTTTGTTTCTTGGGGTCCATAGTCCCTCATGGTCCGTCTCCCTCTCTGATTTCTCCCCCTTCATTTTTCCCTCCCTTTGCCTATGGTCCTCCATGGTATGGCTTACATCCCACATATGAGTGAAACTGTATGATAATTGTCTTTCTCTATCTGACTTACTTAACTTAGCATAATCCCCTCCAGTTCCATCCATGTCCATGTAAATGGTGGGTATTCGACCTTTCTGGTGGCTGAGTAATATTCCATTCTATGTATGAACCACATCTTCTTTATTGTCTGTTGAAGGGCATCTCAGCTCCTTCATCATTTGGCTATTGTGGACATTGCTGCTATGAACATTGGGCTACAGATGTCCCTTCTTTTCACTTCATCTGGTATCTTTGGGGTAAATACCCAGTAGTGCAATTGCTGTGTCGTAGGATGGTTTTATCCTTTACTTCTTGAAGAACCTGTATACTCTTTTAGAGTGGCTGTACCAGCGTGCATTCCCACCAACAGTGTAAGAGGGTTCTCCTTTTTCTACATCCTTGCCAACATTTATTGCTCCCTGTTTTGTTAATTTTTGCCATTCTAACTGGTGTAAGCTGGTATCTCATTGTGGTTTTTAAATATTTATTTATTTGACAGAGATCACAGGTAGGCAGAGAGGCAGTCAGAGAGAGAGAGAGAGGAGGAAGCAAGCTCCCCACTGAGCAGAGAGCCTGTGGCGGGGCTTGATCCCAGGACCCTGGGATCATGACCTGAGCCGGCAGAGGCTTTAACCCACTGAGCCACCCCCTCATTGTGGTTTTGATTTGTAGTTCCCTGATGGTGAGTGATGCTGAGCATTTCCAGTGATACGGCTGTACCAAGACAGGGAAGTTACCTGTGGTAGGATCATAGTGTACAGTGTACAGGGGACTGGGAATGGGGAAATTGTCCATAAATGAATCCAGGAAGGCAGGCAGAGACCAAATCATGCCACATGTGATCCATGTTAAGAAGTTCAGGCTTCGTTCTCAGCGAAGGCATGGCATTTCAATGGTTTTCATGTGGAAGTAAACTGGCCACAGGGATTTCACTTTAATTTTATTTTGGGAAGATCACTTATGACCAAAGCAGGACAAGATAGGGTCTGATAGCTTAGGAAAGAGATGGCCTTGTTTGTTGGGGAATGCTGTCAAAGAATGAAAACTGCTTCATCTGACCTTTTGAGCCAGACTTACACCTAGGAAGCACATTTCAATTTTAAGTACAGAGCCATACTGTATTCTTCCTTTCCTCATCTCCTGTATTTGAGTCAGCATATCCAGTAAGTTTCACCCCCTAAATGCTTTTCAAGTACATCACCTTCTTTGCATTTCTGTTGCCATTCCCCCGGTTTGGACACCTGTCATCCCTGACCCAACCGATTGCTACCGCTCCGTCACTATTTCTGTCACTTCCTAGATCTTTCCCGCCAAACTGTCCCCCACTGGTTATGAAGGTGAACATTCTAAGTGGCTTTTTTGCTGTTTAGATTTTCCCAATAGCTACCCATTTCCTAGAAGATTATCTAAATTCCTGTAATGTACCCAGTCTCATGGTGCTTTCTCCAATACAATTTCCTTCATCATTTAATTGTTGCATTTGATTGTTACAGACCAAATCACCAAAATAAGAGTCACCTCCTTACACTCTTCTGTAAGAAATAGCCACTCACTTTGTAATGCTGTTTTCCTGTAATGCACACTCTTCCTCATGACACTTATTTCATTGTGCTGATATTTATTTGAGTGTGTGTCTACCTTTATTCACTAACTGTCTTCCTTGGAGGCAGAAACTGTATCTTATTTATTTGTAAGAGCCTGTAGCCTGGTATACTGTTTGTTTAAATAGACGGCTCCTCTCTCTACCCGCCATTTTTTTTTTTTTAATGAACAAACAGGTGAACAATGATTCTTTTAAAAATGCAAAGAATGAATCAAGATTTTAAAAATGGGTCAGGTTCAACCAAGGTAGGAAAAAAGAAGCAAACAAACAAACGTGTTCTGGTATTTTGGAGCAGAGGAAGCTTTTTTCAGCTTCTTGGAAAGGTACAGAAGACCTTTTGCTCATGATTACTCATCCATTTTGATTCCCTCTATTAAAAATATAAATATGATATGATGCCTTTAATATTGATCAACTCTAAGCATACATCTATTGATACCTAGGGAGAAATTGATTCATAGTGTTTCCAATGATGTGGTTAGAAAGTGCTTTGGATAGTCACTGGGGTCAGGCCTGAAGGAGCCAAGAAATCCAAGTGTTTTCCCTCTATCTCCCACTAGCTTTCTGACAGAGTCTAATGGGAGCTACTTGGGCTCATCCCAGGTAACTGCAGGTTCTCAAAAACCAGATTAGGTGGGAAATCCTTCACAGACTGAGACTAACGATCTGATAGAATCTATGACCAGTGAATTGGAAACTCCTTCAGGTCCAATGGAGAACGTGAAAGCCAGATAGGAAATGAGGAAACACAGCTGGAAATACTAAGAGAACATGAGACAGAGGGGTTGAAACAGCTGTGGGGATAGGCAGTTTTCTAGGAGAACGACACAATTGAGAGAATCAGGAGGGAAAAGCAACTCGAGGATGGAATTTTTAAATTGTGTGAGTGCATGTTCTCCCCATTGATACCTTATAACATTTTGGAGATGATACTGACTCCTAAAGGTGACTGGTCGGTGAGGATGGGGAAAGGAAATAGTCAGAAAAGAACATTTACTCAGCATGTGCTATATATAAGGTATCCTACTCATTGCTGGAGATATATATGTAGAAGGACTTGAGTTTGCCCTAAATGAATTTTCTGACACCATATGAGGTAGCTACATTGAAATCTCCCAATTGTAAGTAGGAAAAACTGAACTTCAGAGGTTAAATATCTTGCATGAAGACATTCATATAGGAAGAGAAAAGTAGACTCTCCAAGAATCTGTCCACAATAGTGGACCAAAGGTGAGAAGTTTGCATTAATTAGTTCCTTCTCTTGCCTGTGACCCAATGACTCCTTAAAACATGTTACATTTTTCCTCTCTGGGTGACATTACTAGCTGTGATGGGGAAGGTTGCAGAGAAGGGCATTGTTCTCTTGGATATAACAGTGTTGCTGGGGCAAAACTGTTTACATGTTGCTATTCTGCGTGGCTTTCCCTCATTCTAGAAAGAGATAATTTATAAACCACTTTATCTTTTTAAAATTAACATATAATGTATTATTTGTTTCAGGGATACAGGTCTGTGATTCATTAGTCTTTCTTTCTTTCTTTCTTTCTTTCTTTCTTTCTTTCTTTCTTTATTTGACAGACAGAGATCACAAGTAGGCAGAGAGGTGGGCAGAGAGAGAGGAAGGGAAGGAAGCTCCCTGCTGAGCAGAGAGCCAGATGTGGGGCTCAATCCCAGGACCTGAGATCATGACCTGAGCCAAAGGCAGAGCCCTTAACCCACTGAGCCACCCAGGCACCCCTGTGATTCATTAATCTTAAACACAATTCACAGCGCTCACCATAGCACATACACTCTCCAGTGTCCACCCCTCAGCAACTCCTTCCCCCACTTCCCTCCAGCAACCCTAAATTTGTTTCCTGAGATTAAGAGTCCTTATGGTTTATCTCCCTCTCTTTTTTCATCTTGTTTCATTCTTCCCTCCCTTCCCCTATGATCTGTCTTGTTTCTCAAATTCCTCATATCCGGGAGATCATATGATAATTATATTTCTTTGATTGACTTATTTTGCTTAGAGTAATACCCTCTAGTTCTATCCACGTAGTTGCAAATGGCAAAATTTTGTGGCTTTTTAATGGCTACATAATATTCCATTATATGTATATGTATGTGTGTGTATGTATATATACCACATCATCTTTATCCATCTGTCAATGGACATCTGAGCTCTTTCCATAGTTTGGCTATCATGGACATTGCTGCTATAAACACTGGGGTGTGCGTGCCCCTTTGGATCACTACATTTGTATCTTTAGGGTAAATACCCAGTAGTGCAATTGCTGGGTTGTAGGAACGTCTTTTCAACGTCTTGAGGAACCTCCATGCTGTTTTCCAGAGTGGCTGCACCAGCTTGCATTCCCACCAACAGTGTAGGAGGGTTCCCCTTTCTCCACATCCTTGCCAACACCTATCATTTCCTGAGTGGTTAATTTTAGCCATTCTGACTGGTGTGAGGTGATATTTCACTGTGGTTTTGATTTGTATTTCTCTGAAGTGAAGGGATGTTGAGCACTTTTTCTTTTTCTTTTTTTCTTTTTTAAAGGCACATGTAGCCACAATTCTCATCTTTTTTTTTTAAGTTTTTATTTATTTATTTGACACAGAGAGCGAGATCACAAGTAGGCAGAGAGACAGGCAGAGAGAGAGGAGGAAGCAGGCTCCCTACTGAGCAGAGAACCTGACTCGGGGCTCATTCCCAGGACCCTGAGATCATGACCTGAGCTGAAGGGAGAGGCTTTAACCCACTGAGCCACCTAGGCACCCCAGTTGAGCATTTTTTTCATGTGTCTGTTGGCCATTTGGATGTCTTCTTTGGAGAAATGTCTATTCATGTCTTCTGCCCATTTCTTGATTGGATTCTTTGTTCTTTGGGTATTGAGTTTGATAAGTTCTTTATAGATTTTGGATACTAGTCCTTTATCTTATATGTCATTTTCAAATATCTTCTCCCATCCTGTTGGTTGTCTTTTGGTTTTGTTGACTTAAACACCTCTATCTTTAAGGCTGTTCCAAGCATTGAGAATATTCCCATCTTAATGTGGGATGATCTTCAAAAGGAAGTTTTTTCTTTTTTTTTTTTCCTTATTATTCATTCTGTGATTAAATGCTGTTGTCGACACTGGTCTATGATCATCTCATTAGCAAAAGCTGTAGAAATTTGACAAAGGTGTAGTGTGACACAAATTAATAGGAGTAAAAATACAGAATATTATAGGCACTGAAGATGACTTTTGGGTTGAATCGTATGATCTAATACCCCAAAATGACAATGTTCAGACAATTTTGAAATCTTCCTCTCACTGTGTACAGCATAGCTATAATATGTATCAAACTGAGAGCACTAGGTTTTTCTGAATTAGCAGTCAGGGGTTAATATAAATATAGAATATAATAGAATAATGGGTCCTTACAACTCAGGTATTGCTGTTTGTTTTGTTATTAGTCACTATCTCCAATTGGGACCCTAATTTTAATAAATTTTACCTGTGGACGATCTCCTTAAGCTAGGATAGAAATAAAGCATGCACTCACATCACTACTCATAAAATTATATAAAAAATTTCATTGCAGTCATGGAATATGAACCTTATCCTTAGTTAAGAACCTATAAACTATGTTAACCCATCCAGTTCACTGATTGGAAATTGAAGCCCACAGAAAGAAACTGATTTCCCATAAAACACATTGCAAAGAACCACAGGATTCAGAATGTGAACTGTGTTTGAGTGCAATAATTTTTCAGTTGCATTTTGCCCATTTTCTTAGCTATAACATTCCATTTTTTTTAGCATGTTTCATCCCCTAGAAATACTTTTTTTTTTTTAATCTGAAAAACTTACAGGAAACAGTATCACATTTAGGTTACCAAGTAGCAAATGAGAAATAATAAAAAATAGAAATTTTAGCAGGAATCCAAGCCGTATAGAAGATCTGAGCATGTGTCAGAGTAGTTGGCTAAAGCATTTAACACTTCTGCATCTTCATAGGAAGGACAATGGTCAGTGCAGCATTTCATAGCAGTGGCCCTCCCCATGAATACAGTCGGTGTAAATCTGGCACTTGACAGAAGAAGGGATTTTTGACAGTCAGACTTGGATAAGCTTTATTCCAAGAGAGCGCTTCATCCGTCGCTCGGCTCTAGAACTTTTTGGACTTTCTGCTTAGGTGTCCATCACAGACACTTTGGAGATTTTCTTACTTAGTGGGTTTCTGCCAGGGCTGACCACCAGCATGGCTTGGAGAAGTTTCTCCGAATATAAATCCTTATGTCCCACCCATGAAGATTCAAATTCACTAGATCTGCATGGGCTTGAACTCATGTCCTTAGAAACTCTCACCAAAGAAACTTTTTGAACAGACCTGACCGAGAGACAGTCCAGGAATATCCCACCCCCGACCCCAGCAAAATACACACTTTGCATTTTGCCAGCAGCAAAATGAAAGGCAGATCACAAAAGGTAAACCGGGAAAGACTATTTTCAAAATTCAGTTCACTTAGTCTGTTGCTCAAGGAACTCCCTGTGAACTGTAATTACCACATGACCCTTGATGTTCTGATTGCTCAATGGAATGTCAGGATATAGGAAAAAAGTAGGATCCAGTGTGTTCCCCTAAAGCGTAAATGAGATTGTAGCATGTGTGTATGGATATCCTAGAGCACCTGTGTACTTTATCCCAAGGACTATGCTATCATCTTGTCCGGTTTTCCCTCCCTGGCAAGCTAAGGGGGACAGTGGGGCTATAAGGGGGTCTCGGGTTCAGAGGCAGGCAGGGAGCAGGTAGTAAAGCAAAGGGGAGCTGAAGCCTGAGAGCTGGATGACGTGGTCTCCCAAAGACAGTGACCATACAGGGCCTGAAGTTCATGGTGTAGGCAGAGGCAGCCTGGCACTCTAGCAGCAGGAGGGCAATTGTCATGGTCAGGAACAAAGAAGCAAGTATGCTTAAGAGGCAGAATTAAGAGAAATTTCCTCGGTTGAAGGAACAAAGGAGACAGGAGCCTTTCATGGTCCATGCCAGCCCTGGCAGCTGCTCTCAGGTAATTGAGCCTAGGTGAACAGCACTGAGAGCCAGAGATAAGTAAGAAGAAAAATCCTACTTTCCAGGTATCACATTCTAGTTTGATAAGTGTGTGTGATGAACCGCGTTAGGGGTTAAATCACAGGAGGCTTCTGGTGAACTCTTCATGTGGGCCATGCCTGGGTGTTACGGTGGAGGATACTCCGTGGTTCACCACACAGACATGGCGGAGGGGGTGAGGCCTCCTTGGCAGAGGAAAAGCGGGTGCAGACACTGGAGTGGCGGAACAGGATGACGTGTTAGGAGAGCAACAGCCTGTGTTTGTGCTCGAGGTTGAAGCACAAACAGCTGTTGGAAGATGGAGAAATCGCTGGGTGACGGCTCATGAGACAGATCAAATGTCACGAAGCCATCCCCTCTGCTTCCTGTGAACCACTGGCTGTCAAGAAGGCGGTATGTGTTGTGTTCTTCCGAGAGGGTAGAGCTACCTTGCTAGCACCCCATGGTTGTCAGCTTTCAGAGAATTTGAGCCCTGACTAGAATTTAGACTACATGGCATTAAAGATCTCTTTCTAACTGTAAGATACTCTAGGCATCATGACCTTCCAGAATGGGCATCGTTTTTGTGGGTAAGATGTGAGTGAAAAAGAAGAAATCGCAATAAAGAAAACAAATAGTGATAGGAAGAGTGGAAGATACTGGAATGGGTGGTAAGAGTAGTAGAGGAGGCAAACATAGTCTGGAACCTTCTTTGCTACCTGGATATTCAAAACCCTATTAACTGTTCGCTCATCCATTCTTGTTCCTCTCTGATCAAAGATCAGACAGATATCCAGTGTGTCTCCATGGTATGGTCTGGATGATTTAATAAAGAGACAACCATATGATGCCATCTCTCTACCTTCAATCTTTTAATAGCTTCCTCTTATTCTTACAGACTATTTTACACAGGCTACAACTGCTTTTATGGTCTGCCTGTATCTGTCCCCCAGTGTCTGACACTATTGACACTGGCACTATTGACCTCTTGGGCTGGTTAATTCTTTGGGGGCTGCTTTTAGTATCCTAGGATATTTAGAAGCATGGACAGTTCTCACTCTCAGTCATGTCAACCAAAAATTTCTCCAGATTGCCAACGTGCCCTAGAACTTTCTTCTCCAGGTGCCATGTTTCTTCAAATGAATCAGGCTTCCTCTCATCATGAAACTTCAGAATTCTCCTCCTTTCTCTGAAATAATCTGTCTCCCTACCTCCAAATCATCAATGTCTAATCATTGCTTGTATCCCTTTCTTCATGGAGCCTACAGTGACCCACCGGTCATATTGTAGCAGCATTTCTTTTAGGGCTTCATTTGTCGCCGTATGTTCAGCACTGGGATGTTTGGGATCATCTCTTACTCTTCCTCCAGCCAGAATACTTCATAAGGACAGGACCTTGTTCATTTTCACTCATCACTTTGTCCTCAGTACCTAGCATAAGGGCTGTCCCATAATAGAAATTCAACACTTATTCAATGCATAAATGAAAACTGAATAAAAACATTCACAATGATTAGGAAAGTGAAATTTGATTTATAGCCTAGCAATTATTTGCTAAGTGCTGATTTTGCATTAAGCAGTATGCTGAGTCCTGGGACCACAGTGAAGAGTAATATACAGCCTTTGCCCTAAGAGGGGTAGCCTTAGGGAAGAAATCAATTTGAAGGTAGAAAGTAATGATAAAACATTCTCAGTGATTGAGTGGAGGTCTGCACAGCCTGAAGCTGGGCATATAGGGAAGAATTCCAAGGTCTGCCTATGACAATGAGAAAAGGCTTCAAAAAGAAGGTAATTTTTTTTTTCTTTTTCGAGAGGGAGGTGGAGAGGTAGAGAGAGAATCTTAGGCAGACTCCCTGCTGAGTGCAGAGCCTGACACAGGGCTGGATCTCATAACCCTGAGATCATGACCTGAGCTGAAATCAAGATTCAGACACTTGACTAACTGGGCCATCCAGGCACCCCACAAAGAAGGTAGCTCTTGAGCTCACACTAAAGGGTTATCTAGAAATATCCAGATGGACAAGGCTGCCGGAACAGAGAGGTATTATAGCTGGTGCGATGGGAGGGAAATCAGTCCTCACAGTGCTGCAAGTGAGCAGCAGTCAGCCAGCGGAGGCTCGCCACATCATTCTGGGAAATGGGCTGGAAGATCTAAGCAGAGACGGAGTATGAGAACTTCACGTGTCAGGCTCAGAAATTTGGACTTTGGGGCACCTGGGTGGCTCAGTCGGTGAAGTGTCTGCCTTCAGCTGAGGTCATGATCCCAGGGTCCTGCGATCGAGCCCGCATGGGACTCCCTGCTCAGTGGGAGAGTCGTGCTTCTCCCTCTCCCTCACCTGCCGCTCCCTCTGCTTTTGCTGTCTGTCAAATAAATAAATCAATCAAATCTTAAAAAAAAAGAAAAGAAAAGAAAAGAAAAATTTGGCCTTTGTCCGGAAGACAATGTGAGGTCGCAGAAGGATGGCAGGCAGTGGTGTGAGTCAGATCTATGATTTCAGAATGAGCATCTGAATGTTTGGCCAGTACGTGGGGAAGAACACAACTTTATAACTCAGGGTCTCGTTAAATATGTTTTAAAATTTTTAATGAACAGCAACAACAGTAATAACAAAAAACCTTTGAGTTACTATGGACCTAGCACCTAGTAAGTTCTCAACAAAGAAAACCAGATGGCAAACTCAGTAAGAGGTCTGAAATGCAGAGACCCTCTTCTTCTTACCACGCGGAAGGCAAAGAGCTTGGTGCAACCAGACAGTCCCCTCCTGTGAGCACACGTTTATTGTTTGTGACAAAATACATCCCAGGAGGCATAGGGATCAGGAGGCCAGCTCCAGGCTTCAGGGGAAAAGAGGCGAACATAGGCATTTTCTGGACACTGTGGCATTCTGGAACCTGATGATTGAGTGTTTGTTTTCCCATTGTCTGCAATTCTGCCTAGTCCTCCAAAATGAATAATTGTCAGGGTTTTGCTAGGCCCAAGTATATTCCAGGGAAATCGGATCTGCAATTTTGCAGAATTTCACAATGCCTTGTGCAGTTCTCTGTCAAATTGTTTGTTTAAATCTAGTTTATTTTACCTTTTGGTCCTGGACGTACTGTGAGCTAAAATATTTATATCACTGCCTCTTAGGAGTTGTGCATTTCCTTTGTTCTGTGGGGGGAAAAAAATGTGCTGACCTGCTCTATGTATCTGAGTAATTGTTTTTATTTTAATTACTTGAATGCCTGTGGAAGGAGATTGGGGTGTCTGGCCCGTTCTTTCTTCGGTCGTTTCTTCTCTCCATTTCACCCACAAAGTTCTTGCACTCATCACCAAGGATGTTCTTGGAGACAATCTGGAACTGGGATCTCCCGGCTAAATATAGCCTTTAGAAAGGAGGTGTGGGAATCCTAAGGGCCCATAAACGTACCTGCTGCCCAGTACAGAATCCCTTTTCTCCCAGTCAGGCTCCAGGACACTGGAAAGAAAGACCCAAGCACATACTTGTCATTGTTGAGATCTTATTTCTGAGAACAACCACCCCTTCACATACTCTTGATTACATCGGCTTTCTTTTCTTAACTGGCTGTCTGCTGACCTCATTCATTCATTCATTCAACACCATTATTGAATTCTCATGGTGGGCCAAGCAGTGGAGTAAAGCAGGTACGCCTGCTCTCTGGGACCACAGTCAGATATAGAAAGCAGAGGGCTCAGCAGTTAATACCATCATGGGGGTGGCAGAGGGAGTACTGTAAGAGGGGGTGCTGTATGGTTCCAAGGTCTTGAAAATTATGCCAGGAGAAGTGATAGTCAGAGAAGGAGACAGATCACTGGAGGAGGCTAGCGGCAGGAAGGAAAGATGATCCAGGTGGAGATGGAGTGTCATTTGGTTAAGAGATTTAACTAGGGAAGTAAGGACTGAGCTGGTTATTTTCTGAAAATCTGGTTTCTGCAACAATGTGGTCCGACATACTTGTGTTCAACACCAGCTGGATTTCCTCACAGCTGTTTGGTCTTGAGCAAGTTACTTAACCTTTCTGTGGCCGACTGCCATCAGGGTGGATGCGAGGGTTGAAAAGGTAGAACATGTCAATTGATTACACGCTGGCTGACCCATGGTAACTTTGTGATAAACGTTAGGTCATGTTCTTTACTTTATTAGTACCATGATTATCATCATCATTGTTACATATTTTTATCTCTTCCTCACCCTGCCCTAATTATGTTTTCTGCTCTGTGTTGTTGTTGTTGCTGCCTCCCCTTAAGTCAGGTGATTTGGGATCAACATCTCTCTGGAAGCCATTCAACCCTGGGGCCCCCCTTTACCCACATCCTCTCCTTCCCTCTCCATCTTTCTTCTTCTTTCCTTTATCCCTTCACTCTTGGGGTTGACACTCCACCACAGTCAGACCCCCAGAACTGGATAAGGGATAATCTAAAATAAGGGAGTCCTGGGGATTATTCATGCAAGGACCATGTTACAGACGGTGTCTGTGCATAGCTGGCTTGGAATTCACATTAGCGTGCTCCATCATGCATGGGGGCAGGGATGAATAGAGCATAAATTGTGGGTAAAATAATATTTCTCACCTAGCTGTCAACATTGAAGGGACTCTTCAACCATGGTAATGTTTCTCAGTTCCTCCATGCTCCATGTTGATACCGCCATGCCTGAAGTTAGGATTCATCTCCCATCTGAACTAGAGTGATACCATCTCCAATTCTCTCTCTCTCTCTCTGCTTCCAAATTTGGCTGTTCCAGTACAGCTCCCACGGAATTATCATAACAGTTTTCCTGTAAGACCACACAGATCACATTATATCCATGTTTGAAAATCTTCAAAGATGCAACATTTTCTGAATAATAAGTCTGTCAGGGCATCTTTCATTTCAAGGAACAAGGACAAAACCCTATTGCATTAAAGGTAGTGGGAATATATTGCTTTACTTACCTGAAAAATCTAGAGGTGTTTTGGGCTTTGGCTGCACTTTGATCAGGACTTCAACTTTGTTTCTCTGTTACTCTCCTGGCTTCCTTCATATGTGTGTCTTGCTCTTTAGCTGGCTTCTTTCATGCTGGTAAACTGTTGAATAAGCAGTCAGAGATATCCTAGTGCATTTGTTTTTACTCGCATAAGCGATAATTTCTGGGTTCTTTGATTGTAATTCTTTGAATATGCCTTTGACATCCCATCATCTGGATACAGGGATACATAGGAGTCAAGGATTTCCTCCAGTGGCTCCATCCTGACCTGCAGACTCACCTCTGAAGGAATCACTGGATCTCTAGAGATGAGCTGATTGCCTTAGATTTGATGTCACCTCTGAGCTGAACACTATGGGAAGGTGTACAGTTTATTGGTTCAGGAAAACCCCTGCAGTATAAGTAAAAGGGATATTTCTAGCCAAACAACACATACCCTTGTGGAAGGAGGCCGTCATGTCCCCCACTTGAGGATGTCATTCAAGGCTTGTCATGATCATGCGCTCCAACCTATGACTCCAATTTCCCATCCTTCCTCTATTTAATTACTCCTGCCAGACTGAATTAACTGCCTAAAGTTCCCATTTCTGTGCTGTTGTGCTGGCTTGATTTTCTGTGCAGAGTGCCAGGCTCCCGCTTCTGCTGTCTCTTCCATTCTACCCTTCTCAGTCACGGAAACCCCTCTCTGTTCCCAAAGACCTCAAATGCTACCTCCTTGTGACTTCTGTGAAATTTTCGCACCTCTTTCTTCAGCAGTAGATGAGTAAAAAACACGGAAGCTGCAATCCTCTGATTGGCGTTGCCTTCTAGAGCTGTGCCTTACTCAGGGCATAGCTAAGACTGCCCTGCTTGCTTTGTCTCTCTCAGCTTATTCAAGGACCTGCTTTCTCTGCCTTTCATTTTTTTAATCAATGAAAAAGTACCTGCTTTGCCTTATAATTTTTCTCCCTAAGTCAATGATGTCATCTCTCATTTAAATACTTAAAAGAGTACTGAATTAGATGTTTCTTTAAAGATTTATTCATTTTAGAGAGAGCATGCCTGTGCACTTGTCAGGGAGGAGCAGAGAGGCAGAGGGAGAGAGGATCTCAAGTAGATGCCCTACTGAGTGCAGAGCCCAACACAGGGCTTGATCTCAGGACCCTGAGATCATGACCTGAGCTGAAACCAAGATGGGATGCCTAACTGATGGCAGCACCCATGTGCCCAGAGTTACATTTTTAGCTGGGTTTTTGGAAAACCTGGAGGGCTACTTATTTTGTCAAAGGAATGCTCAAAGAATTATAATCCTGTAACCTGAAAATATTACTCAAGTGAATAAAAACAAAAGAAGACAGCCTACAGACGTCACACTTTGCTAGAGTCCTGGCCCTGAAGTATCAGTACATATTTTTCTCTCATTTGCACGTAAGTCTCATTCTGCAGAATACTTTTATTTTTGAGAAGTGATTTGTAAATCAAATGTCATAACTCCTTTTTGTACATTTTAATCATAGAGATAAATCATATAAATTTCTTTCACGTTTTAGTAGCCTCTACTATCTCAGATCCTTGTCGAGTCATTGACCAACTGCAACTAGACGTCTGACCATATCTCTTAAAGGTCTGTTTTAATGAAACAAAAATACTTTAGGTTTACTGGTCCTAATTATTGTAACTTTTGAAGGTCGAGCTTTGGCTGTGATGAGTTTTCACGAGTGTTGCACATGTGTGTTCTGGTTTCCATTGAGGGTAAAGGCATAAGAAAATGTTGGCATGAAGGTATTATGAGACAAAATTATGGTGCAGAATATCAACTCCAGTGGTGAAGTAAAGACATTTTAAGAACTCAAACATCTGCAGGGCACCCAGGTGGCTCAGTCAGTTAAGCATCTGACTCTTGGTTTTGGCTCATGTCATGATGTCAGGGTGGTGGGAATGATCCCTAGGTCAGGCTCTGAGCTCAGGACAGAGTCTGCTTGTCCCTCTCCCTCCCCCTCTGCCCCTGCTCATGTGTGCACTCACACATGCCCACAGGGTCTCTATATCATATAAATAAATAATATCTTTAACAAAAATAACTCATATAGTTTATGTCAGTTCCAAGTTCCAGCATACCTAAAACCCAACTAACGATATAAAATCTGATTCATGGATGTCTGTATAACACTGGGTTGAGAACAAAAGAACTGGAGGGCAAGAAAGCATTCCATCAATGATAGAGACTTGTTGGAAGAATGCAGGAGTCCATTGGAAGAAGTTCCCAATCTAAGAATGATCTAGGTTCTAGGATGAGTCAAACAACAAATTAGAAAATGATAGTATTGTGTTAAAAACCAAAAAATCAAATAAATATCCAAAAGTCCATATCGGTAGGGTAAATAAACAAGTGAATGAATGAGTAAATAAATAAAAGGAGAGATAGATTCTCCCTTCCTTATGGTAGAATATATTAGTTCTATTGTTACTATAACAAGTGGATTGAAAGGGCACAAATTTGTTTTAAAATAAAAACAATTACGAAACTAGAGGTTGGAAGCCTGAAATGGGTTGGCGTGTCCTAAAGTCAAGGTGTTGGCAGGAGTGCATTTCTTTCTGGAGGCTCTATGGCAGGATCCATTTTTTACTTTTCCAGCTTCTGCAGACTTTCTTTATTCCTAGGCTCATGACCCACTGCACCCCCATCATTAAAGCCAGGGATGGCCAGTAGGATCTTTCTCATACCATATCACTCTGAAGATAACTCCTCTCCACCCTTCTTTCCAATCTAAAGCACCTTTGTAATTACATTGGACCACGTAGATAATTCAGTACAGTCTTCCTTTTTTACGGTCAGCTGCATTAGCAGCGAGAATTTCATCTGCAATCTTATTTCTCCCTTGCCATGAAACCTTATATATTCACAGACTCTGGGGTTTAGTATGATACCTCTTTGGAGGAGGTCATTATTCTGCCCATCACATAGAATTACACTTAAGAAATGTAAAAGGAATGATGCAAATAGAATATTACCATTTAGGGTGCCTGGGTGGCTCAGTTGGTTGGTGACTCATCTGCCTTCAGCTTGGGTCATGATCTTGGGGTCCTGGGATTAAGTCCTGCATCAGGCTCCTTGCTCAGCGGGGAGTCTGCTTCTCCCTCTCCCTCTGCCTGCCACTCCCCATGCTTGTGCTCTCTCTCACTCCATCTCTCTCTCTCACTCTCCCTCTCTCCCTCTGACAGATGAATAAATGAAATACTGAAAAAGAATGTTACCATTTGGCATATACCATTATAATAACTGCTGTATGTATCAGTTGATATTACAGTTAGGGATAATGAGAAACAGGATATTTGCTTACCTTTAGACTACCTTCAAACTGCCCTTACTAATTACTAATTACAAAGGTAGTGACTTTTCATGCATTAAGATGACAGATGCCATCATAATCAAATAATTAGTGGCTTATGACCTAGGATAACTGAATTATGTGTATAATTGGATTCCCCAAAGGAGACGAAATAGAAGAAAGTATTTGAAGAAATGATGACAAAAACTATCTATATTTGATGAAAGCTACAAACCCCTGTGTCTGAAAAGCACAGTGAGCCCTTATCAGAAGAAACATGAAGAAAACTATACCAGGCATATCATAATCACATTTCTTAAACTCATGTTAAAAAACAAAATAAAAAAAACCTTAAGAGCTGGGGCGCCAAGGTGACTCAGTCATTTGGATGTCCAATTCTTGATCTCAGCTTGGGTCTTGATCTGAGGGTCTTGAGTTCAAGCCCAGCAGTGGGCTCCAGGCAGGGTGTGAAGCCTACTTAAAAAAAAAAATAAGTAAATAAATAAAAAAATCTTAGGATTGACAGAAAAAACGCCTTATGTGCATAAGATCAAAGATAAGAATAACGCTGATGAGTCAGTAGGAAAACTGGAACTCACAACAAAGCAACATTATTAAAATATTGGGTGAAACAAAAGGGCCAGTCTTCAACCTGGAATTATATAACCAGCACAAAACCATTTTGAAAATTAAGGCAAAATAAAGAATTTTATAGACAGAAAGCTGGAAGAACTCATTTCTAGCTAACTATCTCTAGAAGGAATGGGTTTTAAAAATTCTTGAAACAGAAAAAAATACCAGAGGAAAATTGCTTCTAGAGAAGAAAGGGACAACATTAGAAACAGTAAATAGATCACTGGAGATTATGTATATGAATACACAGAGAAGACTATATATATAAAATATTTTTATCCTACTTTATTAAAGTTCATTACAAGATAAATAACTGCACTTGTTTCCCATTGAGAAGGAGTAACAGGGATCATATTTACTTTGTCCCACTGAAACCCAAAAGCAACCCAAAGATACAAACCAGTGGTTTTGAAGACTTCATGCAGTCAAGGACAGCAGTCTTTTAGGGACACCGAAGCAAGATGAACTCCGCGATCATCAGAGCTCAGCACCTTGAGAGAGTTTCCAGACCTGACCACAGGAAAATGGCAAATAGTCCGAGCCAAAACAGCTCCCTCTGTTGAGGGGCTGGAGCCCGGACTCCCAGAAGACCAAGGTGGCTAGAATTCCCAGAGCAGAGTAACCCAGAAGAGTTAGTGACACAGAAAGTGCACTCTGCACGTATATGCCCAAGGTGCCCCTCAGTTTTTTTTTTTTTTTTTTTTTTTTTTTTTTTTTTTTTGGGCTCAGGATTGTTAGGATGTTAATGTTTCCAACATTGACCTACAGATTTGGTGCAATCCAGTGAAAACCCTAGCAAGGGGATTCACGCTGGGGGAGGAGTCAAGATGGCAGAGAAGTAGCAGCTGAGACTACTTCAGGTAGCGGGAGATCAGCTAAATAGCTTATCTAAAGATTGCAAACACCTACAAATCCAACGGGAGATTGAAGAGAAGAAGAACAGCAATTCCAGAAACAGAAAATCAACCACTATCTGAAAGGTAGGACTGGCGGAGAAGTGAATCCAAAGTGACGGGAAGATAGACCGCGGGGGAGGGGCCGGCTCCCAGCGGAGCAACGGAGCACAAAATCAGGACTTTTAAAAGTCTGTTCCACTGAGGGACATCGCTCCAGAGGCTTAACTGGGGTGAAGCCCAGGCGGGGTCAGCGAAGCCTCAGGTCCCACAGGGTCAGAGAAGGATCGGGGGTGTCTGAGTGTCGCAGAGCTTACCGGTATTAGAACGGGGAAGCCGGCTACAGAGACAGAGCCGAGGAGTGACTCTCAGCTCGGGGTTACCTTGAACTGGTCATAGGCTCGGTCAGCTCGGAGCGGGCCAGAGGCCAGGGTGATAGGAGTCATTGGGCGCTGTTCTCTGAGGCGCACTGAGGAGTGGGGCCCCGGGCTCTCGGCTCCTACGGGCCAGAGACCAGGAGGCCGCCATCTTCATTCCCGTCTTCCAGAACTCTACAGAAAGCGCTCAGGGAACAAAAAGCTCCCAAAAGCAAACCCGAGCGGATTACTCAGCCTGGCCCTGGGTAAGGGCCGTGCAACTCCGCCTGGTGCAAAGACGCTTGAGAATCACTACAACAGGCCCCTCCCCCAGAAGATCAACGGGAAACCCAGCCAGGACCAAGTTCACCTACCCAGGAGTACAGTTTCAATACCAAGGAGAGCAGCGGAATTCCAGAGAAGAATAAAGCAAAGCACAGAACTCATGGCTTTCTCCCCATGATTCTTTAGCCTTGCAGTTAATTTAATTTTTTTTTCTTTTTCAATTTTTTTTTCTCTTCTTCTGCTAAATTTTTTTAACTTTTACCGTTTTCTTTTTTAACGTTTTTTAAATAGTTTATCTAATATATATATTTTTTTTTTCATTTTTATATTTTTTATCGGCTTTCTTTTTTTAATAGTTTCTTTTTTTTTTTTTTCTTTCTGAACCCCTTTTTATCCCCTTTCTCCCCCCTCACGATTTGGGATCTCTTCTGATTTGGCTAAAGCATATTTTCCTGGGGTTGTTGCTACACTTTTAGTATTTTACTTGATCCTTCATATACTCTTATCTAGACAAAATGACAAGGCGGAAAAATCCACAACAAAAAAAAAGAACAAGAAGCAGTACCAAAGGCTAGGGACCTAATCAATACAGACATTGGTAATATGTCAGATATAGAGTTCAGAATGACGATTCTCAAGGTTCTAGCCGGGCTTGAAAAACGCATGGAAGATATTAAAGCAACCCTCTCGGGAGATATAAAAGCCCTTTCTGGAGAAATAAAAGAACTAAAATCTAACCAAGTTGAAATCAAAAAAGCTATTAATGAGGTGCAATCAAAAATGGAGGCTCTCACTGCTAGGATAAATGAGGCAGAAGATAGAATTAGTGATATAGAAGACCAAATGACAGAGAATAAAGAAGCTGAGCAAAAGAGGGACAAACAGCTACTGGACCACGAGGGGAGAATTCAAGAGATAAGTGACACCATAAGACGAAACAACATTAGAATAATTGGGATTCCAAAAGAAGAGGAAACAGAGAGGGGAGCAGAAGGTATGTTGGAGAGAATTATTGGAGAGAATTTCCCCAATATGGCAAAGGGAACAAGCATCAAAATCCAGGAGGTTCAGAGAACCCCGCTCAAAATCAATAAGAATAGGTCCACACCCCGTCACCTAAGAGTAAAATTTACAAGTCTTAGTGACAAAGAGAAGATCCTGAAAGCAGCCCGGGAAAAGAAGTCTGTAACGTACAATGGTAAAAATATTAGATTGGCAGCAGACTTATCCACAGAGACCTGGCAGGCCAGAAAGAGCTGGCATGATATATTCAGAGTACTAAATGAGAAAAACATGCAGCCAAGAATACTATATCCAGCTAGGCTATCATTGAAAATAGATGGAGAGATTAAAAGCTTCCATGACAAACAAAAAATGAAAGAATTTGCAAATACCAAACCAGCTCTACAGGAAATATTGAAAGGGGTCCTCTAAGCAAAGAGAGACCCTAAAAGTAGTAGATCAGAAAGAAATAGAGACAATATACAATAACAGTCACCTTACAGGCAATACAATGGCACTAAATTCATATCTCTCCATGCTTACCCTGAATGTTAATGGGCTAAATGCCCCAATCAAAAGACACAGGGTATCAGAATGGATAAAAAAACAAAACCCATGGGGCGCCTGGGTGGCTCAGTGGGTTAAGCCGCTGCCTTCGGCTCAGGTCATGATCTCAGAGTCCTGGGATCGAGCCCCGCATCGGGCTCTCTGCTCAGCAGGGAGCCTGCTTCCTCCTCTCTCTGCCTGCCTCTCTGCCTGCTTGTGATCTCTCTCTGTCAGATAAATAAATAAAATCTTAAAAAAAAAAAAACATCTATATGTTGCCTACAAGAAACTCACCTTAAACCCGAAGACACCTCCAGGTTTAAAGTGAGGGGTGGAAAAGAATTTACCATGCTAATGGACATCAGAAGAAAGCAGGAGTGGCAATCCTTATAGCAGATCAATTAGATTTTAAGCCAAAGACTATAATAAGAGATGAGGAAGGACACTATATCATACTCAAAGGAACTGTCCAACAAGAAGATCTAACAATTTTAAATATCTATGCCCCTAACGTGGGAGCAGCCAACTATATAAACCAATTAATAACAAAATCAAAGAAACACATCGACAATCATACAATAATAGTAGGGGATTTTAACACTCCCCTCACTGAAATGGACAGATCATCCAAGCAAAAGATCAACAAGGAAATCAAGGCCTTAAATGACACACTGGACCAGATGGACATCACAGATATATTCAGAACATTTCATCCCAAAGCAACAGAATACACATTCTTCTCTAGTGCACATGGAACATTCTCCAGAATAGATCACATTCTTGGTCCTAAATCAAGTCTCAACCGGTATCAAAAGATTGGGATCATTCCCTGCGTATTTTCAGACCACAATGCTCTGAAGCTAGAACTCAATCACAAGAGGAAATTGGGAAAGAACCCAAATACATGGAGACTAAACAGCATCCTTCTAAAGAATGAATGGGTCAACCAGGAAATCAAAGAAGAATTGAAAAAAATTATGGAAACAAATGATAATGAAAACACAACGGTTCAGAATCTGTGGGACACAACAAAGGCAGTCCTGAGAGGAAAATATATAGCGGTACAAGCCTTTCTCAAGAAACAAGAAAGGTCTCAGGTACACAACCTAACGCTACACCTAAAGGAGCTGGAGAAAGAACAAGAAAGAAACCCTAAACCCAGCAGGAGAAGAGAAATCATAAAGATCAGAGCAGAAATCAATGAAATAGAAACCAAAAAAACCATAGAACAAATCAACGAAACTAGGAGCTGGTTCTTTGAAAGAATTAATAAGATTGATAAACCCCTGGCCAGACTTATCAAAAAGAAAAGAGAGAGGACCCAAATAAATAAAATCATGAATGAAAGAGGAAAGATCGCAACGAACACCAAAGAAATACAGACAATTATAAGAACATACTATGAGAAACTCTATGCGAACAAATTTGACAATCTGGAAGAAATGGATGCATTCCTAGAGACATATAAACTACCACAACTGAACCAGGAAGAAATGGAAAGCCTGAACAGACCCATAACCAGTAAGGAGATTGAAACAGTCATCAAAAATCTCCAAACAAACAAAAGCCCAGGGCCAGATGGCTTCCTGGGGGAATTCTACCAAACATTTAAAGAAGAACTAATTCCTATTCTCCTGAAACTGTTCCAAAAAATAGAAATAGAAGGAAAACTTCCAAACTCATTTTATGAGGCCAGCATCACCTTGATCCCAAAACCAGATAAGGATTCCAACAAAAAAGAGAACTACAGACCAATATCCTTGATGAACACAGATGCAAAAATTCTCGCCAAAATACTAGCCAATAGGATTCAACAGTACATTAAAAGGATTATTCACCACGACCAAGTGGGATTTATTCCAGGGCTGCAAGGCTGGTTCAACATCTGCAAATCAATCAATGTGATACAACACATTAATAAAAGAAAGAACAAGAACCATATGATACTCTCCATAGATGCTGAAAAAGCATTTGACAAAGTACAGCATCCCTTCCTGATCAAAACTCTTCAAAGTGTAGGGATAGACGGCACATACCTCAATATTATCAAAGCCATCTATGAAAAATCCACCGCAAATATCATTCTCAATGGAGAAAAACTGAAAGCTTTTCCGCTAAGGTCAGGAACACGGCAGGGATGTCCGTTATCACCACTGCTATTCAACATAGTACTAGAAGTCCTAGCCTCAGCAATCAGACAACAAAAGGAAATTAAAGGCATCCAAATCGGCAAAGAAGAAGTCAAATATCACTCTTTGCAGATGATATGATACTATATGTGGAAAACCCAAAAGACTCCACTCCAAAACTGCTAGAACTTGTACAGGAATTCAGTAAAGTGCCAGGATATAAAATCAATGCACAGAAATCAGTTGCATTTCTCTACACCAACAACAAGACAGAAGAAAGAGAAATTAAGGAGTCCATCCCATTTACAATTGCACCCAAAACTATAAGATACCTAGGAATAAACCTAACCAAAGAGACTAAGAATCTATAGAAAATCTACAGAAAACTATAAAGTACTCATGAAAGAAATTGAGGAAGACACAAAGAAATGGAAAAATGTTCCATGCTCCTGGATTGGAAGAATAAATATTGTGAAAATGTCTATGCTACCTAAAGCAATCTACACATTTAATGCAATTCCTATCAAAGTACCAGCCTTTTTTTTTTTTTCAAAGAAATGGAACAAATAATCCTAAAATTCATATGGAACCAGAAAAGACCTCGAATAGCCAAAGGAATATTGAAAAAGAAAGCCAAAGTTGGTGGCATCACAATTCCGGACTTCAAGCTCTATTACAAAGCTGTCATCATCAAGACAGCATGGTACTGGCACAAAAACAGATACATAGATCAATGGAACAGAATAGAGAGCCCAGAAATGGACCCTCAACTCTATGGTCAACTCATCTTCGACAAAGCAGGAAAGAATGTCCAATGGAACAAAGACAGCCTCTTCAATAAATGGTGTTGGGAAAATTGGACAGCCACATGCAGAAAAATGAAATTGGATCATTTCCTTACACCACACACGAAAATAGACTCAAAATGGATGAAGGATCTCAATGTGAGAAAGGAATCCATCCAAATCCTCGAGGAGAACACAGGCAGCAACCTCTTCGACCTCAGCCGCAGCAACATCTTCCTAGGAACATCACCAAAGGCAAGGGAAGCAAGGGCAAAAATGAACTTTTGGGATTTTATCAAGATCAAAAGCTTTTGCACAGCAAAGGAAACAGTGAACAAAACCAAAAGACAACTGACAGAATGGGAGAAGATATTTGCAAATGACATATCAGATAAAGGGCTAGTGTCCAAAATCTATAAAGAACTTAGCAAACTCAACACCCAAAGAACAAATAATCCAATCAAGAAATGGGCAGAGGACATGAACAGACATTTCTGCAAAGAAGACATCCAGATGGCCAACAGACACATGAAAAAGTGCTCCATATCACTCGGCATCAGGGAAATACAAATCAAAACCACCATGAGATATCACCTCACACCAGTCAGAATGGCTAAAATGAACAAGTCAGGAAATGACAGATGCTGGCGAGGATGCGGAGAAAGGGGAACCCTCCTACACTGTTGGTGGGAATGCAAGCTGGTGCAACCACTCTGGAAAACAGCATGGAGGTTCCTCAAAATGTTGAAAATAGAACTACCCTATGACCCTGCAATTGCACTGCTGGGTATTTACCCTAAAGATACAAACGTAGTGATCCGAAGGGGCACATGCACCCGAATGTTTATAGCAGCAATGTCTACAATAGCCAAACTATGGAAAGAACCTAGATGTCCATCTACAGACGAATGGATAAAGAAGATGTGGTATATATACACAATGGAATACTATGCAGCCATCAAAAGAAATGAAATCTTGCCATTTGCGACGACGTGGATAGAACTAGAGGGTATCATGCTTAGCAAAATAAGTCAATCGGAGAAAGACAAGTATCATATGATCTCCCTGATATGAGGGAGAGGAGATGCAACATGGGGGGTTGAGGGGGTAGGAGAAGAGTAAATGAAACAAGATGGGATTGGGAGGGAGACAAACCATAAGTGACTCTTAATCTCACAAAACAAACTGAGGGTTGATGGGGGGAGGGGGTTGGGAGAGGGGGTGGGGTTATGGATATTGGGGAGGGTATGTGCTATGGTGAGTGCTGTGAAGTGTGTAAACCTGGCGATTCGCAGACCTGTACCCCTGGGGATAAAAATATATGTTTATAAAAAATAAAATTTAAAAGGGTGATTCACAAAAAAACAAACAAACAAACAAACAAAAAACCCTAGCAAGGACTTTCATAGAAATTACTGAACTGTTTCCAAAATTCTAAGGGAAAGATGACCCAGAGTATCCGGCGGTGGGGGAGGGGGTTACTTTGAATGAATGAATGAATAAATAAATAAATAAATAAATAAGGAGGATAAACACTGCTTGATCTAAGACTTGTATTAAACTGGCATGTTTTCGGAATGCAGATGTTGCTTATTCTTTGCCTCAGAGCTTGCTCCTTTTCTGTTCATGGGAGCTAGAGACATGGAGACATCTGTTTCTCTTCAGGGGCCTCGTTCAGTAGCACTTTTCTGCCACGAAGTTATGCTCCGCATTTCCAAATACAGCTAACCTTGTTCTCCTACTGCCTGTCCTCAAACTGTCCTTTCCTTCCTCCCTCCCTCCCTTCCTCCCTTCCTTCCTTTGTGTCTGTCTTCCTCCCTCCATCTCTTCCCTCTTCTTTCCTTCCTTCCTTTCCTCTTCTTTCCTTCCCTCCCTGTTTTCTTCCTTCCTTCCTCTTCCTTTCTCTTTTTATCCCCATTCAAAGAAATGCTTAAAAAAAAAATGACAGATGCCTTCAGTCTTGGGTAAATAGATGATTGGTTGATTGATTGATAGGTCTGTCTTGGAATAATTGCAGGTACTTGCAATTGTTTTAAAAAATTGTCATTTCTTAAAGCTGTTAAGGTCGGCTGAGGGCCTTGGCTTCTAGAACCTGGCAAGTCTTCCATTAAACTTAATTCTCACATTGTAACTCAAAATTTCATCAATTCTTTCCTGTAAATAATTGGAAATGAGATTGTTGATTTTTAAAACTTTTATGTTACAATGATTCATTTGTACTTCTTTGATTATTTCTTCTCTCCCTAAATTATCACGTAACCACATCCTTAGTTCTGTAAATGACCACAATTCAAAATCTATCCCAATAATGGATATCCACAGAAACTCTAATATAATTTTCTTGGACACAAGATTAATTTTGTCCAGTTCCTCAAATATTTTCAAAGCCCTCCTCTAGTTTTCACCCTAAGTTACAAACATAAATAACCATGGTCTCTCTCCACAAGGAAGAAACAGAATGTCAAGAAAATGTGAATGTTAATTTTCATGGTAGTTTCTCCAGTTGTATTTTCATGGTGCCTTCAGTTTCAGAACATAGTTATGAGAAGCACAATGAGACGATGTATGAATGCACGCTCTTCTCTGGGATGAAAGCATGTGTGGTGCATGATAAGAATATGGCTTCAGAGATGACAATTCTGGGTTCCAGTCTTAGCTTTACACTTCCTAACTGTAAAACTTTGCCAATCCTCTTATACTGTCTTGGCTTCTACCATTACATCTTTTAGATGAGGACAATTAAACGTATCTCATGGGGTTGTTTTGAAGGTGCAATGAGATCATCGATATTGAGAGCTCCAACCCCGGGCAGGACAACCTGGTCGGTGTTCAACCCAACAAATTCCCTTCCTCTAGAATGGATCAAGGGACTGTCTGAGAGGCTGCTGACCATCAAGAGAAGAGAAAAGACTGTCAGCAGTAGAACATAACAATTTATACATTCTTATTTCACAACAAGCTCTGGGACATCCATCGTCCATGGAAATAAACAAACTCTGAGTCTGGGGCCCATTCCCAGCTGCGGAGTCCAGTGCAAACGCACCTGAATGAGTAACGTGTTCTGCAGATGACTCACCAGCTGCTGACTGCAATCTGGGTCCATCTGCTGAGCAGGGCCAGACTCCCCACCCAAAAGAGGCCCACAAGGACTTCTACAGATCATCTCTTGGAAAGAGGGAACTCTGCGTACTTGTAAGGTGTGTTAGCAAAGCCCTTGTTCTGATTATTGAGTGGGCTGTGAAAGACGCAGCCGAGTTCCCTGTGTATCTTTAGAGCTCATCAAGTTCTTAACTCCTCTTTTAGCAAAAGTAAAAACTGATTCCAGAAAGGAGAAGCGTGACTTTCCCAAAGTCTCACAGGCAGACGTCGGACCTCTTTCTCTTTAATCTGACACGATTCTACTTTGCAGCATGCTGCTCAGTAAGGCATTTGCTGAAGTGTTTTCTTATGGGGTTTATAGGACAGGAATGGAATGAAAGAGATGGTAAGCATGTCCCAGATCCCTCCAAGACCCACCCGATATCCTCACATGCTGAGAATTGTTCTGGATTCTTGTACACACACAGATTGATGTTTGATTGCTAAACCAACCACTTGTGGCTTTCCTGTCTCTGTCCACTCTGATCCTTTGAGTTCTTCTTTGCAAGATTTCAGAAAGAAAATGATGCAAATACAGACTTCCATCCACTCACTTCTTCTTAGCAGATAATGCTGATCAGTTGTGGTCCTTGTTCTGAGTCAGGAAGCTACCTAAAATACTGTCTTATGACCATCCTCTCGGAAGCCAACACATGTGGAAAACATTTCCAAAGCTACTCACCGCACCATCACAAATAGATGCGCTTCCCTTAGACAGTGTTCTTTGCGAAGCAAACTCAGACACACATACAGTGTCATTCTAGTGTAAATGCATCTGGGGCTTTGGCATGTAGTAGGTAGTCAGTTATCTGCTGAACTGAGAGCAAACACAAGGGAATGAACATGGTGAGTGTTAGATGAGTTTCATCAAATGACAATTGCTCTTATAGAATTTCTCAAATATAAAAGGGGCATTACTGACCAGATAGAACATCAGCAACTTAGAGAGGAAGGGAACAACTGGATAAAGTTTTTGTTTGGTGATTATAATGAAAGCAGAATAATACATAGACTTTTCAGTAGAAGGAAAATTAAAACCAGACATTGAGTGGGGTGGGAATCCTATAAAACTTCTCTCTACCTACTGGCTCATAAAATCGACATGCTTTATGTGGACTTGTAATTGTGAATAACCCCTAGAACAGTCTCTAAAATGAGTGTGTGTGTATGCACTCACACCACACACACACTTTGAATCTTGTCCGTCTGTTTTCTCCATAATTAATAAAACACTGGGAAAAGAAATTGTCCACTCTGTTGGACATATATGCTTATTAGATTAAACTGTGCTTAAAGAAAAGTTCAGCTTGTTATGGTGGTCAGTGGAATTGGCTGCTTCTCTCATATTGGGGTGAATACAGAAATCATGGAGGGAAATCATTGGTGGAAAATACTGCTACTCTTTCTTTAATACACTGATACTTATTCTCAAGTGTGGTCAAAAGCCAATGACTCATCTTTTTATTTTTTTAAAAGATTTTATTTATTTATTAGAGAGCAGGAGTGTGGTAGGGGAGTGGAGGAGCAGAAGGAGAGGGAGAAGCAGACTCCCTGCTGAGCAGGGAGCCCGATGCGGGGCTCGATTCCAGGACCCTGTCCAATGACTCATCTTTATAACAAAACTCCCTAAGGAATCCCAGCTGACTCAAAGGTACACTAGAGACCTATGGCAGTAACTGTCTGGTTTTCCCATCAGACAGCCTCTCCACAAATGGTTACACTGTTTGGTTCTGGTTTTTTTGTTTTGTTTTGTTTTTAAGTAATTCTGCTTAGAGAATTTCATCCTGGGTTTTTAGAGAAGGGAAAGGAAAATATTTTAGATAGAAGACCAGTGATAGAAATGAATGAGCAAGTTCTTATTTGAATGGTTCAGAATAGGAGATGGGAATGGGCTGTTGTTCTGGAAAGAGCACTCAGCTTTGGAAAGTTAGCAACCTGAGTTCTAGTCCAGGCTCAGCTTATTTTAGTAACTACTTCCTCTCCAAGGATCTCACTTTTTCCATCTGTAAGACTGAAGGATTTTGTACAACCACTTTGGAACAGTCTTTGGAACCTGCTCCTGCAGTTGATTATATGTATACCCTGTGATCCAGCAATCCTGGTACGTATATGCCAACAGGAACAACTGAATGTGTGCAGCAGAAGATGTACCCAGAAGAGTTCATAGCAGCATGACTTGCAATAATAAAAACTTGGGATACCCCAAGTGTCCATCAACTCTAAAATGTGCTATAGTCATTCAATAGAATATTACATAGTGATGAAAAGGAACCTGTGAAACCACTAGAGAATTTCATAATGCTGAGAAAATGTTCCAGGCACAGAAGGTTTTGTGCTGTATGATGCCATTTATGTACAGTTCAAAAATAGGCAAAATTAATATACAGTGCAAGAAATGGTTCAGAATTAGTTCTGGGTTAGAATCTTGAATTTGCAAATTGATGGCTATGGGGTTTTGGACCAGTTATCTTACCTCTCCAAGTCTTAGAATCCCCATCTGGCACATAAAACTTTAATATAAGGCCTCTCATATTAAAAAAAAAATATATATATATATATATGTGTGTGTGTGTGTGTGTGTGTGTGTGTGTGTGTGTAAAATA
Source organism: Lutra lutra (assembly GCF_902655055.1). Classification (NCBI taxonomy): domain Eukaryota; kingdom Metazoa; phylum Chordata; class Mammalia; order Carnivora; family Mustelidae; genus Lutra; species Lutra lutra. Next base: position 77,532,903 of record NC_062290.1, read on the forward strand.
GTAGATGTGGCTATTAATATGTTATTCTAGGATTAAAAAGGAATTTGTAAATCTGCTGCTATGGGTCTCTGTCATGACCCCTACCATACACATTTTGTCTTCTCTTCCTTCTGTCACTCTTCTCATTCTCCTGGCCACTCATTTTGCCCTCCCCCCTTTTTTATCCCCTTCATTTTAGTGTTTCCATCCTGGTTGGTTTTGATCTTTCTGAGGCTCTCTATGGCCCCCCACAGATATAATTCCTTCCAAAGTTCTTCTAAGACTAAAGAAAGTGGCTGACATTTCATATCCTGCTTTCTCAATCTATCACTCTCTTGTTTTTCACATGCCAAGTCTTGGAACCCCTAAGCCACACAAGCATGTACACTGGGCAGTCCCATGTGGACTGATTCCTGGGCTTAAGATACAAATATTTCATGGCATGTAAGGAACAGTAATAGCATCCCTCCAAAGGCTCATATGACCTCTGAAGTGCTTTAAACCATCCACCCCTCAGTCAGCCTGCTGTCTCAACCACCCTCTCCCACCAAAGTAGCCTAGATCTCCTAAATAAAGGTATGTTGTTTCTCCCACCATTTGTGGGCATCGTCTGACATTTTCCATTCAGCACTTTTTTTAGAGTGTAAATCCTGTTCTCTGTCTTTGTTGAAACCCCACCAATAAGAAGCCAACAGAATTGGAATTAGAGTAAATCCTAACTCATCTCTGACCACCTCTCATTCTCCCCTTTTGTTGCAGTGGCCTTATTTCTGTTTCTCATGTACATTACATTTATCCCCAACTCAGATTTTGTATATGCCAACCCCTATATAAGAATTTTTCTCCCAGGTCAGGGCACCTGGGCGGCTCAGTGGGTTAAAGCCTCTGCCTTCGGCTTGGGTCGTGATCCCAGGGTCCTTGGATCGAGCCCCGTGTCGGGCTCTCTGCTCAGGGGGGAGCCTGCTTCCTCCTCTCTCTCTGCCTGCCTCTCTGCCTGCTTGTGATCTCTGTCAAAAAAAAAAAAAAAACTATTAAAAAAAAATTTTTTTTCTCCCAGGTGCCTGGGTGGCTCAGTGGGTTAAAGCCTCTGCCTTTGGCTCAGGTCATGATCCCAGGATCCTGGGATCAAGCCCTGCATCGGACTCTCTGCTCGGCAGAGAGCCTGATTTCCCCTCTCTCTGCCTGCCTCTCTGCCTACTTGTGATCTCCATCTGTCAAATAAATAAATAACATCTTTAAAAAATAAAAGGAATTTTTCTCCCAGAAGATTTCCTGGATGGCTCTTTATAACCACTCAAGTCTAAGTATGACCTATTGAGAGAGGTTTTTCCCAAGACCAGCCTAAAGGAACCTTTACCTTGCCCCACATTACTGCCTTATCACTAACTTCTATCTACCTTACTCTCTTTGTTGTGTTTACATGCTTACTCATGTGAATGTTGGGGTGAGGGTGTTCATGTGGTTTATGGGTGATGCCAGTGGCATTGGTGATGCTGGGAGTAGTTATTCAGTAGTGGTCTTTCTGTGGTCTGGGTTTTCATGGCTCCTACCCAGGGCTAATTCAGTGACTCCACGATTCATCAGAAGAATTATGTTACTAATAAAAGCAGTGCAGCCTCAGACATCTGCCTCTTCTCCTCTTTGATTCTGACATGATCATGTTCACTGGCTTCTACTCATTGGATCAAGCCATTTTTCAGGTTTGATTTGAGAATGGGAACTTTACAAGTTTCTCCCTCCTCCTTTAAAGGCTTTAGTATAAGCTGAGCAAAGAATTCTCTGAAAAGGAATAATATTCTTGGCAGGTTTCTTGAATAATAACATGAACATGAACAGCTGAGTTCCAGCTGATTAATTTCTCCCTCACGTGGTATATCTTAGGTGGAATAAAAACACCTTTTTGGGGGTATTTAAAAAAAATTTCCTGGCTTTATTTGTATTGTAGTCCCAAAAAACCCAAGTTTTCCCACCATTGAGAAGTGACAATTTTCTACTGTGCAATAAAGGAAACACATGGAAGCACCGAGTCCCTAATACATGTATGCATCCCCCAAATTTGAGCATTTAAATACAATTTTTTGGTGCTATGTTTATTGACTATTTACTGTGTGAGTCTACTCTGAGACAGAGACTGCATGTGATAATTCCCCCAGACTGTTTTCCCTTCCTTAAAAGCAAGCACAACTTTAGGAAAAAAGACAGCTTAGCGTTGAGACATAGTATAAGTGTTTGGAGTTTGACCTGAACTTGGGTTTTCGTTCAACACAGAAGAGCTGTTAGACACTGACAAATTATTTCACCTCTTTGAGCCACAATTTCTTGGCAACACAATAAGAGACATACTTGCTTTGTATTTTTGTTCAGTTACTGGAGGATTTGAGTGAGTATTGAATCCTCGGTCCTTCAATAAATGTCCATTCTCCCCAATAATCACAAGTTATCCTAGTGATGGTCTTTCCTTGGAATGCGGCACAGCAAGGGAGCTGCTGGTCTTGCTGTTGGCCCTTGAAGAACACCACTGCCCAATTCTGCAGTGACTCGAGAGAGAATTTAATTGAAGCTGAATGAAGCCCGTGATGGAAATCTGTGCCCATTAAGGAGTAGAATGAGCTTGCAAGCAATTATGCAAATATGGTCACATGCTTTTTCTCTAGACCCAACCACAACATGAGTGCAGATGAATCCATGTGGACACTGTTGGCAAATGGGACATTTTATTCTGTCCTTCCTGAGAAATAAGAATTCGTGTCTAAGATTGGGACTCATTTCAGCTGTACGAGCAGGATGGAGATGAGGGCCAGCTGAATTATCTCTGTTCTGTTTCAAACAACTATCTCAAAAAGAGTCTGACAAGTATAGAACAAAAGTGCTGAGGTGATAGAAGTGAGGGAGGTCCAGGGAAAGTTTGTGGGTGCATATTATGGTAATAGAAGTACACATCCTGTGCTACCTGTCAAACTTAGTCCCCTGGGCTACTATTAAATTTGTCTCTTAGATTTCCATGAGAGCAGGACTCCTGTTCTTTATGCAGGAGGGGTCAAGCACTCTCTGCAACTGCTAATTTTTTATTCATTGATCAAGTAGGGTTGGAGAAGGAGGGACTCTTTGTATTTATATACAAATATATTATATCGCTATGTATCATAGGTATCCTGTGAATATCCTACATCTGTATGTCTGTATACTATCCAGACTATGGAGTGACCATGGAGGAGCCATTTCCATGAGCTTACATTCTCTCATTTGCACAAGGGGAATAAAGTATATGAAAGGTGCCAGTTAAGGGTAAAATGCTCCAAAATTTAAGAGACTATTTGCATAACTGTTATTCCTATCAAAGGCACACTCATTTATTTAAATAAGAGTTTGAATTTGTTAATTTGTTTTTCCAATGGATTTTTACTGAGTACCCATTATGTATTGAGAACCACACTAGGTAGTTGGCATAAATTATTGACCTAAAGATACAAAAATATAAAGATACCAAAATGCTTTCATGAAGCTCACATTCTTGCAGAGGGGCACAGACAACAAATAAAGTATGTGTATATATATATACTTACATATATATGTGTTATGTATATATGTGTTAAATACATGTACATAATTTGTATGTATATATGTGTATACATATATATCTGCACATATATGTGTATGCATATATATATCTGCGCAGATATATATACATATATATATGTATATATATCTGCACAGCCACACAAACCACATAGTGTACTTACTGTAAGTTTGATAGGAAAATGTTGAACAAAATTAGATTTCCTAAGAAAAGAGTATTTGAGCTGAGACGTGAGCAAGTTGAATTTCTTGAATATGGGAAGATACGGTCCCAAAGCCCCTTTGAATAGCTGTGTTGAACTCACTGAATTATTTGTGTCTTTCATTTTTCCAACTGTCTCATAAGAACACTTCTCCATTCCTTTAAGACAAGCGAACTGAATGCTCCAAGTACACTGGAGAAACTATGTAATAAGTGCAATCAGTATGGCTTAAGTAGGAGGAGTTTTAAGGACAATATACAGGACCAGCAGCTGCAAGATCTCTGTGTTCTGGTCTCTCTGTGAATGTAACTCACTCAGAAACCTGGGGTGAACCTGAACTTCTCTCCATAACCTTTTTTTTCCCCTCCCAAACTGGGAAAATACATAGTCTACCTAACTCAGAGGTATTTATGAGGATCATTTGGGTATAGCATAACTGCATTCAGAAACATGTACAAGTCCCATGTGGAAGCAAGTGTTCTAAGATAAGTTATGCATTTTCTCAGTAGACTATAAGCATAAATAATGTTTTACTTGCCCAATAAGATCCCAGGTATTGCAACCAGGTTGCATCTTGTCAGTGTCTTGTAAGTTACTTGTTACACATGTAGCAGTCTCTCTATTAAAGAACTTTCCAATGTGTATCCATAGGTATTAAAGCTGCCACCAGAATGAAAGCACAGTGCCTGTGTTCACCACACACAGATGAAACACTCCCATGATTCATGTTGGTTTCATCTGTTCTTATTTTTATTAGTTTATGTCCTGTGCACTGTTTGAAGTAGCATACTTTTACAAATATTTTATGATGAAAAAGCCAAAATGCAGACATCTTTGAGTATGTATTTTAGGAGTGTGGACAAAAACAAAAAAACTAGGATTTAGAATTAATGCTGTCTACATCTCTAGTTCTCCTGTGAAACTTTACATAGGTGCTCAGCAATATTTTTACACGTGTCCATAAGTGTACTTCTCCACAGCTGCTTAGAAGCCAGCCTTTCCTAAAAGACTCATCCAAGCTCACTTTTAGGACTATGAAGGAAATTATGGACACGTGCAAAAAGGAACTGTCTTTAGGTGTGTGTGGTGCATTGAATGATGGTTAGCCCCAAATCTCTATGCCCTTATCCCAAGACTCCAAGAACGTGATGTAGTAACAGGGATTTTATAGATGTGATGGTATTCAGTTGAAGATGAAGAACTGATCTTGTCTAAATGTAATCACAATGAACCTGAGAGAGAGGGGGTAGGAGACACAAGCAAGAGGAGAAGGTGATGGCGATGATGACGAGAGACATTTGGAGATGCTAAACTACTGGTTTTGAAGCTGGAGAAAGGAACGCCACTGTAACAGTTGGAATGACCAAATAAATGGATTCTCTCCCAAGAGCTTCCCGAGGGATTGTAACCATACTGATATCTCGGCTTTGGTCCAGTGAAACTGTTTCAGACTTCTGACCCCAAGAATTGTAAAAGAGTTCATGTGTGTTGTTTTAAGCCCCTGAGTTTGTGGTAGTTTGTAACAGCATCAATGAGAAGCCAATACAGTGTGAACCTCGAATCATGGGCAACATCTTCATGGGACATGTAATTTATGAAGACAATGGTGGGCTAAACTCTGCTCAGCAAAATTGAGACTCACTGGAGCCAGGATCTTTAACGTGTCTGCTATACCTTCAGCATATCAGAAGGCAGGAAATATCTGTTCTGGAAGCAAGTGAAACCAGGTTAATATCCCGACTCTACCCAAAATGGTACAATCTTCAGTACATTGCTTAACTTCTCTGGGCCTCAATGCTCTTATCTGTAAAAGGGAGCTAATAATAATATCTCTGCTTACAAGGTTTAGGTCAAGACAAGATGGAATAATGTATGCTCAGGAGGTAGCCTAGTTTTTGGCATACATTATGTACCAGAAACCTATTAACTGTTTATTTTATATAAATATATGTAATATACATATGTACATATACATGCAGTTATGTACATATATAAACATGTATGCATATTAGTGTATAATAGGTAAATAAGCTTTAAATAGGTAGGTAAATAGATAAAAATCACTCTAAATGACCTTTATTTTATATCAGGCCTGGTCAGTAGAAATATGTGTATTACACGTATCATTCTAACTTTTCTAGTAGACACATTGAAAGAAAGCAAAAAGAAATAGTTTTAATAATATGTATTATTTACCCAATATATCTAAAATAGTATTATTTCAACATGTTTTTCACATAAAACTATAAATTAAGTATTTTGGATTCTTTTAAAAATTCTTTGAAATCTAGTGTGTATTTGTCCTTATATCAGCCAACCCATCTGGTGTCCCTGGGGCTGTTCAGGTATTAGCTCCGGAAGTCGCTCATAGTAGAAAACCCTTTAGTCCTGGGCAAACTGACACAATAGATCAGTTCACCCACATAGCACATCTTAATTTGAACATTAACTTACCATAAGAAATAGCTGATCTCTATTTATCCAATTCAAAAGTTGGAAAAGGAGATTCACATATTAAAATTCTTCCAAGTGTACTTGAAAAGATTTTCAGTAATGGAGTATCCATTTTCAACTTTAAACAAATTAAAATTAATTTAAAAAATTTAAGTGTAGTTCCTGAGTCTAGTAGTCCTAGATTCTTTGGCTGGATGAATAACTAAATTGACATAAGACAGATTAATAGGAGAAAAACAAATATCTCAAATGTATGGGAGCTCATAGAAATATGAGACTCGAGTAAGTGACTGAAGCAGGCAGCTTTTATACCTTTTAAACAAAGAAATAATTATTCGTGAGGATTCAACAATGGTGTTTGGGTTCAGCCTATCAAACTAATGAGAAAATAACAAAGTTTGTTTATATAGACTTGTGGGCCCTAAACTGCCTGTTTCTGGCAATAGGGATGCCTTCCACCCTCCAGGTACAGGGAGTGAACCCTTCACATGGGGAGTTTATTTCCTGCTTTTAGGGGGATAAAGGAGAGTCAGAGAGTCCTTCTTGCACCAGCTGTTTAAGTAAGTTTAATACAAAATAATCAATGTGTCAAAGTGGTATATTTGGCGACGACCTGCCCTGAAGCCCATCAGTAGCTATGTTTCAAATGTACAAGTTGCGGCTACTACATTGGGCAATGCTGTTTGTTTGTCATAAAATTATACACCAGATAGTCTCTGCCTTCTGGAGGCTTCTTCTCCCAGTTTATTCAAATGCCATCCCAGCACTGAGCTAGGAGATTTGTTATTGTAGTGTGTATATTACTCTGTATTACCTTATTATAGAGCTCCCTGCAGCAGTGTGACCACTGCTTTCAAGATGTAATATTCTGCACTGCAACTTTGTAAAGGGTTGGCTTGAGAAACATTCATTTGAAAAGAGATCTTTGGAAGGAATGCGGTGACAAAGGCAGAGAGCTGGAAAGCAGCAGTGAAGGAAGACAGTGGGAAGGAAGTATGAAGTAAATAAGACATGGGGTCATCCAGCCACTCTATCATAGAAGTACAAGGATGAAGCCAAGAGCCATGAGACCCAAAGGCCATCTTAAAGACCAAAAGTTAAGTCTTTCTTTTTTTTTTTTTTTCCTGGCCTGACTGACAGGCTGAGCCTTGAAAGTCCCCCACTTAGTCTGAATGCTACATTAATCATAATAACAATAATAAATTAGCACATAGCGGAGAGTGAAACAAATTCTGAAGGATAAGAATTAAGAGATCCAGCTAAGCCAAAAGCATAGGTCTTCAAGTTAATGCATTCATGGTTTAAAAAGGTAACAGACAAGATGGAAATTGAACTGTCTATAGGGACAGGAAGTTTCTACTGATGGTCACAGAAAACCATAGGAATTTTAGGGGCTACAAATAAAGCCAGGCCCTGCAAGTTCCTTGCCCTGCAGGATCCAGGCAATAAGGGACAAAAATCTTCCTATAAGCCCAGTAAAGTTGCAAGAAAGCATGTCTTCTGCCCATGCTCATGAAGAAAAACAAACAAAAAATCCCATCTACAGTGAGAAATTAAAAATATAGCATGTGCCACACATGCATGTTGGGTCAGAATTTGCTAATCACATGGAGGAAGGTCACAAGTGAGGAAAGTAATGCAAAAAACACTCTAAGACCATTGAGAACTCCACTGTTTTGGCAGAAACAAATGAAAGAAACCACACTGTGGAGACACTTCCAAAATCCAAGAGATCTGTCCTCTCATTGACAGAAGGGATAGAGTGTGGGGGGAAGGACCACCACTGAAAATGGATACATAATCCAAAAATACAAATTACTTGAGGAAATGATCTACCCACATGGGAGATCAATGGAAACAACAAAGCAGAAAATTAATATCCCCAAGAAACTGAAATTACAGAATATAAGAAAGAGGATATCAAATAAAGACATTTTAAATGATTAAAGCAACATAGAAGTAAACGAATTAAAGTAGAAGAACAAGAAATTACCAAAAAGAAAAAAAAGAATAATTAGAATTAGGAAAAAACACATATAAAGGAGAAAATGCATATAATCTTAATTTAAAAAACAAATCAGGCTAAATAGACTTGTTATAGCTGAAGAGAGAAGTAAAGAATTGGAAGATAAAGTGACATTGCCTAGATTACAAAACAGAGATATAAATATAATTTTTTTTTAAAGAGGTTAAGAGTCATGGCACAGAAAATTGAAAGTTTCAATATTTTATGCTGGGAATTTATTAACTGCTGTAGCAATATGTGGTACATAGAAGGTACTCTAAAAACATTGGTTGAAGGAAGAAAAGAAAGAGAGAGAGAGATAATTAATAGAAATCCCAGAAGGAGAAAACAGATAATGATAAAGAAGTGAAAATCAAAGAGATAATAGCTGTCATTTTTCAGAGTAGAGAGAGATAGGACACATGAGTTTAAAGATACAGAGCAAGTAACAAAAAGATAACCAAAGTTTTCCTCATGACTTCAGGAGACTAATATCAATTAAGTTATTAGTTAAGAAAGCGTAATGGAGACTAGGATATTTAGATCTGGACTGCAGCGACAACATGAATTATTGAATCTTATGTGATATGGTTAAAGCAGTGATTAGGGGGAAATTTATAGCCTTCATCAAGAAAAGAAGATTAAAAATAAATGACAGAAGGGACTCCTGCCACTTATGACAACATGGAAGAAACTGAAGAACATTATGCAAAGTGAAATGAGCTAGATGCAAAGAGACAAGTCCTGCATGATCTCACTCATTTTTTGGAATCTAAAATGGTCAAACTCAGGAGAGCACAGAATAGAGTGTGGTTGCCAGGAGCTGGGAAGTGGGGGAAATGGGGAAATTTTAGTCAAAAGCTATAAGCTTTCAGTTACAAGATGGATAAGTTTGGGGGGGGGGGTCTAATGTATGCTCTGATAACTATCATTAACAATCCTGTATTGTATACTTGAAATTTGCTAAGGTGGTGGTCCTTAAGAGTTCTCATGTGGTAGAGGAAGAACATGGTACCTAGGTGTAGTGATGGATATGTTCATTAGTTTGATTGTGTTGATTGCTTCACAATGTATATCAAAACATCAAGTCGTACACTTTACATACAATTCTTATTTGTCAATAATGCATCAGTAAAACTGAAAAAAAATGATGTGCATTGACTTTAAAATAGAAGAAGAAAAACAAATATAAAAAGAAGAGCAGAGTATGAGAAAAATGAAAACACAGAAACAACTGTGAGCTTGATCTTAAAAGGATTAACCACTAAAAAGGATGAATTTCTACCTTTTTGTCCTATCACATAGAAAAATAAGTTGAAATAGATCATAGTCCTAAATGTCACAGCTAAAACTGTAAAACTTCTGGAGAAATACCAAGGGGAAATCTTCATGATCTCAGAGTTTTTAGATGTGACATCGAAAACAAAGTCTGGGGTGCCTAGATAGCTCAGTTGGTAGAGCATGTGACTCTTGATCTTGGGATTATGGGTTGGAGCCCTACATTGGGTGTCGAGATTACTTAAAATCTTGAAGGATGCATAGATGGCTCATTCAGTTAAGCATCTGTCTTCAGCTCAGGTCATGATCCCAGAGTCCTGGCATAGAGTCCCACATTGGGCTCCCTGCTCAGTGGGGAGTCTGCTTCTCCCTGCCTGCAGCTTCCCCTGCTTATACTCTCTTTCTCTGACAAATAAATAAAACCTTAAAAAAATGAGAAAAAAATAAAATCTTCAAAAAAAATACCAACAAAAAAAGACACAAAAACATGGTCCATAAAAGAAAATAAAGTAACAAATTAGACCTTATCAAAATTAAAATACTTTTACTGCAAAAGAAAAAGATTATGAAAATGCAAGTCATGCACTTGGAGAAGACATTAGCAATCCTTTATCTGATAAAGGACTTTTATTTAAAATAGGGGCACCTGGGTGGCTCAGTGGGTTAAGCCTCTGTCTTCAGCTCCGGTCATGATCTCAGGGTCCTGGGATGGAGCCCCACATCGGGCTCCCTGCTCCACTGGACGCCTGCTTCTCCCTCTCCCGCTTCCCCTGCTTGTGTTCCCTCTCTCACTCTCACTCTCTCTCTCTCTCTGTGTCAAATAAATAAATAAAATCTTAATTTAAATATATACACAACTTACATGACTCAATAGGGCAATCCAATTTAAATGGGCAAAATATTTGAATAGACATTTTATCCAACAAGATAAATAAGTAGCAGTAAGCACATGAAAAGATGCTCAAAGTTGTTAGTGACTGGGGAAATGCAAGTGAAAACCCAAGCAGATGCCATTACACTTCTACTATGATGCCTGTAATCAAAGACAGTAATAAGTGTTGACAAGGATGTGGAGAAATGGGAATCTTCATATATTTCTGGGAATGCAAAGTGGTGCAGTCACTTTGGAAAAAACATTAGGGCAATTTCTTAAAAACTTAAACATAAGCTTACCATAGGATCCAGCATTTCTACTCTGAGGGACACACCTGAAAGAAAGAAAACCATCTGTCACACAAGGTTGCATGTGAATGCTCATAACAGCATTATTTTTGTAATTATATATTAGATTCCATAATATTCCACATAATGGAATATTATTCAGCAATAAAAAGGAATGCTCAATTGGTATATGCTACCAAGTGGATAGCCCTTAAACCACGCTGTTTAAAAAAAAAAAAAAAAGTCATGGGGCACCTGGGTGGCTCAGTGGGTTAAAGCCTCTGCCTTTGGCTCAGGTCATGATTCAAAGGTCCTGGGATTGAGCCCTGCATCAGGCTCTCTGTTCAGCGGGGAGTCTGCTTCCTCCTGCCTCTCTGCCTACTTGTGATCTCTGTCTGTCAAATAAATAAATAAATAATATAAATAATATAAATAAATAAATGCCAGACACAAAAGATCACATAATAATTGTTCCATTTACATAAAATGTCCACGAAAGGTAAGCCTACAGGGAAGGACATAGGGACTTTTTTGGAGTGATTGGAATGTTTGAAATCTGTGCACATTAATGTTTGTGCACATCCATAAATTTACTAAATTTATTGATTTGTATACTTAAATTAGGTGAATTTTATGATATATAAATTATATCTCAATAAAGCTATTAAAGTCGGAAAAATGCAAACCATAAGGGGAGAGATGACTAAGTTTGGGTTTACATTATTTATAAATAATGTAAATTATTTGATCATTAAATTTTACATATACTGAAATGCAAAACTACTGTATATAGCTCCGAAGGACATAGAATAATAAGATGGCATTCTTGAGGATTCTCAGCTTCCATGCCCCAGATCTGGAGGAGGCAGAATGGCAGAGTGGAAAAAAAGATTTGGAATTGCTGGTCTCAGTCATGTCATTTAGAAGCTGTAGAAGTCACTGATTGCCCAAGTCTTCTTTCTCCCATCTATAAAATGTCCTAACACCATTTTGTTAGTGAAGATTAAGTGATGCAGTATATGGAATGCATATTTTGAAAAATGTAAAAAAAAAAAACCCTGTCATGTATAAAATACTAAATTGCAGATGATAATAGAGTTAGGTAATGTCTATGTGCCAGGGGTTTATTATATTTTTAGGCATGTTACATTGTGTTAGCTCATTAAAGGCTCAAAAGACACACACACATACAGAAAACCTATGAGATAAGTAATATCTCCATTTTACAATGAGGATAAAGAGTTACTGCTCAAGGTTACTAGGTAACATATGGCATGGATTGGATTTTGTTTAGATTTGCTAGAATCCAAGCATCGAATTACTTTGATGCTTTACCATGGAAGTAAGAAATGTAGGCACAGTCTCCAAGCTTGAGGACTGACTATTCTTATGTGGAAGCTTATCAGGAATGTGCTGGTCATTTGAGGAATCCCAATTTAGGATGGAAATATCCATAGCAGAGCGTGCTTCAAGTGCCTGCTCACCCGGGCATTGCCACGCCATTATCCCACCAGCACACAATACTCATCTAGAGCTCATCTTTGTCTTTCCAAATCCCTCTCTTTTATTTTTTTAGATTTTATTTTTAAGTATTCTCTGCACCCCTTGTGGGGCTTGAACTCCTAACCCTGAGATCAGGGGTCCCATGCTCTACTGACTGAGCCAGCCAAGCACTCCCCAAAACCACTCTTTGTTTTGTTTTGTTTTGTTTTGTTTCAGGAGTACGGGTCTGTGATTCATCAGTCTTTACACAATTCACAGCACTCAGCATAGCACATACCCTCCCCAATATCCATCACCCAGCTGCCCCGTCCCTCCCACACCCCCTTCCCTCCAGCAACCCTCAGTTTGTTTCCTGAGATTATGAGTCTCTTAATGGTTTGTCTCCCTTTCTGGTTTCATCTTCTTTCATTTTTCCTTCCCTTCTCCTATGAGCCTCTGTCTTGTTTCTCAAATTCCTCATACCAGGGAGATCATATGATAATTATATTTCTTTGATTGACTTATTTTGCTTAGCCTAGTCCCCTCTAGTTCCATCCACATCATTGCAAATGGCAAGATTTCATTTTTTTAAAGATTTTATTTATTTATTTGACAGACAGAGATCACAAGTAGGCAGAGAGTCAGGCATAGGGAGAGGAGGAAGCAGGCTCCCTGCTGAGCAGAGAGCCTGATGCGGGGCTCAATCCCAGGGCCCTGATATCACGACCTGAGCTGAAGGCAGAGGCTTTAACCCACTGAGCCACCCAGATGCCCCAAGTTTTCTTTTTTTTTTTTTTTGATGACTGCAGAGTATTCCATTGTATATATATATATATATATATATATATACCACATCTTTATCCATTCATCTGTTGATGGACATCTAGGTTCTTTCCATAGTTTGGCTCTTGTGGACATTGCTGCTGTAAACATTCGGGTGCACGTGCCCCTTCAGTTCACTATGTTTGTATCTTGAGGGTAAATACCCAGTAGTGCAATTGCTGGGTCATAGGGTAGCTCTATTTTCAACTTTTAGAGGAAGCTCCATGCTGTTTTCCAGAGCGGCTGCACCAGCTTGCATTCCTGCCAACAATGTAGGAGGATTTCCCTTTCTCCACATCCTCGCCAGCACCTGTCATTTCCTGACTGCTTAATTTTTGCCATTCTGTCCGGCATGAGGTGGTATCTCACTGTGGTTTTGATTTGTATTTCCTGATGCTGAGTGATGTTGAGCACTTTTTCATGTGTCTGTCCGCCATTTGGATGTCTTCTTTGGAGAAAAATCTGTTCATGTCTCCTGCCCATTTCTTGACTGGATTCTTTATTCTTTGGGTGTTGAGTTAGATAAGTTCTTTATAAATCCAAACCCACTCTTCTAAACTTTCTTCCCCGTCATTTCCCACTGTACTCTCAGGATCCTAAGTCCAGAGATTTGGGTTCATCTCCATAACTAACTAATCGCAAAGACCTTTTGAGTCTTCATCTTAGATATTTCTGGTCCCTTCTCCTTTCCCGTGTCATAAAACTAAACACAATTTTTGTTCCTTCCTACCCAGTTTCACAGCTGCTTTCAAATGGTTCTTGCCACCTTTGGTCTTTCCCTTCCCTTCATCCCAGACTTTGCTACTAGACAGATACCCCCAAAAGTCATAGCTATGTGTCATCTTCCTCCCCGTTTCTGTCCATTGTATTTTAGGTCTGTAGAGATGAAACAGAATGTTAGAGGCCACTTAGTAGATCCCCTTTTTGAAATACAAGATTCCTAATATCTAGAGTTCCACAGTTTTTTTGGACTTAGCTCTCTTTTCACTAAGGTGGAGTTGGCTGATATCCAGGTAGCTGGCTCTAGAGAAGGAGAGGACTGGATATCAGAAGAACACCAAGCTTCTGAAAGGCAGGAAACAGGGACACCTGTCTAGGTGGTTCTGTAGACAGGGAAATCCCTCTTGCCTTGTACCCCCTTCATCTGATAAGTTCTGACCTTTCAGATCTCTGACTAATCTTCCCTTTCTCCTGAATGAGTGCTCTCGTAGCCTAAAGCAGGCTCCTCTGACACACATTTCTCATAGATCAGATTTTCCTTCATAACCCTATTAATTGGTTACCAAACTGATTTCTGTATTGAAGTCCACACTGTGAGTTCCAATGGGGAGACTGGCCATGCCTCACTCAATTTTTGTCACCAGTTTTGTAGTCCTTGAAATACCATATGTGTTAAATAAATACTCATTGGATGGATGGATGGATGGATGGATGGATGGATGGATGGAAGGAAGGAAGGAAAGGACAGATTTATTTGGTTGACAATGTAGTCACATGCCTTGGGAGCTCTCAATTATTACATGCCTCCCACTGCCATCCTAAGAGCTTTACAAACACTGCTTCTAGCCCTTGGAGCCGTCCTAAGGAATCATTTATAGTCCCATTTCACAGAATAGAAAACAGAGACCCCTCGAGGCCAAGTGCCTTGCCCAGGCACTGTGTATGAGGCATACATATCATGGCACACCTATCAGAGTTTACATCAAGAGCACATATGAGCTGTCAAAAGCATTTCATCACTTAATAAAGAAAAGGTTTTCTGATAACCACTAGGATATTTCTGTGATGGGTATGAACAGTGTTTTTATTTTTTTTTTTCCAACTTCATGTTACTCCTTTATTTCCATGTTGAGGGATACTGTGTGTCATCTCTTAAAACTAGAGGGCCTGTAGGTCTTGCTTTGGTTTTCATCCTTGTCCAAGGGCGATTGTTAGTAAGACTCCATTTCACTCTTAGAAGTGTCCCACTGTAGTGATAGGTCATATGGCCACCCTACTTGATGTGCCTCTAGCCAGAATTAAACCTTGGAGGCATAATCAGGTACTCACGAAATACCTTCATGCCATGTTGCCAAGTAAAGCATCTCCTCTCTTCTCCTCCTCTTCCCAGTGCACCCCTCCCTCATCTTTTTTTCCCCTTGCCTCCTCCCATTCTGCCCTGCTTTTGGATTTATAGAAACCTCAGTCCCTGCTCAGACAAGCCAGGTGAACTGTGGGCTTCTCAGACCTTCCCATGCCTGGAGGGAAATGAAAATGGTTTCAGAGGAGTCTCTATCTACATCTTAAAGAATTTGGGTTTGTTTCATTTCAGATTCTACAAAATCCCAAATGCATTTGGCCAAACTCTCTCTCCCTTTATTTTTTTTTAAGTCCCAGGTACATCTTAAAGAAGACTCAATCATTGGATTTGATTCACAAAATGTGATTTTCTGCCAGATAGAGGATCTCTTCCTTTAAATATATACATTAAAAAATTGTTTTTCAAACAGCAGGAGGTTAGAGTTGATAGATTTGGGTTTAAAAAAACACACAAAATTCTGAGAATTCTAAATATGGATACATATTTTTGGGCTTTGCAGGTGGAGGTGCAGCTGTATTTGGTATCTGGGTTTAAATGTGTTTTCTTTTTCTGCCATCCCCCCAACCCTTCCAGCTCTTAACTCCAATTTTAAAAAAATAGGATAATACTACTACCAAACAGTGAAATTGATTGTTATTCTAGATCCATGGTTTGTGAAGATCTACGCTTTAGAAAGTATTTTTTACGGTCTTTGTGTTTCACGGAAGTTTCTGAAACAGAATTTTTTTCAGAATTTGTACTCCCCGGCACTTTTTTCCTGCCTAAACCTTGAAATTGCTCTTTTTTCCTGAATAGTCTTTTACCGACTAGGGATGGAAGGGAGGTATTCATGGGCCTCATACTCAGCTCCTATCTCAAAAGACAGTGGTAACTGATTTTTCTTTTTCATAAAAGGTTTTTATTTTAGAATAGTTTCAGATTTATATAAAAATTTCAAAGAGGATACAGAGAGCTCCTCTGTATCCCTTACCCATTTTCTCCTTTTATGAACATCTTTCATCATTATGATGTATTTGTCACACATAAGGAGCCAATATTGATACATTACTGCTAATGAAATCCTACTCTTCGTTCGCATTTCACCAGTTTTCCTTCACATCCTTTTCCTGTTCCAGAATTCCCAACCAGGCTACCAATCGCTTTGAGTTGGCAAGTTTCTTTCAATGACTCTGCCCTATGACAATTTCTCAGACTCTCCTTGTTTCTGATGACCTTGACAGTTTTGAGGAATACACGTCAGGCATTCTGCAAAATTCCCTCAGTGTGGCTTTGTATGTTTTTCTCACGGTAAACCTGGGGCTTGGGGTTTGGGGGAGGAAGACCTCAGAGATGTCTCAGAAGACCTCCCATTCTCCCCTCATCACATCAAGGGTCCCTGCATGATGGATCTCAAAGCATTGAACTCCAATGACCTGGCTACGTAGGGTTTGTCTGTTTAGAAAAGAATTCTATTTCCGCCAGCTCTTCTGTAGTCTTCAGAGAGGCAACAGGGAAGAGGTTTGTAGTGTCTGATCTCGAGTCAGGAACGATGAATTCTTAATCCCCGGCAGTCACTTCGGGTGTCGTTTCACTTCCCCTGGTCTCATCTGTAATCTACAGGGCGTAGGGGAAACGCTAGAAGGACAAGGGCAACCTTCCGAGGGAGGTTTTTTTTTTAATGTCTTAAATTCCATGTCCTCATATTTTATTTTTATCCCACTTTTTCGGTCAGAGTCCTCGTAGAAAGAAGGGTGAGTAATGTGGGGGAAACTATGATAAAGGAACTATTGACAAAGGTGAGTGTGGGGTATTGGGAAACCTCAACTCTAGGTCAAGGGCAGCAGGGCACCTCTGAAGGAGACAGAGAAGGGTTCTTACAAGGCTCTTGGAACATAAATACCCAGACCGAGTGGGGAAGCTTCCTGAAAGGAGCTGTGGCCATCATCCACATGCAGCCAGCCCGCGACAGACCTGGAGGCAGGGAGCTGGTGGAATGAGTTCTTCTTCTTCCTTTTAAACTTCTGGAAGTGTTTGCCACTGGATGAATCTAACCTGGGCTAGCAGGCAAGCACGCCCAGAGGGATAAGACACTCTGGACACAGAGAATTTTGGAGAAAGGTGTAGAACATGTATCTTGGAAGAACAAAGCCAAGCTATCCAGCACACCTGTATTTTGAATGCTGTGAGTTACAGTCGAATCAGTGCAGCTCCGCGTGTACCAAACCCGACGTTATCTCACATAGCTATTACTCGAGTATGTGCAGAGGCAGAGGGCTCTGAATTCCCAGACAGCCCCTGCCCATGCGTCATAGTTGTGATTTTTGCAGTCTGCTATTTGGTCTTCAGTCCATTCATTGCAGATGAGATGTGATCTCTCTTGCGTGTCAAAATTGGAATTATGTGCAAGTAGTTGCAGTGGACTCTGGAGCACCTCCTCCTCATGAAATTGTCTAAGTTCCTTCCTTCCTGAGTGGCAAATTAGTGCAGATTACTCTAAGGAGTCACCCAGGACTAGGGTGTGTGATTCCGTGGGAACCCAAACTGTTTTCCCAAGGTGCATTGACGTTGCATTGAGACTTAACGTAAAGAGATGGATGGAGGAGGCAGGGACTCGGAGGGAGGGGGTCAAGAAAGCAGACATTCACATTGCCTTTATCAGTGCCACACAGAACAAAATACCTATCATAACGGCTAGGGGGATATCTGAGGTCCTCTGACAAGTGAGTTAGGAACCTCACATTACAGCAGGTAGGAAATCACCCATTTCATAAAAATGACACCATCTTAAATAGAGTTCTAGAGGGAAATGAGTCATTAAAAACAAAAGGCCCTTTGTAATGTTGTTTTACATTTGACAAAACTTCAGTATTTACGTCATTTACAGCATTTGGGGACTGACGTTATTCTGCCCATCTCAAAGATGAGGAAAAAGAGGCTCAAACTCATTACGTACCAGATCCAAAGTCACATCACCGTAGCTCTGGGCCAGATGCATAGTTGACACTCGGCAAATAGGTCTGAAGGAGTGAAGCTTAATTAGCTTGAAGTGCTGAGCTCATCTTGCGGAAAGTGCCGCCCAATACTCTCTACCTCCTGGCACAGCTGCTGGGCCCAGAGAGAAGTCAGCCAGGGTTCTTTTCTCATGTTCTCGCCAAAGAGACTCACACGGACACCTGAATGAAAATAATCTTTGTGTTCTTTCACGACTATCACTCATTTTCTATTACTCAATCAATGTGATGACTACAACAGGCCTTGTAAAGCCAGATCACATTTGCAAATGGACTGGTGTGATGTGATGGATGGCTTTGGAGCCCAAGCAAGAAATAGAGTTGCTGAAAGCTGTAGGTGTCGGCACCAGCCAGGCTTCCGAACATTGCTCTTTCCTTGGATGGTGGTAATTTGGGCTTTTTAACCAATTAGAAAATTTACCAAGTGCCACGTGGGTTTTCAGGGTGTAGCATAGAAGAACCAACTAACTGTTGGACTTGAGCAAGCTTTCCCTTCACTCTTTGCACCTTGTTCTAGCTTCTCTCTGCATCCTGAGGACTAGCACATTCGAAATAGGTCATGAGCCCTCATCTAAGGGATTAGAAAGACTCACCTGGAGGATATTATCTATACTTTTGCTGGGAACTAGGGAACTTGGGAAAAGCCACAGCATGCCTACCTTTGCAAGCTATGCATTGTTGATTTTGTTGAGAACTTTATGAAGCATTTTGAGTATGGAACTAGGTTCTTTAAGTATCATGCCATGGTGAGTATAATGGGAAAAGAGCCTGGGATCAGAGTCAGACAGTCCTAGGTTTGATTCTGAATTTATTTATTTATTTATTTATTTATTTATTTAAGTGTGAGCAGTTTTTTTTTTAACCTTTCTGTGTCATTTTTGAGAAAAGGAACGCTTCTAAACTCACCCTGTAGTGCTACAATTCTCAATATTAGCTTCACATTAGACTCTCCCAGGGGAGTCTTTTTAAAGAAAAATATGGATATGTAAGTCAATTAAATGCCTATTTGTGGAACCTAGGTATATAAAAAGGCAATGCAAATGTGCAGCTAGGATCAAAAAGTGCTTAACCAACCAGAATGGAAGGGTTAGTTGTTTAGGGACCCAGAAAAATGGCAAGATTTACTCTTAACCTCTTGCAGATGGGGAAGTTGAAGCTCAGGAGACTTCTGAGTCTGCCCAGAATCACCCAACTAAGAGCAGAATTCAGGTCTTCTGAAATCCAGGTCAGCATGTTTTCTACAATATGATAACCTTAACCTGAGTTGCTCAAAAGCTACCCAGAGCAGAAGCCAGAGTTGGAGAGACTCAGGATTTACCAATAAATAACAATACTAAATAATAAATGTTCCCAGAGGCAGCTTGGCAGTGAGGTGAGCCTTTACAGTGGCCTGCACTCTGATTCCCAGCAGGTCAGGATTGGCTTGAACCAAGAGTCCCTGACCCCATGTCCACCAAGTTCAGGCAGGCAACAGGCCTAGCACAAAGCAATAGAGAGAAGATGGGAGCCAGGATGAAACACGGGGCCCGTCTTTTACATTCAAATTTTTAGCAGATTTCAAAGCCAGCAAAACAAACTGGTGGGTCTCAGCATCTGTCCCCGCCAACGTATCTGAGGTTTTAGGAGGAGCTTGACAGCATGATCTGATCCAGAGTTCTGCCCTTAGTCTGATATTACTGGATCATCTTTTCTGGATCTAGGGGAACCAGAAGCTGGTGATGCTGAGTTACGGTCCAAGTTCTCCAGATGACCAAGTGAGAACCAGAACGGAATCCTTGCCTCAGGCTCTTCTGGGTGCTGCCTTGAGGCCCGGAGTTACACACACAGGTTCAGACCCTGGTGATACCACTTCCACGCTGGGAGACTGTGGGTGAGTTATTTTCTCTTTACTAAGGCTTTTTTTTTTTTTCCCTACTATGACGATGAGAATAATACAACTAGTTACTTCATGGTGGTGTTCCAGGGATTAAATGCAACAGTGCATGATGTAGCTGGTGGCTGAATACAGAGTGATGCTTGTGATAGCTGCTGCTTTCGTCACATTGTTCTCTTTTTCTGCGTCGCTTCCCATCCCAAGTAACGACCGTTCAGAGTTCTTGATGTGTCCACGGACCGGGTATTTTCAGACTTGCCTTCTCCCTTCCTGTAAACCTCCTCTCTTTGGCGTCAGGCTGCAAATGATCCCTGAGGTCACTCTGTGGCAAGCTCCCTATGTGGTGAATTCTAATCTGAGCTTGGTTTTGGGAACTAAGATATCACAGCCTTAAGGCTGACTGGTGTGTAACTGAGGCCAGGGACCTGGTTTCTGGCCTCTCAAGGACAGGGCAACTCCTTGTAATAATGCATCCATGAGAAAAAAAAGAAGAAAAAAATGGTTCTAAGAGGAACAGGAAATAATGAGAATCAGAAGCTTGAAAATGTTCAGAGCTCCTGGACCCTGGAAGCAACGACATACTTTTCCCATAGCCTGAGCGAGATGAGTTTGGCTTAGAAAACTGGCTCGTCCCCTTCTCGTCTCAGGCTCCAGCATCTCACCCTGGCCTCATTCCTTCTGTCATCTTCCAGTAGACTTGAGGAAGGGCATGTATGCACGGAGTGCTGGGGGAGGACACACTGTCTAAGCCTCTACAGGCAGCCCCCACAATGCTGTGAGTGGGACAGTCTTTGGTGTTTCTGAGCAGGATGAGGCTTCCAGGGGCTGCGGACTCTGACTTGAAAGAAATCTCCGGTATCCCGTTCATCAGCTACAGCCCCCTGGGAAGGGAGGGGTAAGCTCACTCCCCTTGGGCATCCCTGGCCCTGGCTGCTCTGTTACAGATCATAGCTCAGCCTCTTGCCCGCTCCTCGTGCGCTCCTCACCGATAACCACAAGGTGGCGCTGCAGATTAAAGCGAAATACCGCAAGCCTCCTTCCCGCGCCCAGGTGAGCCTCTGGCATTCCTTACCTGGGAATTGAGAGGATGTCTAGCCCAGTCTGCTCATTTTACAGATGGTGACACCGAGGCTCAAAGACAAGGCATAACGTGCCTAGGAAAGTACAGTGTCGAACATAAGTCTCCTAAGCACTAATCAGGCAGGAAGATGCATTCTCTGTTGTTAGGTGCCCAGATCACTGGTCTTCAGTGAGGCAAAATGTGAAATACATCAGTGTGTTTTCCTAAAGACTAATCTCCTCTATTAAAGTGGGCGGGAGAAACTAGAAATGTAAATGCTACGAAGACAGGGTCGTTCCTACTCTGCTTGCCAGAGTAGGGGAAGGGCTTGGCACTTGGGGAAGCCAAGTGGCCTGTGATGTCCAGTGGCAGAGTCTGGTCCCTGGATGGGCCTGGGCACTCACTCTGCAGTCCAGGTTGATCACTCTCTGAGTCAGTCGAGATAAGTCACCTTGCTTTGGGCCCCAGGTCGCTTGTATCTAAAATTCCCTCAAAGCTGAACACGCTGTAGTTCTAGAACATCTAACACCCTCCTCTTATGAAGCTTGGTAGCAACTGAGCCATCTCCCCCACTGCTTCTGTTTGGGTTCCTTTGTACCAAAACATTGGCTGTCCACAGAGGGGTCCCTGATGACTGAGTCTGGAATGTGTATTCTTTGGAAAGATCTGAGGTTGGGCTTGAGGGAAAAAGAGATGCCATCACACTGTTTTAGAAAAATTCTCTCCCATCAGAGGAAAAAAACCCATGATTCTCAGTAAGAATGGCAAAAACACAATCATCAGCCACATGAAGTTTCATGCCGGGTTTGTATTTTTATGCTTGTAGAAGCCAAATGACCTCACTCAGGACCCTGAATTCCTTGGAGTGATGACCAAAAGTAGATCAGACTTTCTGACTCACAATTTAAAAATCCTTGCAGGTAGAAATCCCTACAGTATGAAAACCCCCAGTGTTGGAGAGGGGTACTAAATTCCATCATCCATTTCCAGGGTTGAGTTCAAAATCCTTCCCTCCTGAAACTGTGCTTGAGGCTTGGTCTCTCAAGCCACAAGGGGTTTTTTACTGACTGGGTCTCATGCTGCCTCATTGTCCCCACCCCACCTGCCCATCTCCTAGCTTACAGCCCTCTTCATTCCTTCTCTGGTTCCTCACAGACAAGTTTCCAGGCCCTTCTCCTTCTACTCCAGTACCCAGTGTCCTTGACAGAAGGGGGTGGTGGCCAGAGCTGCCCAGTCCCCCATGTGAGCTCCCCCATGCAATCTCGTAGTGCTGGTTACTGGGCTAGGCAGGGCAGTAAGGAGATGAGGAAGATAAAGCTGGTGTCTCCGAAGATCTCATTCTGCAAAGCCAAGGTATCAAAAGCAAGGTATCCAGTGTCAGTAAACACAGGAAACAGAAAGAAAAGGCAAGAGGTTTATAGTAGTTTTCCATGGATGGAACGGAAAACAGTGCATATAATAGACAGAGATCTTAGCACATCGTTTGTATTGTCAAGCTTCTGGATGTTTTTATTCTGTCCCTAATATTTAATTAAAATGGGTGTCTGCACTTACTGCCAGTGAATGTCAGCGATGTGAATGTTAAAGGCAAATGCAGTCCCAGTGGCCAGGCGAGTCACATCCTTCCTTTGTTTGCCTCCTTTACTTCTGAGATGGTTGAGTACCCAGAGCAGAAATTTTGTTTCACTAATCCCTTTCCTTGGTGCGGAGTGACACAGCTGGGTCTCAGGGAGAGAATGGTATCTCTGCCCAACCCAGGCTCGACGGAGGTGGTGGATTCCTCTTGCGAAGGAACTCACCCTGGCAGCAAAGGCTAGTTTCTCCACCGCTGCCGCAGAGTGCACCTGTGAGGGCACCCAGCAGAGGTTCCCAGTGCTCTAGAGACGCCGTGCCATGCCGCTGGACCGTGGTAGTGAGCTCCGCGTCTGTGTCTGGTAGCTGAGCCCTGCTCTTGGTTCTTCACAACTTCAGTGAAGGGGGGGATAATAGCCCAGCTAATTCAGGGACCCCTCTGCTTTTTTGTAATGACAGTAGAACCCATGGCCTCCCTTACACCCATAGCACGTGCCTCCAGGTACAGGTCAGAGTCACTGTCTCACTTCCGCGTCCTGACGGCCCCACGAGGCAGGTGTGGGGATGTCAGTGTATAGCCAAGGGTGCTGAGGCTCTGAGAGTGGGAGAGCCAGGTCCTAGATCTTGCAGCAAGGACGAGGCAAAGAAACAGAGGCTGACCTCAAACTCGGCCTTTGACCTCGGAGCCCTTGATGATTCTTCATGCCCCACAGCTGCCTCCAAAACACACACCTTCGTGTATACTGGGCCTATTTGCAAAGCCCTCGTTGCATAAATCTGGTTCATTTACTCTGCACAGAGATCGTATGGGATGGCAGGAGTGTCCCTTCTTTACAACCAAGATGCACAGCTTTGATTCTGTGCCCTTCGTGTTTAGGAAAATAGGACAACCCTATGAACTTGAAGATGAAACTCTGTGTGTGCATGTAAGGGTGTGTTATCAGCACAATGTCTCTCCCTTGCAGCTCCCCCCAAGTTCTAGAAAACACAATGGAGCAAAATCAGAGTAAGCCCAATTTCCTCGGCTTCTCTATTCCAGGACAGTGAAAGTTTTCCATTCACAAAAATATTCCCAAAGCCCTGTAAGATCTAAAACATCGAAACAAGATTTACATTATTTTTAATAGAGTTTATATCCCCTGAGTAGAAACTAGAATTCTGTGGTTTGTAAAGATGCTAACTATGGAAATCAGAGTTTGGCTCTCCCCGTTAACTGTTATGTAAGTTTTCTGACAATCTACAACTGACCAAGAGCTTTTGCATGTATCTGTTTGAACCTTCCAGTAATCATACAAGGTAGATACTATCTCCACTTCATAGATGTGGAAACGGAGGCCTAGAGATGATCGTAAAGTCCCCAGCCGCTGACTGACAGGGCTCCGTGACACAGAACTCGGGTTTGCTTGACTCAGAATATCATGTGCAAGTTCTTGGGATTTTCCGTATGGGAAAATTGCATCTTTTCTCCTCTGCCTCTGGAAAACTCTCCTGGCAGCTATGGTGAAGGTCTTAAGGGCTTTTGTTGCAGAAAGATCTTCATTTAAAAAGCAATCAGGTTGTTGGAGATGGGACACAAAATAGGTGAGGAAGGAGGCCTTAGTCATTCCATCAGTTCAGCTTGGAGTCATCTTAATATGTGAAAACACAGATGCCCGCATCTCTGTGACTTTGACATACCAAGTCATTAACGTGCCTCTCTGGGCTTGCTGAAATGGCAGGACCGTGTGTGCCCACTTGCTGCTTTGCCAAGTGGTCAGCGCTACCAGCTTGAGTGACCTTCACTGCACTCGGTGGTTGGCAGGCCTGGGTTTGCCAGGGGACTACTGAGTGCCTGTACTTGGCCTACACCAGACCCGAGCTGGAATAAACAACGTGAAGGAAACTATGAAAATCCTGAAAACAGTCCACCCTATAGTTTGATCGATTTAGAAAACCACTTTGCAGTCCAGTCATTCCAAGAAAGGGAAGTGATCTGCCTAAGATCCCACAGCAGGTCAGTTACAAAGCTGTATCTGATCCCTATGGAAGATCTTTTCCTGTGCATTCTTTTACTAAAGATTTACTAAATCCCATTCCCTATCTGGCACTAAGGACACAAGACATGTCAGTCATGGACCTGCTCTCCACGTCAAGTAGGAAACAGGTAGTAAATAGAATTACAGCACATGCCCCCAAAAGGCTATAATAATATACAACAATATCAGCCAACATCTATTGAGTGGAATTTCTGATACTTCTAATGACCCAAGAAGGTGTATTTGTCCTTGTTTTCAAGATGTGAGAGGAATCAGGAACGTGGAGGTTGCGTGTTTACCCAAGGCTATGTCCAGTAAAGAATGGAACTAAGATGACGACTACAACAGAAACTCTGGGGGATCAGACAGGGGAAAATGCCTATATTATCCTAGGAGACTGGAAGGAGTGGGGACTGAACTGGATTTTCAAGGAAAACTCGGAGTAGCTGAGGAAGGAGGGAAAGGGGAATTAGAGACTGTGATCGGGTGTAATAGTACTGGGTGGTAAACCATAATGAGATAAACACATCGTAAACTTTGGAGCAGGGAGTGAAGAAAATAGTAATGCTGGGGTTGATACTGGAGGTAAAAGGCAATCCTAAAAAATAGTCACTTCCCCCAAGAAAGGCAGAAAAGAGGCAGATGGTGGGGAATGGGGGGAAAAGGGCAAAATAAAAATAAACAAATTTGAACATGGTAGACTCAAACGTAGCCATGTCAGTAGTTACATCAAATGGGAATGGAAAAGTTGAAAACACTCCAAAAAAATAAATAAATAAAAAATCAGAGATCATCCTAGTGTAAACGAAGTAAGATACAACTGTTTACTGACTATAAGCAACGCACTTCAAGTTTAAAGACACATACAGGCTAAAAAATACAGATGTACAAGAAACAAAATTACAAAGAGTAAATGGTTGAAGAGGGTAAATATGTACACTGCAAAGTATAACAAAACTAGAGTGGCTCTGTTAATATCTGTCCAAATAGACATCGGAAGAATGACTATCTCTTGAGATAAAGGGGTATTTTGTAATAATAAAGGTGGTTGAGTTGCTTCATCTAGAAGACTATCCCAGATGTACACATGCATAACAGCAGACTTAACAATGTATGAGCGCCCCTGATAGGAGTGAAGAGGGAAACACGCGTATCCAGGCTGCAGCCTCCAACATTCCTCTGGTAGCAACAGACAGAACATGGAGAGAAAAAATGACTTCGAATGGAGGAGACCCAAACAACACTGTTAATGAACCTATTCCAATGGGCATTTCTAGAACACTCTACCCAGCCACAGCAGAAACACATTCTTTTCAGGTGTGCATAGACCATTCACCAAAATCAACAATTTACTGGACAGTCAAGTACCAATAAATTTAATTGATTGGATTAAAAAAAAAAAGGGTAGCTTTTAGATCTGTTCTCTCCCTTAACATAAATTGATTATCGTCAGTAGATTTATTAAATTAATAGTATTACGGTTCAAGCCTATTATTCTGTTAACTCAAAGTATGACTGTTGGCCAATTTCTTTGTATCCCTTGACCTCAGTTTTTCTGAACATAAATGTCTGGTGTTAACTAGACAGTGTTTCCTTAAATTATTTTCTGCTGTTATTTACAAAACCAGTGCCTATCACAGTGTCTATTATATACAAGGACATTGCAACAATTATTTGGCAAAAAAATGTTAAGCGAATTAATAAGCAATTGTTCTGATTTAAGAGATACTCACCAGTACTCTGCTGCATTTCCTCCCTTACATTTGTGGCCTTAAATGTGTCTTCTTTACAAAATGTAATAGATGAGGGGATTAGAATTTTGTGTCCTTACTTAATTACTTACCCCTACTTAATTTATTGTAAACTATTGTGGATATATGGATCAAGTACAACTTTCAATTATCTGCTTATTAGTGTAACAATCTGATGTCCTTGGGTAAATGACAATAATAGAAGCATTTGTTTACTAGAGCAGTATATAAAAAGATGCTGATTTATATGCTATAGAGAATGTTATTAATGTTAGTGAAATACGAACTAGCAATAATGGAATTCATGTAAAAATTTCACAATATTAATTGATTTTGCCCCAATTCACATATGATATCTTACAAAGCCAATTTTGCTATTGAAAATATGAATTCCATTCAAAGCATCACTAACAAGGTGTTGATTGTTTTAAGCTTAAGTATATATATATATATATATATATATATATATATATATACATATATATATATATGTCATGATTTTGCAACTATTTTTCACTTAATCTCAGAGTGAAGAATGTTTAATTCCATATTCTTCAAAGTGTAATCTCCAAAACCACAGTCACACAGGCTATAAATGCTAGAAGGAAGGAGAAAGGGGAGAATGCCAGTTTCAAAAAAGTCTTGGAAACAATGACCAACCTAAGTTCACAGAACTTCATAGATCTCTCAATATCTTAATGTGTATTATAAATATCAAAATGGTGGGGAGAGGGACCATTGTATAAAGGGCTTCCAAAGCAGTTCCCCATGCTTAGTGTACAAATGACTGCAAATTTAGTGGCTTAAAACTACAAAAAATTATTCTCTCCCAATTCTGATAGGTAGAAGTCATAACACTGTGTATTCCAGGGCCATCCTTTCCTATGGATTATTGGGAAGAATCCACTTTTTACTTAAGTCCAGCTTCCAGCGGCTGTTGGCATTCCTTGGCGTGTGTCTCTGTCCCTCCTACCTTGTCCCTCGTGACCACATTGCCTCTCCTCCTGTCTCTGTCTGTTGAATCTCCTGACTCACTCTTAAAGGTTGTTTGTTCCTGGATTCAGGGCCCACCTAGATAATCCAGGATAAGATCCCCCTCCCCAGATCCTTCGTTCAGTCACAACTTGTGTGATAATCAGTGATGTTCACAGATTCTGGGGATTAGGAGGCAGGTGTACCCTATGCTCAGCCTACTATACTGTAGAAACATTTTGTGGAACTTCCCTTTCGTTCATTCATGTATCACCCAACAATTATCTTTTTGAACCATGTGACTCCTACATGTAAGGCATAGTTCTAAGCACTAAAAATACAGCAACATATAAAACTCGGACAGAATAAATGTAAAAAACAAAACTCTGCCTCTCGTCAATAAAGAGTCCTTTGAAAATACTGAAGAGTCATTAACACACTTGAAAATACATACACTATGAATACATTTATCTTTCCTTTCATTCAGTGATTCAGCTGATTTGGAAAGTATCATTTGGGGGCACCTGGGTGGCTCAGTGGATTAAGCCTCTGCCTTCAGTTTAGCTCATGATCTCAGGGTCCTGGGATCGTGCCCTGCATTGGGCTCTCTGCTCAGTGGGGAGCCTGCTTCCCCCCTCCCGCCTGACTCTCAATCTACTTGTGATCTCTCTGTCAAATAAATAAATAAAGTCTTTAAAATTTTTTTTAAAAAGATAGTATTATTTGAATTCCTCATATTTATCAGGCAGTAAGATACAGAAGTGGGTGAATAAGATAGGACTTCTGGCTCCACGAAACTTAGATCTGCTTGGGAATATAGAAGCATGAAAAGCCAAACCCAGAGTAATAAGAGAATCTACTAGGAATATAAAGCAAGAACAAAAATGTACTTGAAAAATTGAGTTGTCAGGTGGGCAAAATGAAATAGTTGAAATAAAGTTCTCATGAGTGAATGACAGCTTGGATACAGCAAAGAATAAAGTAGTAGACTAGAAAATCAGCTCAAAGAACTTCCTAGAAGTTGTCAGAAATAGATAAAAAAAAGATGAAGGGAAAAAGCAAAATGTCAGTATCCTTGTAAGAAAAGTATCAGAATGGAGGGAAAAAATGGAGAGGAGGTCACATTTGAAGAAATAACACTTGTGAATGTCCTGAAATTAAAAATAAATAAATAAAAGTAGCATTTCAGATAGAGACTTCTCAAACTGTTAAATAATGTGGATTAAAAAAATCAAAACAAGCAAGACACAGAGAAATAAACAACCAAGCATAGGGCATAAATTAAAGGCCAGAAAGAACTTGGTCTAATCTGAAGGGGAAAAAAACAAAAACAAACAAACAAAGATGATTTACAAAGGAGTAGAATGGCAGGTCAAAATCCCCATTCTGTTTGCAGCACTGGATTCAAGAGGAGAGTGGAGAAACCCTTCCAAAGTGTTTTTTAAAAGCACTTGTGTATCAAGTTCCAATGCAAACATGAAATAAGCTAAGGCATATGAAGTCTCAGAAGTTTCAGTGCAGAAATACTGGGTTTGAAGATACTTTTATAGGCAGTCCTATAGCAAGTAGGTAATCACTTCTCGGGAGGAAACCTAGGAATGAAGTTAAGTACCTTAGAAGTTCTTGTCTTAATCAGTGATAACTCTCCCATAAACAGTGGAGGAAAGGAAAGGCAAATACATGGGAGTTCAGACTAAAACTCCCATTGGGAGTTCTCCCAATGAGGAAATGGAGGGGACAAGATCAAGGAAGAAGAGAATGGGCTCAACGTTTGTCTTGATCAGAGGAAATCCATACACAGTGAAGGCTTTAAGAAATGATGAGAAAATTAAAAACAAGACAATTGCGATTCTCCATAAATTGGTTCTGAATTTTTGAGAACATTCAAAAGAATGGATAACTTTCAACAAAGCAGAATAGAATTTACCCACTGGACAGGAGAAAATGTGAAATAATAAGAGAAAGAAAGCATGGCAAAGGGCACGAAGGAGTCCCGTGGGTTGGCATCATACTGGTCTAGTGATATATCTGGTGCCTGTGATTTCAGTTCATTGCTCAAAAGCCAGAGGTTCTTAAGATTGTATTTCTTATGCCAAGATCTACCAATTTGTTTTCTTTAATAAAAAATATTTTTAAAGGTATATAAATAGTGTACACAAAGGCATAGAAACTTGCCTATGACAATGTTTACCATGGGAAGCTGAAGTAGCAATTTCATGACAGATAAATATAATTTGAGATAAAAGTGGGAATAAGACTAAAAGAACAGCACAGTTAGAAGAACAATAGACCAAAAGTGTACAATGTTCTTAAACATACGTGCACTTAGCTCAAAATTCATAAAGCAACACCTGCAGAATTACAGGGAAAGATAAATGTGCCAGTAATTTGTAGGTTAAGATTTTAACACTTCTAATCAAGGAGACCTCTAAAAATAAGCGAAAATATTTTAAATATGGCAATAATATAATTAGTCGGTGCAAGCCAATAGATACATACAGAATCATATACCCACCAGAGAATATGCATTTCTTTTTCAAGGACATTTGAAACGTTCTCAAAAAAATTAACATGTGAGAGGTCATGAAGTGCTACTGAATACTAAAAAGGGAATAAAAAGTGAAAATCTTAAAAGGACCTCAATGAAAAACACATTTACTTTTTTTAATTTAAAAAAAATTATGATGTTAGTCACCATACAGTACTTCGTTAGTTTTTGATGTAGTGGACATGATTCATACAAACACAGACATTTAAATGAAGACTGAAGGATAGAGAGCTCTATGAAGGTCTGGAGAAAGAATATTGCAGACCGAGAGAACATAGACTCTTGCATACGTAGCTGGCTGGCCGATTTCTAAAAGTCAGAAAGCACTGCATGCTGCTGGGTGTGCAGGGGGAGGTGATATGAGAACCCACCCTTCTGTACCACAGGGGAGCACCTGCACCGGGTTAGCCTTCCTGCACAGCAAATCTGGCAGTACTAAGTGAAATTGCATATGTACATGTCCAGGGACCCAGGAATGCTGTTCTTGGGTACCTACTCCAGAGAGAGCCATATGCAGGTCAAAGCACATGTATAACCTACTGATTCATAACGTAGGTGTGGTAGTGGGGAAATAGAGCCAACTGAAATGCCTACTATCTTTTGATACATTATTGGATACATTAAAGAGGAGAGGGTGTTTATGATGGAATAAAGTCAAAGAAGAAATAGATGCATGGAGAAAAATAAGGTTAGATATTGAAAACAGAGCATTTATTGAACCAATAAAGAAATAAAATAAACAGGAAATTTATAATTGTATTTATGTAATTGAAAAATGTATACACATATACAGTATTTTTCAAGGTTGATGATACATCTAAGGAAACATCAAATACACTAGGGTGAATGCTTTGGGAAAGAAAGAGAAGAGAGGGAAGGGAGAGGCAATGAATGGAACATAAAATATAAAGTAAAATAAAACAAGTGTGGAGCCTTGAAAGAATCAGTGATAATTACCATGAAATAAAGAGTAATATTGACTCAATTAAATGCCTCATATGAGGTTGAAAATAAAAACAATGCAGTGCAATCCAACAAAAAAAAAAAGGCTGAAAATAAAATTATATAAGTAGTCTGTAAAGACAAAAGCAAGAGGCACAGACTAAAAGGAAGAAGTAGGCCAACATATTTATAGTAGTAGTAGTAGTGTGTGTGTGTGTGTGTGTGTGCGCACGCACGTGTGTGTGTAAACACACTCACACTCTTCTGGTTGGTGGTGTATGGATGTCTTATAAGGTTTCTAGTATATTATTTATTTTTCACATTTCCTCCATTGAGCCTCTATTCCTTTCATAATCAGGAACAAGGAAAAAAAATGACACAGAAAAACTTGTGCCTAAGGCATCTATAGTCCATTCTGGCATTTTGGTTTTTAATGTCATAACATATGAAAGAAACACAAAATGAATTAAAAGAGATCAAACAAAAAAAGAAAATGACTGATGAAGTTATTAAACCAAATAGGGAAGGAAAAGCAAAGTTCTCAATAGTTGACATGCACCCCTCTCCTCCTCTTGATCCTAAAACTAGTGCACAGGCAGACCTGACTGCATCTCAAGGCTCATTGAACTGTTCCTGGAGCATATGGGAAGCTCAACTTCTTCCTCACACTGTTTTGCTGAAGAGTTAAATAAGGGGCCTTTGGCTCTCTCCTAAAAGGCCCTCATCATTGAGACTAAAGTTTAAAAGGAGTATCATTACTAAGCCTGCAAAAATGGTCATGCCAATGATGAGATGGAAAAAACCAGACATGTGGCACTTTCTAAAGAAATAATAATTTTGTTAAAGGGTAATTCCCTGAAGTCAAGTCTTGGATATTTTTAACTTCCATGAGCTATTTAAAAAAATCAGACTTTTGAATCTAAATCAGGAAATCCAGTTCAGATCCTTGCAATTATGCTGCCTTGGTCACAGAAAGATAGGCCATAGCCATCTTGGAATTCTAAGAAATTCGCAAGTTTAGAGTACTTCATCCTAAGGCCTTTTAAAATCAGGGTGAAAGCAGTTCATCCCATTTCCTCTTATGGTATCCTTTGGTACAGACAAAATCCAGTAGGACTATTCTGGGCTGAAAGCTCTAAGAATTATCTCCCAGAGATAGAATTTCCTTTGTTTCAATAACAGAGCTATCACAGTTTATGCTACTTTAAGAAAAGTTTAAAAATTTCTCATCGCTCTATAACAATTCAATTTTCTTCCTCCTCCTCCTTTCTTCTTTGTCTTATTTCTTCATCCTTTTTAAAAAATCTCTTTTCTTCTTCCTTCTCTTTCTCTTTTTTTTTTCTTTCTTTTTCATCAGAAAACTACATGCTAACTGAGTGAAATACATTTCAAGAAGTAGTGCTGATGGCCAATCGTGGAGCAATTGTGATGCCATCATTTTCATTACTTTAACAGACATGTGTATTTATTGTCAACTATTGCCAGTAATTGGGTATACCATTTTCATAGACATGGCTAAGGTCTTGGATGAATCCTATCCCAAGATACTCATAATATAAATGGGGTGGGGGTACTAATTGCTTAATGTGTCTCATATGGGATAGATACTATGCTAAATTCTTACAACATTTCATAAAATATTACAAACACCCCATGTGATACATTTAACCTAGGATACAGATGAGCAAATTGAGCCTTAGGCAATATTAATTTTACCTGTT
The DNA here is from genome assembly GCF_902655055.1 of Lutra lutra. Taxonomy (NCBI): domain Eukaryota; kingdom Metazoa; phylum Chordata; class Mammalia; order Carnivora; family Mustelidae; genus Lutra; species Lutra lutra. Next base: position 77,565,387 of record NC_062290.1, read on the forward strand.
CAAAAAGTTAAAAAACATGGAGATAGTAACTAAATCTGGATTTATGTCATGCCAAAGCCAGTACTATTTCTACTCTTTTGTATTGCTTCTGAGAGAAGGCAGGTAGCTAAATTAAGTGACAGAACTTGGGTTTAAGAGCCAGTTATGTCGAGTATAGCTGACTTTCTACTTTAATGCATTTTTTTCTTTTTTTTAAAAAAGGTTTTTATTAGAGAGAGAGAAAGAGAGAATGAGTAGAGGGGAGGGGTGGAAGGAGAGAGAGAAGCAGACTCCCTGCTGGGCAGGGAGCTGGACTCAGGACTTCATCCCAGGACCCAGAGATCATGACCTGAGCTGAAAGGCAGACGCTTAACTGACTGAGCCACCCAGGTGCCCCAGCATTGATTTTTTTTCTTTGTAAAATTATTTTAGCTTACCACAGAATGATATGTTATTTTTAACATCCAGACTTTGAAATTTCCCATATGTGTTTCTTTAGCTAGACACTGAATAGAGCCTGTTGTATTAACTAAGTGTGTTCCAAGAACTTAAACTTTATAAAAATAACAAATTCTTGCGAGTGTTCATGTGAGCCCATTATAAAATAATGACTGGCAATTTCTTCTCAGTGATATACAGAGAATATAGCATTTTAGTTCAGTCCAAGAAACATTTACTGAGCAGCTATTATGAGAAAGTCTTTGGAGACACATTGGAGGCTAAAATTATCTCTGGCCTCAAAAGGAGGAAATACACAAAAACAGAGAATCACAATTAGTTGTGTCCCATGGCAAATTAAGAACAAGCTCAGGGACTCTAGCCAGCACAATAGAGGGGTTCCTAACCCCGCCCTGGATCTACAAGGTGGAGAGAGCTGTAAGGAGTATTCCCTATAGATGGTGATTGACTCTGAAACTTGAATAACAGAAAAAGTCAGCTTGATGGAAAGAAGAAAGCCCTTAGAGGAGGTATTATGAGCCAAAGGCCCACAGTCAAGGAACACATGGGAAATTTAGAAGGTTGTGATTCTATTGATTTATCTTAAAGCATTGAGGTCTTGTAGGAGGCTAGCAAGAGAGAAGGTTGACAATATAAGTAGGTATTTTCTCTGTAAAATGTCCTGTAAGGGAGATTAAGGAACAGGACTGTATTCTCTGGACTGGAGTGGGGTGGGGGCATTGTGATATGACTATAACTGGGAACCATGTGATCAATGACTTTTTCCACTGTACAGAGGAGGAAGCTGAGTCCCAGAAAGAGAAAGTGACTTCCTGCAAGTCCTCCATCTACTTAATTGGCAGAGCCAAGTCCAGAATTCAGATTCTTTCATTTATTTATTCAGCCATTCAGTAATAAAATGCCAATAACAGGGAGAAGGATAATCCAAGACAGAGCCCTGCCCTCATGGGTTTACCTACCCCTTGGTATTTTCTTTTCCAGTTAATGTGTAATTGATTTATAATAGTATGTTAGTTTTAGGTATACAATGTAGTGATTCAACAATTCTATATTCTATATATTCTATATATTCTCAGTGCTCATCAAGATAAATGTACTCTTGGGGCGCCTGGGTGGCTCAGTGGGTTAAAGCCTCTGCCTTCAGCTCAGGTCCTGATCCCGGGGTCCTGGGATCGAGCCCCACATCGGGCTCTCTGCTTAGCAGGAGGTCTGCTTCCTCCTCTCTCTCTCTGCCTGCCTCTCTGCCTACTTGTGATCTCTATCTGTCAAATAAATAAATAAAATCTTTTAAAAAATTAAAAAAAAAAGATAAATGTACTCTTAATCCCCTTTATCAATTTTACCCATTCCCCACCCACTTTCTCTCTGGCAACTACCAGTTTATTCTCTGTATTTTAGAGTGGTTTTTTTGTTGTTGTTGTTATATTTTTTATGTTTGTTTTGTTTCTTAAAATCTACATATAAGTGATATTCCATGGTATTTGTCTTTCTCTGACACTCTTAATTCACTTAGCATTGTGCCCCCCTAGATCCATCCATGTTGTTGCAAATGGAAATATTTTATTCCTTTTTATGGCTGAGTCATATTCAATTGTCCTTTGTACCACATCTTCTTTACCCATTCATCTATCAGTGGGCACTTGGGTTGCTTCCATATCTTGGCTATTGTAAACAGTTCTGCAATAAATGTAAGGGTACATAAATCTCTTCAAATTTACCACTAGGTATTTTTAAATAACTACCATTTATTTAGCTATTACTAAATACTGGAAATGGTGATGAGCCTTTAAGTCATCTCCTTAACCTCTGATTCCCTCTAGAATGTGAATTTCTAAGAGTGGGTAACCTGTCTGTCTTGTTTCATTGAGGTGTTTCCAGAATCTAGAACACCCTCTGGAGCATAGTAGGAGCTCGGTAAATATTTCTGAGTAAAGTAAATCACTTTATTAATTGGTCCTTTCATTATTTCCATTTTCTTTTTCACTAAGATAAGGAATTCTGCTGACCTCCAGGGATCTTGGCTTTGGACATGTCTTCCCTATCCACATTCCCATCCACCCCACTCTCTCATAGGCTGGGAAACAGCCACAAATATCATCCCATTTTCAAAGAGCTTGATGTTTTCCCCCAAGGCTCTGACACAATCCCCAGATGTGCATGGAGCCAAATGTGTGTCCCAGCAGCCTCTTCTAAGGAGGAAGGAATGGTGGGATCCCATGGCAGAGTTGTGCAGGTGGTACCCATTCTAACACTGGAAAAACAGGACATGGAGGGGCTGTTCCATGTTGGGACAGGATGTTCCTATGGGGGTAGATTCCCAGGGGACTCTGGAAGAAAAGCTACATGTGCATCTAAGGGTCGCTACAAGACCCCACCTCCCAAGGCTGCTGGCCTGATGTGGAGACTCAGATGTGTGCTCTGGCAAAACACATGCTTCTCCACTTTAACTCTGTGCACATGCTACCATTTAAATTCTGTAGGTTTCATCTGGGACCCAAAGCTCCTTTTACAGGATTCCAACACACAATTGGGACCACTTGACCTCTCCTTCATCCCCCCACCCTTCTCCCTCTGCCAATTCTCCCCACCAGTCCTCTGATTTTTCATGAAATACTATGTTTAAAATACTACAAGAGCATTTGGAATACTACAGAGTCACAAGGTCGTAAAATTATGAAGAATCTAAAAAGTCAGTGAACCCAGTATCCCACTGAATTCAGGGGAAATGATCCTTTTGAAAAGTATCTTAGAACCTGGAGAGTTGAAGTGATAATAATAAAGTCAGTGGTTTATTTGTGGAATGCTTTGTTTTCATCTCAGTGACTAGACTAGGCACACCTAGTGCTCAGAAACTGGTCATACCCTGGTTTTCTCAGCCTCCTGGCATCTCAAGTGATCAACAGGGTTGAGGATGGGGAAAGAGATAACTTCTGGTAAACCAGGATGGGAACAGCACAGTTTTTCATTTGAGCTCAGCGCTGGCTGTTGAATGAGTAATTTACAAAGTAATGGGCAAGGCTTTGCCAATAAATGGAAAACCCAACTTAAACAAAATCGCAGTGGCCCCTTGATCCCCTTTTACCACAAAAGATTCTGAGGCTCTTTAAAATGGCTAAAATACACAGGACACAGGAGGATTAGAATCTATTGGATTATCAAAAGAATATGGCAGAATTTAGGGTTTTGATGAGCTGATGAATGTAAAGTCTGTTTTGATGTTGTTATAGTTGTTTGTTCCTGTTTTCCATTTGTTTTGTTTTTTTAAAAAACTTTTCCCTGATTACTGATGAGATGGAGCATATTTTCCCAAGTTTTAGGCCATTAGGTTTTTTTCTTCTGAAATTATGAAATTGGCTATTCCCAGCCTCTGCTCATTTTATTTGACCTATTGATATTTTAGATTTTTTTATATTATGGACATGAATCCTTTATTTATGGAGTATTTTATAATATTTTTAAAACAGCTGTAGCAAGCCCATGGAAATATTATTTTCTCCAAAAGTCATGTTAGGTTGTTACTATTTTCTGTCCTTGAAGAAAATGATGAGGGATGATAAATAGCATTTTGATTGCATAGAGTCATATCCTCGCAATCTCCGTGAATGAATGAGCCTGCATATATCCACTCTTTTCACTGAAGGAAGTGCCCCATTTGTGGTTCTAGACACCTCCCTTATCTTCGTTCTTTAGGGACTGCAGGTTGCTTGTGGCCACCGCAGCACTGAGCTCTTGGGAGAAAGACAAAAGGAGCTCAGACCAGAGCCTACATTAAATTCAGTGTCTCTTAGTAGGAACCCTAGGGATGAGACAGAAAAACTGATGCGTAAGGAGACATATAACTGCCAGAGCCCTCTTCGTCATTGGATCTCATCTCTTCAGCTCTTGGTAGTAATAAACTTAGTGGGATATCCATTTCACAAAGAGGGAAATTGAGTTTGGGAAGGGTATCTAAGTTCACATGGCTAAAGATTAGCAGGGCCAGCATTGAAAATTCTGCTCTTCTAGTTCTAGATCCTTCTGTCTGCTGTTTGAGGGCAGAAGCTGGGTTTTGATGAACTGTTGTATACTCTGCTTTTGCTAGGACATCAGGTTACTAACAGGGCCACAAAATGTATTTTCTAGCGTAAATTCCTTGTCCTATAGAAACTGCATTCACTTTCCCAACCATTAAAGGGTGAGGGAATGGGGAGCAATGATAAGTAAATTATAAGTGAACTTCTCTATAATCTGATACCAGTCTGATTATACTGATTATATATATTTGTGTGTGTATATATATATATGTATATATAATCTGATAACAAATCTGGTACTGATGTGCATCAGTAATGTTATTTACACAAGAATCCCTTACTCAACACAAACACCCATGAATTGCCATTTTAATAATAATAAGAATAGTAATAATTATAATAGTTGCTTTCTCCCTTCATCATTAACTGGTACCTGTACTAAGCCATAAAAAACTGTTCACTTCCCTCATATACACATTTTGACATCTATATTTTATTCTCAGAGTGAAGAGACTTCTGGGCTACTGGCAGGGCCAGTAGATTCTGAATTTTTTATTATAATCCTCCTGCAAACTGTTGCCCAATACCCAGCTCTCTGAGGTCTCTGCTGACCCTGGGCCCACCCACAATGCTGCACCTGAGACCCTGAATAAAGCCCAATGCTCAGCTAAAGTTTCCAGAACCCATTCCTGCCAGGTCCCATCTTTCCATGGGAAAAATCCATCCAACCATTCATCCATCCACCCACCCACCCATCCATTTTCTCTCTCTCTTTTGTCTGTTCATTCTTTTGTTCATTTTCTCTTTCTTTCTTTCTTTGGAATGCCATCCTTCCATCTCATCTCGGCTTATGGAAAACCACATTAAGACTTGAATAAAATGAAAAATTAAAGTCTTTTCCAACTACAACCCCTTTCCCTTTGCATATACAAATGGCACTCTATAATTTCTTGCAGCCAGCACACTATAGCAGCTGGTTGGGAATGTGTTACCTACCCTTCGAATCTGCAGGAGCCTTGAGGGAAGGGGCTAAGAGCCTTCTGTAAGCCCAAGCTGTGCTTGTGTTAATGGACTTGCTCCCTCCTTGGTAATGGTGAGAGTCATTGTCATGTTGCAAAATACATGCCATATAGTTTCCTGCACATGAGAGATGTGGCTTCTGCTCAGGCTCTAAGCCACAAGTGATGACCACAAAGACATTTTGCCACACCTTTCTCATCACTTCAGCAGAAGAAACACTGATCCCAAAGGGAAGACAGTCATAGAGCATGCAGGGTCAGTCGAGTGCTCATTCATTTAACACATGTCTATGGAGCACCTTATATGTGCCAGACACTGTCACAAGGACTGGGATGGGAAAGTGAGGGAGGGCCCCAGTCTTATGGCGCTAACTAAGGGAATGTGGAGATAAACAATAAACCAAATAAGTGAGTAAAACACCCAGTGTGTTGAATGCCAGAAGTGTTATAAAGAAAAAATAAAGCAGGACAATGGATTTAGTGATAAGATGAAATAGGGTGGTCAGAACAGGCCTTGTTGGGAAGGAGTATTTTGAGCAAAGACCTGAGGAGGTGAGGAAGTGAGTCAGGCATATATCTAGAGAATGTTCCCTCAGGGCCGAGAAACAGCAAGTGCAAAGGCCCTGAGATGAAAGCAAGCATGGCGTGTTTGAGGACAGGCAAGGAGGCCAGAAACACTGCTGTAGAGAGAGAAAAGAAAGGGTTATTGAAGTCTTGGGGACGCTGATCAAAGAGAGCTTTGTAGGTCATTTGGAGGACGGGCTTCTGCTCTGCGTAAGATGGAAAATTTAAGATGTTTTTTAAGCTAAGGAGAGATGTCATCTGATTTATGTTCTAAAAGAATCACTCAGTCTGCTCAGCTGAAAGTAGGGGGATGGACTGGCAAAAAAAAAAAAAACTGGCTAGAAAACTCCTACAGTAATCCAGGAGGGGAAAATGGCGTCTTGGACCAGAAGGAGAGCTGCCAAAGGGAGAGCCATGAAATTGACTCCATACCCACTGATGGAGTAAAAATAGGGCTGGGGGAGATAAAACTGTCCAGAGGAGCCTCACAACAGCAGTTTGGGATGGACCTTTCCTGAGATGGGGAACATGCAGGAGAGATTTGTTTGTGGAAACATATACGTGGAGAGGATGAATAGTTCAGTTTTAGCCATGGTAAGTTGGGGTGCTTGTTGGACATGTGGAGGTATGCATCAGACAGTTGGCTGAGTACACAAGTTTGAAGTCTGGGCAACAGGTCTAGGCTGGAGAGATAGATTTGAGATTCATCAGCAGGACTAATATCCCACCCTGCTCCCTGCCCCCTCTCCAAAACAGAGCCTAGATGAGAAAAGACCCAAAGACTGAAACCTGGATATAGCAATGTTAAGGGAGTCTGATACAGAGAAGCTGTCACAGGACTCTGGGAAGATGTGAGAAGGAAGAACAAGAAAAGTAAGGAGACTGTGGCATCCTGGAAACACAGGAAGCAGGTATTTCAGGGGAAAGTCATTATAGGATAGTGCATTAACAAGCTGGCCACAGCTTCTCATGAAGACACAACTGGTTGCTTCGTCATTTAGGACCTTACCAGGGAGGTTCCACATGGAAACACTGCATCTTAGAATAGCCTGTCAGAGGCAGGATGGAAAATGGAGAAAGGGAGTTATGTGCTGACATCCTTGCAACCTTCTTTTTTTCCATCGGCAGAAGTCCTAGCCATGGGCATTACTTCCGGGTTGTACCACCAGCCCATCTAGGGAGCCCAAGGCTCCACAGATCCTGCCAAAGCTGAGACTCCTGTGCCTCTGACCATGATGGGCCTGATGGAGGCTACAGACACAGTCAGACCCCACCTGGGGAGAGATGAGAGCTGGACTGTGTAACCTTAAGGTTATTCTGGGCCATCACCAGGGTCTTTCTGGCCAGGAAACAAAGCAAATGGTGTTCAGCACCATGTGGAGATGGAATACATCTAAACTGGGTTTGTCCCCATTGTGAGGGAGTAAGAAGCGTATCACGGCACTGCTGTGACTTTCTCAGTTCTACCAAAACCAAGCCCTTGCTCATGTTTCACACCCAGTCCATATAACAGCTCATTCACAATGCCTCCCGAAACCTTTCTTCCTCAGCCTTTCTTCCTCCCTTCTTTTTTTTTTTCTTTTTTAAAATTTTATTTTTTATAAACATATTTTTATCCCCAGGGGTACAGGTCTGCGAATCGCCAGGTTTACCCACTTCACAGCACTCACCATAGCACATACCCTCCCCAATATCCATAACCCCACCCCCCTCTCCCAACCCCCCTCCCCCCATCAACCCTCAGTTTGTTTTGTGAGATTAAGAGTCACTTATGGTTTGTCTCCCTCCCAATCCCATCTTGTTTCATTTATTCTTCTCCTACCCCCTTAACCCCCCCATGTTGCATCTTCTTCCTCTCTTCTTTTTTAGTGCCCGCACTGAGCAGTCAAGGACTTGATTTCAGAGTCCAGCATTTAAGGTTCCAGGTTGGGTTCTAGGAGCTACTACACAGGTGAACCTGATTAGACCACCTTTCCTACCAGTTCAATCATGAATAAGCTGGAGAAGATTCTATTTGTGTATGGTGTCACCTGAAAAGATTAAATTGGGTTACAGCATGTGCACATCATCATTTTAATCTGTCGCCCATGTTTCTAGCACAGTGGTAAGTCACTTAATGAAAATGTTGGACCTGAACAAATTTTTCCTTTTTTAAGAAAAGAAAAAAAAAACAAACCCTACAAATCCTTTGCTTCAGATCCTTTTTGGAACTCAGCTAACCATAAATAAATAAATAAATGCATGAAAATAAATTGCAAACCCAACTGTGCGCCTTGATCTGAACTATGTGTTTGACGTTAAAAGCAGAGCCTCCCTCATTTAAAATGGAAATACAAAACATTGTGTGTGATTATTTTTCCCCCTGTTGAAGACAGAGCCATGGTCACAGAAATAATTTAATATACGGCATCACATTTCCCCTCCAATTGTGCCAATGTCGATTATATGTTTCCAGAAGCTCCTGTTTGCTGTAGTCCTTTGGCTACCACCTGGCTGAGGAGATGAATGTCTTGTCTGCCCCAGCAGCTCTGGCCAGAAACCCTCCGCTGCTATGTGTCATAGGTGAAAAAGGCTCTTGGGTGATTGTTTGCCCTGGGGTCCATGTTCTGGAGCCCTCCAGACCCCCAGCTTAGCATCTGTAGCTTATGTACAAAGCCAAGAGAATGAGGAAGATGTGAACGCAGGTGACACACGCAAAACCGGTTTAATAAAAGACCTCATTCCTTTCCATGTTTTTTTGTGAAGTATTTCATGGGAATTGCCCTGGAGAGACCCCTGGAGCCAATGTGGGACATGGACAACCACAGGCAGTGAGCGGACGGTCTTCCCAGGCTGACTCCTGGTCTACACACAGGAATACTTGAAAAGCAGAGTCCTCTCCCGCCCACAGGCACTCTGCACCAGTATAAGAGTGGGCACTATAAAGCACGCTGAGTACAGAAACTTGAATTCTAATTCGAATTTTCCCATCCATCCACTGCTACCTAAGCTAAGTCCGATTTCCTGTGTGGGGCTCAGAATTCCTATCTATAAACTGAGGAACCTTGAATTTCTGAGCCCTCTGGTTATACTCTCGTACAATACTCTATCATTATGCTCTGTGCAGAGGAACACAGTGTTGTATGGGGAAAGCGGCATTCAGTTGGGAGCCTCACACCCTTGTTTTCATCTGTTGTAGTTTTTACTGCCATCTAGCTGTGTGATTTTACCCAAGCTGCCTCCTTCCCGAGCCTCAGTTTCCCCAAACATAAAATGAGAAAGGGACTGAGCAATCAATTTGCTGAGCTCTGTTGGGATGTCCTGGCATCCCGTTTCTCCCTACCTTGTTGTTGCACAGGAAGACTGTAGCCTATTCGCCATGGGTCCCACACCGAAGGAGAAAGAAACCTACGGAAATGTCCATCAGGCATTCACAGATGCTTCCTTTGAATCCCCTACCCCATTTTCTTGTTGCTAGAACTTCTACTGCAGAGAGACAGGGTTAGCTCACGGTCCTAGCTGTAGGGATGGAGAGAATAGGGCTGCCCTGAGTTGAGTCAAAACCTGTCCCTGGGGCTGTTTTCATTTTTGCTCGTCCTGGGTAGGAGTGGGGGCTGGAGGTGGGTTCCAGACCCCACATTTATGTTTTCAATCCTTCTGTTTATGAAGTGCTGTTGGTGCACATGTGTGTTTCGTGTTCCCCACCCCCAATTACACTTTGGGTTCCAGCCCAAACCCGTTTGCTCAGGTTCCTCCTGTTACCTGGAAGAACTGTGCACCTGTTCTTGAGACTGTCCCTTCAGTAGCAGGTAACCAGGATCATACTATTGCTACTACTACAACAATGATTTAAAGAAAGAAGGAAAGAAAGAAAGAAAAAACAGCTATCACTTATTTAGTAATCTAGTAATCATCATGAACAAAATAATATTGCCTGATTTACACTACATCTCATTTATTTCTCACAACTACTATATGGAGAGGTTTTCTTTCTTTCTTTTTTTTTTTTAAAGATTTTATTTATTTGACAGATCACAAGTAGAGAGGCAGGCAGAGGGGGAGGGGGAAGCAGCCCCCACCCCCGCAGCCGAGAGCCCTATGTGGGGCTCGATCCCAGGACCCTGAGATCGTGACCTGAGCCAAAGGCAGAGGGGCTTAACTCACTGAGCCACCCAGGTGCCGGAGAGGTTTTATTTCTTTTACGCTACAGAGACGGAGAACAAGGGAGGCAAAGCGATCATGTCACTTTCAGTGACTTGAGGACAAACTTACCGTTTGATGTGTCTGAGTTATCTGTCTTGCTCTGAAGCCCACAGCCCTTGTGCTGCTGCTTAGTCATGGAGATGGACTTTGCGCTCAGAATCCCCTAAGATTAGATTCCATGGCTAGATTTCTCTCTCTCTCAGCTTGCCTGGTGCCTGGTAGGTGCTCAAGAGACAGTGGAGGGGTGCCTGGGTGGATCCGTGGGTTAAGCCTCTGCCTTCGGCTCAGGTCATGATCTCAGAGTCCTGGGATTGAGCCCCACATCAGCCTCTCTGCTCAGCAGGGAGCCTGCTTCCCCCTCTCTCTCTGCCTATTTGTGATCGCTGTCTATCAAATAAATAAATAAAATCTTAAAAAAAGAGAGAGAGAGAGAGACAGTGGATTCTGGTCTCATTGAATCACATCAGACGGGAGGAGAAGATGTTAAAAATCTTCTCAAGGTCACCTGGTTAATATAAATGGCAGAGCTGAGATTCAAACAGAAGTCCATAAGACGATAAATTACTTGAGGCTCCATATTCCCAAAGAATGCCTGTACCAACCTCAAGCTTTTTTCTTTTTTAACCTTTTGGCAGGGTGGGGAGTGGGGAGCATCAGGTTGTAATGAGGGTGTGACAGTCTGGGGCCAGCAAGTAAGAGCAACCTGGATCTGTAGGTTTCTGATGGCTTCTATCCTTGTGTTTTGTTAGCAAAATTGGAAGGAGTAGAGTGCAAGGTGGTAGAATTGTTGCTGGCACAGAATTCATTTAACTTCTACTTGAAAGTCATCTCTCTTTTAAATACATATTGATTAGAGGCCAAATACCTCAGTTCTATTCTTAGCCCAGCACTTTAATTACAGTGGATTCTTAGTTAAGCCTGATGGTTCAGTTCTCTGCCATCCTCTACCCCCACCCTCTTTTTAACTTATACATCAGACAAACATAGTGAAATGGCTTTCTTGAAAAAAAAAATTAAAAATGATCCTCAAGCAGAATGTATCACCGTCATGTTGAAATTACAACCTTAACCCACAGAGCCCTTTCCTGTGATGGGCTGATTTTCAAAGCCAAACGTTAAAGATACAGTTGTATAATATTTACAGTTATGTGATAATATTAACAATCATAATGGCAAGAATCATCTTTTGGCATCTGCTGTGCAGCGGATACTATGTTAAGACAGGTATATACATTATTTCATTCAATCTTATCAACATTTTGTTAAGAAAGCACTATTACTACTCCTAGTTTACAAAATGGGGGTTTAGAAAAGTTAAGGAATTTGCCCAAGGTCATACAGCTAGTGATTGAAAGAGTCTGGAAACATTCTGGCGCTGGAGGCTGAGTTCTTAATTATTAACATCAACTGATTCTCTTAGTGAAGAAACATGCTGGTTCTAGAGTCAGAGATTTGGGGCTCAGAAGGGGCTGCCCCATAGGGGAGACACCCATCATCTTAGTGGAATAGCAAGTGTGCATGCGGCTGCCTTCGATTTTTTTTTTAAATGGGTTAAAATTTAAGCGACTTTTCTAGGTGTCATAGAACTTTACAGCAGAGAATGGACCACAGTGACCACCAGCAACAGATATTAAAGCCTGTTTCACTTCAACATCACTTCATAGTTACTCTGCAAAGCTCGTGAAGTGCCATAATATTTTTTGAGTTACCTTATTCAAATGAGGAGCTTTTAGCACAGACAGAGATGAAGTGTTTTGCCTCAGACCACAGAGTTAAAAGTGACAGAGCCAAGAACCAGACCTTTGTCTTCATGTTCTAGGTAGTGGGCTCTTTTTTACAGGTAAGGAAAGAGTTGGAGGGATTGATTGATTTATATAGATAGAGGCAGGGGTGGGGAGAGAGGGGCAGAAGGAGAGAGAGTATCCTAAGCAGGCTCCATACCCAGCACGGAGCCCAGAGCCCAATGCAGTCTTACCACCTTGATACCATGACTGCAGCCAAAATTGAGGGTTGGATGCTTAACCAACCAAGCCACCCAGGCACCCCAAGTCTGAGGGATTTTTAAGTGTCTTGGCCAGAATCAGTCATTTGGTAGCAGAGTCAGTGCTATTGCTAGAGACACCAAGTAAAAATGAGAGCTTTGGGTAGGTTATGAGGAATATTGTAACATCCTTAAGTCCTCCCCAGAACTGAGTGCTATCTTATACACTAAACCACAATCTATTATGTGCACCAAACCACTATCAGCAAAGATTTAGATTTCGAAACTGACTTTCCAGGACTGATACTATATAGCTCCTCCCAAACACAGGAAAGGGATCCAGAATTTTCCTTCCTCATTAATACTCAGAAATGAGATCCTAGAAGATATGAAAGTCAAGATGTAATCTTGCACAGTTTTCTTTACAGGATTCTGAGATCTATCCCTGAATCCCTTCAGGATGATAAGGCTGCATTGCAAGTGTGAATTGAGACAATGGGAACTACTCTGTCTGAGTACATCTACCAAAATTCATCCCAAATGGAATCCAGATCACAGGGGAGGAAGGCTGAAATGCAGTGTTATTTACATCACAAATGATTATTTTTTTCTTTCCGTTTTATAAATTTCACTCTAGAGTGAAGCAGTCAAGTTGTGGAAATAGAAGAGATCGGTTTCTTAGTGACGTCCATTGGTAGGCTGGAACACAATGAAGACAGAGCCCTGGGCTTTTCATGGAAGCTCATTTGAGATGTCAGTTCCAGGCTTGTTTGTAACTTAGATTTTGTGTGCGTATATGTTTTTTATTCTATCCTGGTGATTTTTTCCAGACTGAATCCACTCTTGTGGTTTTTGTACAAAAGAGGGTAGCTAATAAAATGCCATGGTACATATAGTTTGCTATTCTGCGTGGAGAGTTGGAAAGTGAAGGGGGACTTACAATAGCATGGGGCTACTCCATCCAAGCAGAGGTTCAGGGAAGGAGTAAGGGAGGCCCTACCCGTGTATAGGGGCCAGGCCAGTCAAGGTACCACAGCTTAGTTACTTTCTCTGTCTCACGGTCTGACTCCTTGTTGTCCCTCAGATATGACACGCATGGTTCTGCCTCAGGACCTTTGTACTGGATGCTATCTACACTTAAAATTCTGTTCTTCTAAACGGACTCCCACACTTTCTTCAGCTCGCATTCAAAGGTCAGTTTTCATTTTCTCAAAGAAACTCACTCTAACCATCCTATTTTAAAATGCAACATGCATCCTTCCTTAAAATTGCCTTGTTTTCCTCCATTGCAGTTACAACTTTCCGACACACATGTTTATGTGAATTGTTTAAGTAAAAAAATAAAATACATTTGTGTATTTAAATTATTTAAATACAATTAGAAATAACTTTAAAACGTACATAAATACGTTTTAGAAGATGCGTGCTGAGAGAAATATGTGTTCCATCTACCTTGTTCGCCGCTGAACTGAAGCACACACAGTGGGTTTGACGCAGCGTGTAGGCACTCAGTTTCTTTGTTAAAGAAGTGATTGTTTATTTCACATGGCCTCCTTCAATTACCTTTCAGTATGTTTGGAAAACCTATCAATATATTGGCTTTAAAATTGTATTGGCTTAAAAGTCTCCAATTTTGGGACACCTGGGTGGCTCAGTGGGTTAAGCCTCTGCCTTTGGCTCAGGTCATGATCTCAGGGTCCTGGGATCGAGTCCCACATCGGGCTCTCTGCTCAGCAGGGAGCCTGCTTCCTCCTCTCTCTCTGCCTGCCTCTCTGCCTACTTGTGATCCCTGTCTGTCAAATAAATAAAATCTTTAAAAATAAAAAAGGCTCCAATTTTGAAAGCATGCTCAGGGGATGTAACTCTACCTGCCCCCAAGTCATTTTAGTTTTTTTTTTATTATTATTACTGTAATTCCAGTATAGTTAACATGCAAGGTTATATTAGTTTCAGGTGTACAGTGTCGTGATTTAGCACTTCCATACATCACCTGGTGCTCATCACAAGTGCCCTCCTCCATCCCCATCTATTTCCTCCATCCCCCACCTGCCTCCCCTCTGGTGATCATCAGTTTGTTCTCTGTAATTAAGAGTCTGTTTCTTGGTTTGTCTCTGTTTCCTTTGTCATTTGTTTCTTAAATTCCATATATGAGTGAAAGCATATGGTATTTTTCTTTCTCTGACTGACTTATTTTGCTCAGCACAATACACTCTAGCTCCATCCATGTTATTGCCAATGCCAAGATTTCATTCTTTTTGATGGCTGAATAATACATATTTATTAATATCGATCTACCTATAATACATATTTATTAATATCGATCTACCTATATATATGTACACGCACACACCACATCTTTATCCACTCATTTATTTTTTTCCATTCATTTATTGATGGACACTGGGCTTTTCCTATAATTTGGCTCTTGTAGACAATTTGGCTATATATATCTATATATACATACATATATGTATATGTGTGTGCTTGTATGTGTGTGTGCGTATGTATACACACACACACACACACACACACACACATATATATATATATATATATATGAGATGTGTGTCTAAGTCATTTTAGGTTTCTTAAAGATTTTATTTTATTTAGGGAGAGCACAAGTGGAGGGCAGAGGGAGAGAATCTCGGGTAGACTCTGCACAGAGCACAGAGCCTGATGCTGGACTTGATGCCACGACCCATGAGATTATGACTTGAGCTGAAACCAAGAGTTGGATGGTCAACTCACTGAGCCACTCTGGTGTCCCCAAGTCATTTTAGTTTTACAGATAATATAATTTGTCAAACCAACCAAAACCTGTATTACAAATGAAATGAATGGGTATTAAACTGATGTTACGTGACCTTTAAGGGGGAAAGGGAGAGGAGATGGAGGTATTTTGCCTATATTATCTCCTAAGGCATTGTTAGCCACCATTTTACAAAGGAAAACCTGAGGCTTGGAAAAATTAAGGGCCTTATGCAGGTTACACAGATAGTAAAAAGAAGAGGCATGATTCTGATATGGTTAACTACAACACGCACCATCTTCATCTGTAGAGATGATAGTTATAGGTGACTTGTGTGTTGGACACTGTGGGATGCCACCCAGATAACCATCAGGAGGACCAAAAGAAGTCAGTTTATTGGATAGTATCATTGGGATGAAAATAATTGCAATAATGGCACTAGGAACCTACTCCTTAAATCTGATCTCACACAGCAGGAAGACTCCAGAACCCACAGTTCCACAAAAGTCAAGACATTCACTCTCTCTCAACTTCCAGAAGGAGCTTGGGAGAAATGACTGTGATGTATAATTGCACTCTTGTAGGATCATCTGTTTCCTCCATTAGCTTAGTCTGAGATGCAGAATGATTTGATAGTCATCACAGCCAGTAAGAAACTGCCCCCCGTAAAATCCTCTGTACAGTAAGTGAGGTCCACTACGTGCAGGGTGTTATGCTCATTACACTTGAACAAGCCAGAGATGCATAAAATTACCCCTGAAAACTCTTGTATTCAATGAGTAAGACCTATTCTGTGCCAGGTGTTTGTGCGTGACACTCAGAAAGAATCAAAGAGGCATGAATTTAGTTCTTGCCCTCAAATAACTCTGGGTTTAAAAAGTGGTTTTCTAATTCGTATGCATTGGAATCCCCCATAGAACATGATGAAAACGTCCATGATTGGTCTTGGAATGGCGCCTAGCAGTTATTCCTACTTAATTTTTCTGTTCTACTCCAAGTAGTCTCTGAACCACTTACACAGAAAATCACATCCTGTAGGTGACATAAAATATGTATTGCTTGATGTATTCTGAGTACAAGTACTATTGTAGGCTCTGTGGCAGAGGCATATACTCTACTAGGGACAGATAATGTTCCAATTAACCTATATATATATACAGTTACAGAGAAACTGTTACATGCCACATACTGTGATAGGCTCTGTGTCAGCACATGGGTGAACTGTTCATGGTTCCTCTTCTCAAAAAGCTTCTTCATTAGAGCTAGATAGCAATGTTTAGTATCTGTCTTTATTTCCTTACCTAATTATTTCATCATTTAATTCATCTCTCCTGTAAATGTTTACTGAACACCTACTAAGTGAAATGAGCCATCAGTATGACAAATAAAGAAATATGTGATAAGGACCTACCCAGAAGTATCAATATCCTTCCATGGGAAGGCTGACAGTTTAGCTTCCATATAATTGTCAGTATTTAAGGTCCAGTTAATTAAAATACTTCCTGCGACAATGAACAGGCAATCATCTTGAGGCAGTGATCACCTTGAAATAATGGTTCTTTTAACTATATTAGGGCCATCCTAATTCCCATTAGTTCACAAACTGGGGGAAGGAGGGAGAGTAGTAAGAGATCCCTCTGGTTTGTCTGACTCAAATGAGCCATTTTTGAATTTGGAGAATTTCATAATCTTCAGTCTCACTGGCCCGTGCTAGCAGATTTCTGGATTTCTAGGAAAATCTCTGGTATGTGTCATGGTGAGGAAATGCTCAAACAAGGAAAAGGGGTAAATGAAGAATCCTGATCATTTAGAAAGAATTCACCAAGAAGCAGAGGTCTGTGCGGTCTAACTAGAGAACTCGCACAATGCAGTAGCAGGAAATACCAGCTCCATGACAGGTAGGGCTGTGCTCTCCCCTCCTCTGCCCAAGGCAGGCAGCAGGAATCCATTCTAGCTCTCTTTCCCAAAGACACAGAGAGAGCCACAGAATCCTTCTAAAATCACGGGCTCCAGACATCCACTCCCAGGGAATTACAATTGGCATAAAGGATGTTATCTGGTTTCCATTCCTAGTGCAGTGGCTTGGATTTGAGAGTGTGGAGATTTGGGATTTGAGTCCAGTTCTCGCAGGTTCTCTGACCATCGGTTTACTAGTCTTTCTAGTGGGATACTTGTCTTATACTAGTTATAAGTACTTATAGTAACTAGTATAGTATCTAGAATAATAACAAGTACTTATACTAGTTATGCATCTGTGTGTTTAGGAAAAATCAAAGGTGAGAAAATACAGGAATCAGCATTGAGAAAAGGAAGTCCAAACTGCTCATAAATAACGGGGCTCTACTTGACATGCCTTACTCGACCCTGTGCTGTCTCCTCCTGATGTCTCTGCCTTCTAGCAATCTAGTTTTGGGGCCATTTTGAACTTCAGTTATTTTCCTGAATGCCCTTTAACTCCATTACTTATATCTTATGTTAAATGCTGTTCCCTGTCCCTGAGCAAACTTCTTTCTCCTCTCCTTACCACACTCTCTATCCCTAACTCAATCCCAGACTACTTGAATCTATGATTTTTCATTATCACTCAAGTATATGATTTATGCCAACTCACTCTTTAGCTGTATTGGTCCTTCCTCTGGGAGTTTTTCTTTGATGACATCAGTTTCGTGTTGGACTCTGTTCCTGCAGAGCCCCCATTATTGCCCTTATCTTGGCTCTTACCTTCAACTTCTTTGTGTGCAAAGACTGTACTTCTTGACCTCTATTCTTTCTACAGTGCTTTGCATGTCATCAGCACATAGTAGGTGCTCAAAAATACTTTTGGTGAACATAGCAGCAAGCGTTTATTGCTGATAATGATGAGCCTGATGATCGTATCTCCCTTATTTTATACCAGTCTCTTTTTAACTATTTTTGCCTTATTCTGTATTTTATGTAATCTGTATTTATTTAATAAAAGTACTTGGTTATTAATTAGCTAATAAAGTAGAGAATAATTATCAGAGACTCATAAAGAACCAGAGAGGTTTGATTATATGTTTATCCCACTTACACTTACTGAGCACTTTCTATGTGATGGAAAAAGGGAGAAATTAAGAAGCAAATGGCACCGTCTCTTTCATCAGAGAAATCAGGCTAGCAATAGAAATGGACATCAAGTAATTGACTGAAATGACCATGAAGTGGGTGCTAATCATGTGTTCATGTTAATTGAATACCTTCTATATTCCACACAGGCAGTAGGACATACAGGTGAGCAAAACGAAGCTCTGTCTGCAGGAAGCTTCTGTTACCGAGCTGTGAGTCGGTGGAATCTGGGGAGGTTGGAAGCATGTGGGAGGAAACGCCGCATTCTGCCTGGGATGGGAGTTCAGAGAGGGCGCCTCTCCGAAGGTGACATTTTTTTGCCAGTCTGAGTGGAGTGAAACAGTACCAACTCCTAAGGATGTAAGAATCCTCATTTAACTATGGAACATTAAGCCCTGATAGATGGGATTGGAGGGGCAGACTTCTTGGCATGAAGTAGATGCTTGATAAATGTGTCATTCTGGATAAATAACCCCAGTCCAAAAATGAGTAGAAAGTGGTCCTTGCCGCAAGGGTCACGCATTCTAGCGGGGACAAGGATGAGGTACAAGACGTAAATGGGAGGGGAGGCTGACAGAAGACAGTGCTGAAGTTCTGGAACTCACACATTCATTACTCTCCTCCCACCGTCGTCCCTAACACCCACTGATCCTATGTCCCCTTCTCTGAAAATGAATATTCTTCTTGGGAGTTCTAAGCTCTCTGGTGTTCCTGTTTGCTTTGCCGGGTGCTCCACCTTGGCCTCCTCCCAAATGTCTCCTGCAAATGTTTATTTTTATAAATGTTGCATATACAAGGCAGGAGATAGGGAAAGGGGTGAGCCAGAGTCATTTACGAAAGCACTTTGGCGCCGTGCTCCGGAAATCATTTCCGCAGGAGGCTGCCCTGGACAGAATGCACTTATCCTCAGACCTCCTATCCCTCCTTCCAAGCAGAAGCCATTGCAATTTTTATTTACAGCCAGAAGCTCTGTGGAGTTCTAAGCCAACGGGCTTCTTTCCTGAAAAGCCTGTGGTGGCCTCCAGCTTTCCCTCCTCACCTTAGACGAGGATGTTTTTCTCTTTGATCCAAACGAATAATGAGATACCTATCTGGGCCAGAAGGAGAACTGGAGACCTGATTTAGCCCATCGGTGGATGCTTAATGGGTGCCCCCTTTTCAGGCCCCAAACCTAGGATCCTGAAAGGGCAGGAAGGGACTACATTTTACTGAGGACATGCCACCCGTCACCAACCTCAGCACACATGACTTCATAAAATTGTTATGAAATTGACATTCCTATCCCACTTTATAGATCTGGGAAGGACAGAAGGAAGAACAGAGGGAGGGATGTGGGATTTGAGGGGCTGTAACTTGAATGATGTCCCACAGCTGGTGAAAGGCTCTTTACCCATTTTCCCTCCATCATCTCTGTTAAGCTTCTGCCTCCTCCTCCACCAAAAAGTGTTCTCAGCCAGGTCATCACTGACAGCCACATGATTAAACCTGAGAGTCAATTCTCAGTCCTCATTTTGGCTGACCTGTGAGCAACATACAATTCACTTCTTCACCACCTCCTCATGAAACACTTCCTTCACTTGGCTTCCGAGACTTCGTACGTACTCCTGGTTTTGCTGGGTCCTCACTGCCCGGTCTTCTTTCTCAGGTTCTTAGCCAGCTTTTGCTCCTCAACCTGGTGTCTTGATATTGAACTATGTCAGAACTCCGTCCTTGGGCCATTTGTTTTCTCTGTTGACATTTATCCCCTGGGTGATGCCATTCCCTGTCACTGCTTCAGATATGATTGGCACAGCAATGGCTCCTTGTGCCCTCCACAGTGGACCACTTCTCTGAACTTCGGATTGGTCTATACCATGGGGTGCTTGACTCCTCTCCTTGGAAGTCTCAAACTTATCATTTGTAAAATCAACCTTCATCTCTTCCCATGAAACCCACTCCTGTGGCAGACTCCCCAGTCTCTGTCCCTGGCAGCTCCATCTTTCCCGTTGCTCAGAACAATGACAACAAATAAAATATTCTCCTTCTCTCATACTCCATACCAAGCTGGACAAGATGTATGGTTTGAGTTGCCTTCCAAATACATCCTAGGGCCAGCTAGTGTTTGCCATGCCTATGGTTACCAGCCTGTACAAGCCTCCACCTTCTCACACTCATATAACTGGTGGTTTTCCTTCCTTTGTGTTTGTGCTATAAGCCTGGTCTCAACTCAGTGGCCGGTGTGGTCCTGGTGAACCTCTCAGTTCTCCCCAAAGGCTTTTTGTCTCACTTGGGGGAAAAGCCAATATTTTTAAAATAACTGACAGGGTCTGATTCTCTCTGGCCTCACGTTCCTTTTCTGAACCCTTCACCTATCCATCCCACCCACTCCCTTTACACTCTGTTCCAACCCCATGGGCCTTTTTGCCTTTCTCCCTGCCTGGGATTCTGCCCCATAGCATCTACACAGCTGGTTTCCCCAATACCTCCAGCTCTTCATCTGAATGTGACTTTCTCAGGGAGGAACTAGCTGTCTATGTAAAATTACATCCCTACCCCAGCATTTTCTTTCTGCCTCCCTTATTTCGTTCTTCTCCTTACTACTTGCCACCATCATATATTCTGTATGTTTCCTCGGTTTATTCTCTCTCTCTCTCTCCTCACAAACTAGAAATTAAGTTCCGGAAGGGTAAGGCTTTGTTCTAGTTTTCCCATTGCTACATATTAGAGACATGTGTTTGTGTATTGGAGCTTCAGTTACTATTTGTTAAGTAAATATACACATAAAGGGAAGGGAGGTATCACTCAGGTTTAGTATAGGCAAGGAAGGCTTCATGGAGGAGAAGAGAGAAATTTTGTTGAGTACTTACCGTGTGCCAGGCAGGCACTAAGTTAAACATATTATATCTATTATCTCATTAAATCCTCCTGATAACCCTCTGAAGGAGATATTATTGTTATTTCTATTGTCCTGATTAGAAAACTATAGTGTCAAAGGCTAATTCAAGTCTTCTCAAGATCACTGGAACGCTTTGTAGGAGAAACCCATGAGGCAGCTCTTTTTCTCTCTGGTCACCAACCATGGGATACAGTTTTAGAAATCTCCATAGGAATAGAACTCACCTGCTTGCATTAAAGAAAGAAATCAAAGGAAATCACATTTAAAAAAGAACTAAGTGTTCATTCACACATTTGTTTATTTTTTCAGGAACTATTATGATTTAACTCTCATAACAATTCTATTATAGTATGGGCTGTATCCATAGGGCAGAAAAATGAATGGCACATTCCCTGCCCTCAATGAGCCCACAATCTAGCAAAGCTGACATTGATATGAAATTATAAGTATCTTAAAAGCTTTGTGCTTTAGGAGCACAGAGAAGAGAGCAATTGATTTCTTCAGGATGAAATCAGACAGGTAAGGGCTCAGAGAGATGACATCTAAACTTGACCCTGCAGGTTGGGGAAGTTCCAGCCACAACTGTAGTAGGAGCAAAGCATGGAGCCATGCCCCCCCCCCGCCATGTGGACCTACTCAGAGGGAAGAGTTTAACAGAGGAAAGAAAGATAGATCTGGGACTTTGCCCTAAAGGCAGTAGGAAGCCATGGCCAGATTTAACCCGTGAAGTGGCCTGGTCAGATCTGTGCTTTGCTGAGATGGCTCTGACTCTTATTATGGAGCATGGATGGCAAGGGATTTAAAAAAAAAAAAAAAAAGAGTGCGACAGGATGCTGAGATAGGGGGCCTTGCAACGTCCACGAAGAGATGATGTGGTCAGTGCGGTGGCAGGCGATGTGGGGGTGATGGGTCATGATGTAGGTTCACATACTTAGAGGGTGACAGTCAGTTGCTCTTAGGAGGCTGACCTTGAACTCACCTAGGGAGCTTTAAACAATTCTGTTCCTTAGAATTGTGCTACTCTGTAGCTCACGCCAACTGAGTCAGAATTTCTGGGTGGGGCAGGGTGTAAATAGTTTGTAACTAGTTGTAGCCAGATGATTCCATTATGTAGTCAAGTTTGAGAACCATTGGCTTATGAATTCTAGGTCTGGATGACTCACTGGATGTCACCAGGAAGGAAGAAGGGAGACTGGGGAAGATAAGATCTTCCAGCCCACATGACTTGGGGGAAAGGTTATTGTTTCAATATCTTTTCTAAAGAATCAGTTCGGCTACAGGGGGTACTTGATGAGTAGCCTTGGGAAAATGACATACTTCCCAGCTGCAAAAAATGGGAAATTCACCTTATGAAATTATTGTAAGGTTTAAGTGAGGTAATGCATTTAAAATGCACGTGGTACCAGGAAAATAGTGGGAGCTCACAATTTTTATTTTATTAATTATTTAATTCTGTTACACAAGAATGAGTCTATTGGAAAAGGAACAGTCTTCAGCTGAGGGATGCATATTTGGTTCTTGACATATTGTATTTATAGAGTGTCTGTAGGCTACCTAGTAGTCATTTGGAAATAATACTTTAGTGTTCAAGAGGTAGTTCAGAGCCATAGGGGCATAAATTTGGTACTGTGGGGCACGACTACTGCTCAAGCCACACAAAGATCCCGTCACTCAGAGGAAAGATGTCCTGAAGGATGTGGGGGGCAGACTAGTATATTGGGTAGAAGCAAATCACATAAGCCTCAGTTTCCATCTTGGCAAAGTAATAGCATGTTTCAGGGTACTTCTGAGAGAATTAAATACGATGCGGATAAAGCACATTAAACATGTGTACTAGTCGAGGCATCTGAATACAAAAAGCCAGAAGAGAAAAAAAGGGAGAGAATTTTCAGAAGAGCAGCTTGTCATGGAATAAAAGAGTTCCTTTCAAGTTGGAGGGAAGGAGCAATTGTGTCAAACACATAAAATAAATCATTTTGGGCCACAGTGTTCTCATCAGTATAATGAGCCCTTGGATAAAAGGGTATTTACGTAAGTGTTAATTTATTGTCCTCCTTTGAATATGAGCTTCCTAGCATTGGAAACAAAGAGGGGAACGCAATCAGTTACAAGGTTCAAATGCTACTTTTCAGGAGGAAACAGTTATTTGCTGGCCAACGGGCTGAAATCAATTTCTTTCTTGGGTCTTCCTCATTGGAGGATTAACATGGGCTTTAATGGGAGGTGTCCTCTTCGATGTCTCTAAAATGCTCTTTAGAAGGAGTTTTATGAGGTTCCTTCCCATAAAGTGTCTGTGTTTACATTACTCATAAACACAAGCTTACTAGGGACCAGATGATTATAATAGTGTCTAATATTACCATACTAATGAAATCAGCCCACCATTTAGCGAGCATTTATTATGTGTCAAGCACCATGCAAAGTACTTTATTTACAGTGTTTTTAATGCAGCCCCAGAAGAAACAAGAGGGCAAGCATTATTAACATGTTTCCCACATGGCCGATTTGAGGTTGCAAGAAGATGAGTGACCACTCAAGGTCAAACCAACAGTACCAACCTGCTTCCAAGGTCTGTGCTTTTAAAAGCTACCCCGTTCCAGGGTTTAACTTATTTTGTAAACATGGTTTCCAGTATGATGGGCTGAAGCAGAAATCAACTGATTTTTATCAAGGAGGGAGAAGAGGTCCGGAAAGGTGAAATGAATTTCCGAGGGTCCCCCGAGGTTTTGGATGGAAGTACCATATGCTCAGCCTCCCTCAGGTGACAGTGTATTATGTCCTGTCCTGTCGGATGTAATGCTAGCTGACGTGAACAGAGAAGAGAAGTTCTTACGCTCATTCCCTCTATGGGCAGAGGATATTTTTAGAAAGTGTCAGATGGGTTTAGTTACAATTCTTGACCCCTAGGTGATCAAAATGAATATTGCGGTCTACGTATTCTTTGTGTGCAAATTGCCGATTTTTCTTTTAAGGGGTGTCAGTGGCAAGTGGGGGAAGACCGTGAGCAAAGGAGATTCTGCCCAGATGATCTGGGTAAGTGACACACAGCCAGGGTACACCCTCTCTGGGGAAGCTTTGTCAACCCATCTACTGGCTCTTAAATTTACATTCTCTGTCCCTCCTCAGGGACAAAGAAAACCCCTCCTGCACTTCAGACTGTAGAGCCCTGCAAATACTCTGCCCTCATCAATCTCCATTCAAATGCCAGCAAAATGACCCCTCAGACAAAGGCACTGAGTTAATAAATCAACATCGTTTTAAAGAATTTTCTTGTAATGGACACAGAGAATCAGAAGGGCTACCTTAGCCAAAGAGGCAGTGAGGTAATAGAGCGTATCGTTCAGACCCTCGGGACCTGCCCACAGTCCTGGTTTCAAATCTCACAGAGCTGTGTACTTCCAACGTGACCTAGAGCCCAGTCCCTTACCTTCGGAGAGTTTGCTTTCTCCTTTTTGGGAAAAGGGCAGGTTAACCGCCCCTATTTCCTATTATGGTTGGGAATGCTGTTCCCGGGAAGATTGTGTGTTTGCATGCTGGGGGGTGCCCATATACAAACACTGCTAGGTTCCCTTCTCCCTGTAATCTGACTGGGACAGAGAACTAGGAATTAGCTCAGCAACATCCCTGTTTTCTCTGGAATCTGTCTGTCCTCTGAGAACACGGTCTGTGGTTTACCCTCTGCCATACATTGGACGTGCCTGAGAGGTCTGGGGACACCCAGGGCTGCTGTGACCGGGTGGACAGCTCTGGCTAATTCTGGAAGACACCACTACACCATCTCAAACAGCTCTTCCAGTAAAAAAGTCAACCCTTTCCCGTCTATCTGCCCCCACTCCTTTGTGTAACTTGGTTATTAAATACCTTCAGAACTTGAGAGACTTCCTAAAATTCCATCAAGGTGTAAATGAAATCATGTGACTCAAGTGATTGACCAGGTGCTCTCGGTTCTGCTCGGGAAGTGCGTGGACTTTCCACTGTGGACTTTATGAGGCCTAAGAGCCCATGTTCTAATTGACAGCCTATTATTATTATTATTATTATTATTAAAGATTTTATTTATTTAGGCAGAGAGGCAGGCAGAGAGAGAGGGGGAAGCAGGCTCCCTGCCGAGCAGAGAGCCCGATGCGGGACTCCATCCCAGGACCCCAGGATCATGACTTGAGCCGAAGGCAGAGGCTTTAACCCACTGAGCCACCCAGGCGCCCCCCTCTTACTCATTATTAATAATCAAAAATTAGTTATTGAAGAGCAAAGTTCTGTGTTTGGGGCTGTGTATAATGCGGCAATGAAAACATGAATCTCAACCCCCTGGGGATTTACCACGAGGTAAAGAAAAGGGGGAAAAATGCATATCAGTCTAACTTGGGTAGGAACGAAAATACCTCTCCAGAGTGGGATGAACTGCTGTGGGAAGCTGGAACATATCGGGGGAAATGTGAGTGCTGTAATGCCGGGAGGGCCCTTAAAGAATCCTTGTCCTGCCGTGGGGGCCTGGCGACATGGTGGGGAGCAGCCCCCACCTCCCTGTGCCCACCTTCCTGCTGCGCGATTTCATTTCATCCTCTGTGTCCCCCAGCCCCGTGATTCATGCATCTTCTTGATGACGTCACACTCCTCCTCCTCCTGGGTCCTGTCTTCACTCCCCTTTGGTCGAAGCTAAAACCAGCAGAGATTGAATCCCTGTCTGTCTCCAGAGCCTCTGCCCTGGCCCGCAATTCTAGAACATCTCCTACAAGGTCCGTGTGTAACAAGTTTTCTCCACTGGTTTCAGCTTCTTTGTCTAAAAAATGGCTCTTCTCCTCTAAAGGAATCCCTTCCTGCCTTACCTGCCTTCTTCCCTCCATTCTGCTAACATTGCCCTGGCTGGAGGTATTTTTGGCCTCTCATTTCACCTGGACACGCTGGGAGGCTGTTGCTTCCCCGATGAAGCCTGGGGATGTTTCTCAAAGCCAGCACTCACCTAAACTGTTTCACAGCAGATCCCCTTTAATGTGTAAACAATCTTTCTCATTCCAGTCCTGTGTGGACTTCAGCCTCAGCCCTGGTCACTTTTTAAAAATACATCTTATTCTTGAGGTGCCTGTTGTGGGTGCAGCTGGTTAGGTGTCCGACTCTTGGTTTCAGCTCAGGTCGTGACCCCAGGGGCTTGAGATCAAGCCCCACATCAGGCTCTGCGCTCAGCATGCAGTCCACTTGGGTTTGTCTCTCCCTCTCCTTCTGCCCCTCCCCCTATATAAAATAAATACAGAAATCTTAAAAAAATAAAATATAATTTATTCAGAGTACGTTTCTGCTGCTTCTAACAAGTGGCATAGTTTTCCCTGACCCTATAACATGGCATGTGCTGCTCTTTCCACCAGATTAACACCCCGAGCCCCAATGGAACCTCTACCTGTACATAAGTTATTGTGGGTGTTGGCTCTATAGAGCAACTCCTCTGCTTCTCCTCACCCAGCTTCCTTCTTCCTGTGTGTTTCCATTGTAAGCAGCGCAGACCCTTGAGACACCCTTCTGTCCTGTGTCTGCATTTCTGGTCTTTTGCCTCATCAGATTTTCTGCTTCATCAGAACAAGGATCGTGCCTTACTCATCATGATATTCTGTACTTAGCTCTAATACAAGGGTGGAATGAATGAAGTAATACATAAAGAAACAGATTAAAGAAATTTAGGGTTGGAAATGATGGAAATTAGAATCCAGTGCCATTGTTTGCTTTGTGCTTCAGCGGTCCTTGGAAATTTGCAAAACAGTTGACCCTTGAACAACATGGATTTCAATTACATGGGTCCACTTACATGCAGATTTTATTATAAATGTATTTTCTCTTCCTTATGATTTTTCTTAATAACATTCCTTTTCTGAGCTTTATTATGAAAATACAGTATATAAGGGCGGCTGGGTGGCTCAGTTGGTTAAGCATCTGCCTTTGGCTCAGGTCATGATTCCACGGTCTTTTTTTTTTTTTTTTTTTAAAGATTTTATTTATTTATTTGACAGAGAGAGAGAGATCACAAGCAGGCAGAGAGGCAGGCAGAGAGAGGGGAGGAAGCAGGCTCCCCGCAGAGCAGAGAGCCCGATGCGGGGCTCGATCCCAGGACCCTGAGATCATGAGCTGAGCCGAAGGCAGCGACCTAACCACTGAGCCACCCAGGCGCCCCCATGATTCCACGGTCTTGTGTTCGAGCCCTGTGTCTGGGTTGCTGCTCTGCAGGGAAGCAGCTTCCCCTCTCTCTTGGACCCTCTCCACTTCTTGTGCTCTCTCTCTCTCAAATGAATAATAAAAAAGAACGTAGTATATAGTACATAGAACATGCAATATATGTTTTCATTGATTTTTATGTTATCGGTAAGGCTTCTGGTCAACAGTAGGCGATTAGTAGTTAAACTTTGGGGAAGTCAGAAGTTACAGGTGCGTTTTTGACTGCAGGGAGGGGTTGACACCCCTAACCCCACACTGGTCGAAGGTCTGCTGTTCAGAAATGGCTAACAAAGAGGAAATTGCAGCCCACATTAAAGTCATGAACATTCCCACTCTCCTTATTAGATGCTTGCTTTCTGAAGACAGAAGTCATCGTGCCAGAAGGTAGTAGGACATTTAGCAGATGTGCTTTAAGCATGTCACACATCTGTCTGAAAGTACTAGAGCTGGATGGATTAACAGTGTGTTAATAGTCCCACCATAAAATACTGTAAGTATTTCAGATAACAGGAAAGAAGCTCTTTTGCCCTTGAGTGCACTTTGATGTGAACTGAGGCAGTGAGAGTCTCTCAAAAACAAGGAAGCAAGGAAGCAGGGAAAAAAACCTTCATATTGTTTATACCAGGGAAGACTGAAATACACAAACTCCACCTTATTTAGAATACTGTGCAGTTTCAAGTTCAGCCAAGACCCTCAATAAATATTAATTGAATGTTCGTTGAATTAAGTAGAAAACCTAATAATGACTCTTGTTTTTCTCCTCTGAGGAATTTAGGGAACACTGATAGCTACCTATTACCTTCAGAAAATGGGAATTTCTAGGTGCCAGCTAAAGAGAGAGAGGGCCAGAGGGGAAAGGAGAGAGAAGACAGATCTGGGTTCAAATCCCAGCTGTGGCTTTCAGGGGTCCTTGTGAGACTTACTCCCATGAGTGTTGATTTGTTGGTCTATAAACTGGAGTGGTACTTACTGTTTGGATATTATGGGGTTTCGTGTGGATGAAATGAATGGGTATTTTTAACTGTTAAATTAGAATCTGTGTTAAAGAAATCTCTCATGTATCCATACAAGTCATATCGAGGTACTGTGTGCCCATAGGGGAACATTGTCTTGACTTACCCGTCTCCCGAATCTTAGGTCTGCTGGGGAAAGCTCACTGCTCTTGCTGTCTCTTGCTTTCTCTCTCTCGCTGTCTTCATTCAAGTACACCTAATTCAAAATAAGAGATTGTCCCTTCCTCAGTTTCTCTTTCTGGGTTAATGTCAGGGAATCTATTGTCCTATGCTAACATGAGAACTCTATTTTCATCTCTGATCTCCAGGTTTCTGATGGCGCCAGTCAATTCTGTGGAGGATATGATTTCACCTCCGGACTAAGGGGTTTCTTGGACTGGGGACTTTCAGTGCTAAAATTAGGAAAGTCCCAGGCAAACTGAGAACAGGATGGTCACTCTATCTCCTAGCTTTTGTTCAACTGAAAAATAGATTCGAGGGTTCTATAGGGAACAAAACCCCTTTCTTTTTTTTTTTCTTTTCTTTTCTCTTCTCTTCTCGTCTTGTCTCATCTCATCTCTTCTCTTCTTTCCCTTTCCCTTCCCTTCCATTTCTTTTTTCAGAGAGAGAGAGTACTCATGCAAGTTACGGTAAGGGGCGAGGGGTGGGGAGCAAAAGGACAGGGAGAGAGAGAATCCCAAGCAGGCTCCATGCCCAGTGCAAAGCCCAATGCAGGGCTTGATCTCATGACCCCGAGATCATGACTGAGCTGAAATCAAGTCAGATGCTTAACTGACTGAGCCACCCAGGTGCCCCCCAAACAGCCTTTTTAGAGCTTACCATCTGGTATAAGAGCCAAGAAAAGAAAGTACATCCTAAGGGTAAGTCAGTCCAAAAGAGGGGGAACTGCCAATCCATCTGGAAACAGTGACCTTTAACACCCTAATATTGAACCCTAATTGTCCAGTAGAATAACAGGGCTCATTGGAAGTCATCTTTCTTTCCCATCTCGTTGATCAGAAAAGAATGAGTAAGAGACAGAATGAGTAAGAGAGAGGAAGAGGTCTGGCATGTTTTTCTCTTCCAGAAGTCCTTTCATGGGTCTGTGAAGAACGAGGAAGTGGATTTTTTGGTTTGGACACAGTGGATCTTACAAGTCCCTACCTGATAGTATATAGTACATGAGACAGGGTGAGAAGTGGGGTCGGCATGAAATTGGGACACGAAAAGACTGAGTCAGAGTGCTGGCACCCGGCCGTGTGATCTTGGGCAAGCCATGTACTTTCTCAAAACCTTAGTTGTTGTGGGGAATTTAATATATAACCTTTTCAAAAGAGCCTTGTGAAATACTGCATGAATGTGTTGGTTTATGTTATTTAAAGCAGTAGTTCTTTAAAAAACAAACAAACAAACAAACAAACAAACATATAACATATTATTTGTTTCAGGGGTATAGATCTGTAAAGCAGTAGTTCTTCACTAGGGGTAACTCTGCCCCTGCCCCTACTCACCCCCTGCTGGGGACATTTGACAACATCTAGAGCCATTTGGGGTTGTCATACTTGGTGGAGGATGATGCTGGCAGCTAAGAGACAGAACCAGGGGCTGCTGCTCTGTATCCCAGCCTGTAATGCACAGGGAAACCTCTCCTCGCCTGCCAACAAAGAATTATGCAGACCTTAATTGTAGTGGTAGAGAAACCTCCATTCAAAGGTTGATAGATACTAATTATCTTTGCTATAACATTTAAAGGTAGTCTCTGAATGAAAAACATTCAGGGCCATTTGTCACTAATCAATAGTGGTCATCAGCAATTAGATTCATCTCTTAGTCTCTTTTGATGCACCCATATCAAGGGTGAAGGAACCATGTACCATGACTCTTTGAGTAAATGGATTTTCAGAAGAAGGCATGTGCATTTGTACATGCACACCTGTGTGTGTGTGTGTGTGTATGTGCGCGCGCATGCACACGCATGGGGATTGTGACCAGAAACAAAGGCGGATACTTAACTGACCGAGCCATCCGGGCACCTAGAATTTTCACATCTCTTAGTTGATTCTTACAACACCCCTGTAAGGTAAGGAGGGAAGCATTATCTCCATTTAATGAGTGAAAAACCCGATACCCAGGAGTCCCATGAAGACTTGCCTCGAGTCACAGAGTTATTAATTACTGAAAGATTTGTGAGTCTCAAAACTAGGAAATTAGCAGATCTGCAACAGCCCCGACAGATAGGTGTTTGCACAAAGATTTCGTATCTGTTTTGGCTCATCATCTCCGTGGAAATGAGACGTTCATCAAGCATCAACATTTGGTTTGAGGATAACCCAAATGACCCAAGTCCTACCACCAAATTTTTCGGAGACTTGTAAAAATTTTGCTCTAAATACTGGGTGATGTAATAATGTGAAGACATTTTTTTTTCATTTTTTAAACTACTAGAGGAAACAGATGTTCAAGTGAATTTGCTAGGAAGCTGTGTCATCACATGAAAGTTAATTAAAAAGTTAACATAAATAATTAACTCTTTTCCACATACCATATGCTGTATATGCACACAGGCATATGCACAGATACGTTTTGTATTCCCAGTTGGATTTTAAGTCCCTTGAAAGTAGTGACCTTTCTCACATCATGTGTAGGATGCTTCCCAGCTCATATTTGGGTCCTCATTTAAAGAAAATATATGCAAGGGTAAGGGGCAGGTAATGAATCTATTGAAAAGATGGTCTAGAAACCCAAGGAAGGATACATTGATTGATAATCTCATTTAAAATGCGTGGGGGAGTATGGTTTTTGAAGTGTTTCTTGTGATTAACATTAGCTACCCATCCCCTCAGATCAGTAGGACTCTCTCCGCTCAGCCGAATGTATGTGTTCCCATATATAAGTCATCTGTCTGCATAGACTAGAGATGGGTGTAACAAAGCAGGCCTGGATTCCCCCTACAACAGTCTTCATAGTTGAGGCTTTTCACTAACCCCCCTGGTAATTATATCCCTTAGCCTGTGGAGGCTGATTCTTCTTGCCTCACTTGGAGGACACCATTGCTTTGAAGATCAAAGAAGAGCACCTCAGGTAGAGTGGAACTGAGAGCTGCCCATGTCGTCTCTGACACAGAAACTAGGCTTCACTCCAGCTTAGGTGCCCATTAGTGAATGGTTCTGCATGAACTGATGAAGCGCATCCACTGAAGCGATTTTAAGCCAGCATCTCTTTAGGAAGGAGAAGGAGAGGCTGGTGGCAAGGTGGGATGGCTCAGATAAAAACAGATTGGGAAGGGGGAGGACCACCTCTAATTCTTTGACCTCTGGCTTTTCCCTATCAGTCATGCACAGACTCCACTTCCTTCCCTCTGCTTAGAGTCTAGGTGCCCAACTTTACAGAATTTCTTTATCAGTGAAGTATTTTCATCTCTTTCCATTCCCACATGGAACGTTCCAGGACCTCTCTGGGAAAACTGTCCTGGATAAACACAAAGATCTGCCTCATCCGTGTTCTCATCTGAATGCTGCTGCTGAATACTGGAAGAATTTAAAAAAAAATTGCCTGACACTGTGGACAGAAGCCACGACTGACTGATGGCCCCAAACCTCATTTGAGTCCCAAACAACCGAGAGCCATCTTTCCTGTCCTGTATGCACTGCCACTCGGTGTCTTCCCCACTTCACAGCTCTTTGCCCTCTCTGCTTGGCTCTGGAAGTTCCATCAGTTCTGTCCTGGCTTTCCACAGAGAAAGCTCCCTTCTCAGAGAAGCCAGCACAGGGAAATTCCTGCAAAGTTCTTCCCCAGGTCTTGAAGATAAGCTGTGTCTCCCATCTATCTTCCCTCTATTCCTCCTATCACACGAAGAATGTGCTTATGTCCCTTCCTTTGTAACTAAAGATAATTCCTTTGTCAGTGTTCTGGTGAACTTCTCCAGAACTTTGTCCTTTCAACAGTCCTTTCCCCATGACGTGTCATCAACCCCATTCCTCTTTCTCCCATGATTCATTCCCATCAGCACCAAACAGAGGCGGGTTCACAGAAATCAAAGTTTCTCCCAGATGTCCAAACTGCACACAAACCTAAATCAGCATCTCTGTCCAATGATTAACATATTTACTTTCTGCCCTTTGCAGCTAAACTTCTAGAAGGGTTATCTACACCTGTGGTCTTCCCCTTCCCATCCTCCATTTTCAGTTGCTCACATGCCTATCTGGCTTTCTTTTCTTTATTCTTTCCTCATCCCGATGGTGTATACCAGCGTGTAATGTGTATTTCATAAATCATGGCTGATGAGTCAGACTTGCTCCACCCCACCTTTCCACCATCTTTAGCCAAGTTCATCAAAGGCTTCACTGTTGCTAAATCCCATAAATGTTCATCATTCCAGACATTTATACCATAAATGTTCCATACATTTATTCCATACATACCATACATTTATTCTATAAATGTTCCTTATTCCATAATGTTTATTCACAGCATATGACACTGTTCTCACTATGTCTCCTGATCTCGTTTTTTTTCCTCTAACAGTTTTATTCAGATATAATTCACACACCATAAAATTCACCTTTTTGAAAATGTACAATTCAGTGGTTTTTAGTATATTTACAGAGTTGTGCAACACTAACCACTATCTAATTTGAGAACATTTATATCACTTAAAAAACAAAACAAAACAAAATAAAAAACATGTTCTGGGAGAAAGCCCCATCATCCCCAATTCCTTTCCTTCACCTAGTCCCTACTACCAACTTTTTATTAAAGCTATTCTGGACATTTTATGTAAATTAAATTAGTCAATGAGGTCTTTGGTGACTATCTTCTTTCACATAGGAAGATATTTTCAAGTTTCATAACATTGTAGCATACATCAGTACATCATTCCTTTTTATAGCTGAATAGTATTCCATTGTACCATCTTTGTTTATCCATTCATCTACTGAAGGATGTTTGGATGGTTTTCACTTTGGGACTACTATAAATAATGCTGCTGTGCATGTTTGCATACAAGTGTTTGTGTGGGATGTATTTTCATTTTTCTTGGTATATTCATAAGGATAGAATTGCCGGGTCATCTGGTAACTCTTCAAAATGCTTAATATTTTGAAAAACTGCCAAACTGATTTCCAAAGCAGCTATGTGACTTAAATTGTTCCCACCAGTGATGAATGAGGGTTCCATCTTCTCTATATCTTTGTTGGACTTCTTCTTAAGTCTTTTTGAATTTTAGCCATTCTAGATCTGTCATTGTGGTTTTGATTCAGATTTTTCCCATGGCTTCTGGTAACTATCTTTCCATGAGATTATT
This sequence comes from Lutra lutra, assembly GCF_902655055.1. NCBI lineage: Eukaryota > Metazoa > Chordata > Mammalia > Carnivora > Mustelidae > Lutra > Lutra lutra. The sequence goes on from NC_062290.1 coordinate 77,598,787, forward strand.
GGCCCTTTCTGTATCTTCTTTGGAAATAAACCTCTATTTAGATCTTTTGCTCATTTTTAAATTATGTTGTCTTTTTGCTGTTGTTGTAGTTCTTTTTTTATTCTGCATATAAGTCCTTTATAAGAGATATGATTTGGAAATATCTCCTATTCTCTGGGCTGCCTTTCCATTTTCTTGATATTGTCCTTGAAGAAAATATTTTAATATGTTACAAAGTCTAGTTCATCTGTTTATTCTCTTTTCATTTATGTTTTGGTGTTATATCTATGAAAAGTTTGTCTAATTCAAAATCATGAAATTTTAATGCTAAGTTTGCTTCTAAGAATTTTTTATTTTTATATATAATATTTAAGTCTCTGAGCGAGTTTAGGTTAATTTTTCTGTGTAGTGTGGTGACAGGTTCACATTCACTCTTTTCCACATGGAAACCCAGCTGTTCCAGCACCATTTGTTGAAAAGACTGTTCTGTGTCTGTCCGTTGGTCTGGGCAGTCTTATCAAATATCAACTAACCATAAATTTAAGGATTTGTTTCTAGATTATCAGATCGATTTCAGTGATCTATAGGCCTGTGCTTATGCCAGTACCACATTGTCTGAATGCTCTATCTTCGTTGTGAGTTATGAAATCAAGAAGTGCGAGTCTTCTAAATTTGTCCTTCTTTTTTGAGATTTTTCTTTTTTTTTTTACTCTTCTAGGTTTCTTATATTTTCCTATGAATTTTAAGATTAGCTTTTTTTCTGCAAAAAAAAAAGGTGGTATTTGAAATTTTGATAGAGTATACATTGAATCTGCATTTTAGTTTGGGGAGTAATGCCATGTTCACAGTATTAAGTCTGCCAATTGGTGAACATGGGGTATAGTTCTGTTAATTTATAGGTCTTTTTAAATTCCTTTATTTTAAAAGTTTTTATTTATTTGAAAGAGAAAGAGCAGGAGCAGGGGAGGCAGATGGAGAAAGAGAAGCAGACTCCCCCTGAGCAAGGAACCCAGTGCAGGATTCAATCCCAAGTTATTCACCGTATAGTACATAATTAGTTTTCAATTACATTGAAAATGCAATATGTGCCCTCCCTAATAGCCATCACCAGGCTAACTCATCTCCCCTCCCTTCTAAACCCTTGGGTTGTTTCCCAGAGTCCATACTCTCTTATGGTTCATCTCCCCGTCCAGTTTCCCCCCTCTTCATTTTTCCCTTCCTTCTCCTAATGTCCTCATGCTACTCCTTATGCTCTACAAATAAGTGAAACCGTATGAAAATTGACTTTCTCTGTTTGACTTATTTCACTATAATCCCCTCCAGTTCCATCCATGCAAATGTTGGGTATTCATTCTTTCTGATCCTTTCTGATGGCATATACGGACCATATCTTCTTTATCCATTCGTCTGTTGAAGGGCATCTCAGCTCTTTGGACTATCATGGACATTGCTGCTATGAACATTGGGTGCATGTGGCCCTTCATTTCACTACATCTGTATCTTTGGGGTAAATACCCAGTAGTGCAATTGCTGGATCGTGGGGTAGCTCTATTTTTCACTTTTTGAGGAATGCCCACACTGTTTTCCAAAGTGGGTGTACCAACTTGCATTCCCACCAACAGTGTAAGAGGGTTCCCCTTTCTCTACAACTTCTCCAAAATTTGTTGTTTCTTGCCTTGTCAATTTTTGCTGTTCTAACTGTTGTAAGGTGGTATCTCAGTGTGGTTTTAATTTGAATTTCCCTGCTGGCTAATTTTCTTTTTGAATTGTTCACTGCTAATGTGGAATACAACTGAATTTTGCATATTAATCTTGTGTCTTATAAACTTGCTGAACTCACTTATTCATTCTAATTATTTTGGAGGGGTGCTCCATAGGATTTTCTATGCGAATAATCCTATCATCTACAAATAGAAAGTTTCATATTACTCCTAATCTAGATGACTTTTGTTTCTTTTTCTTAACTGAATGTCCTGGTTAGGATCTTTGGGGAAAAGTCAAAATTAAATGGTGAGAATGGGCATTGTTGGCTTATTTCTAATCTTAAGATTCCAAACTTTCATCATTAAATATGATGGTAACTATGGGTTTTTCATAAATGCCCTCTATCAGGTTGAGGAAGTTCCCTTCTGTTCATAGTTTGTTGAGTTGGGCTGTTATGAAAGAGTATTGGGTTTTGTCAAGTCCTTTTTATATGTGTATTGAGATGACTCTCTGGGTTTTGTCCTTTATTAATGTAGTATATTACATCAATTGATTTTTAGATGATAACATAACCTTGTATTTCTGGAATATTTGAGTTAGGTCAAATAAAGACAAGTCCTATGAATGGGATACTCCAGGGAACTGCCAGGCAGATCAAATAGTAATACTTCTTTGGGAAAGAGGCTTTTAGGAGACCTCTAACCTCTGTCCCTGCTAGGCTGCTGGTTTCACAGCTACCATAATTGTGAGGCTGGTGGTTTTCATGGCTGCTCTTTGGGAGGAAGGAGATAGACTGGAAATGCCACTAAGCTCCTCATTGTTCTGAGGTTCAGCTGATTTTCTTCAATAAACACTCTTAGGTTATTGCCAGCTTTTGATTAATTTCTGAAATTCTGAAAAAAGTTGATCTTGACAAATTTTCTCCAGTGTTGTCCTTGCTTTGATGGAGAAGTAGATTTTCAGAAGTCCTTACACTGCCATTCTTATTTCTCTGCTATTCTTATGAAATGTGAAGAAATATTCTTCTTAATAGGTCTGACCTATAATGACTGTTTTTATTTTTAGGGTTATCTATGAGACTCTTGTTTTATCATCTCCTTGGATGTCCTGATCCAATGCTATATGGCTTCCTTCAGTGTTTCAGTGCTAGCAGCTCTGTATTAATAACTCTTTGAACCCAAATATTCCTTGTGAACTACACACACACAGATGAGCTTCTGTCAGTATCTCTTGGAGGACCTACAGGCATCTCAAACCTAATTTGTCCCAAATTAAATACATCATTAGCCTTTTCCTCCTACCTCTTACCTGTCATCCCTATGTTACCTTTCACGGTTAATGGCATGCATGTACTATAGCATGCATATACATGTATGTGGCCAAGGAAATCAACAGTCACACTTGACAACAACCTTTTCCAATCCATCCAGACCATCAAATGAGCATTTTTTCTGATCATCCCATCTTTCTGCTTCTTGACGATGTCATTCCTCCTTTTTTGACTCCCTGTTGCATATAGAATTGCATCTGAGTGCATTAGTGGTGTCCACAAGGAATGTCGGGATTTGGATTCTGTCCTCCCCAGCATCATCTCTCCTCATGCTCCCAGCCATCTTGAGTTTCCTTTCCCATAATTAACACTATCTTTTGTTCGTGCTACTCCAAGAGAAATTCCTGTGTGCTTTTATTATTCTCACATTTTTTTTCTTTTCTGTTTCTGCAAAATTGGGTCCAGCTGCTTGCCACTCAGTGATGTTAGCACACGAAGCCTTACAGCACAGCTGCAGCCTCAGCAACCTTAACTGACCCATTATTCTAACTGTACTCCCCAGTGCATCTGCACCCAGCTCAACTGACCAGGGCTGTCACAGCCAACGTTGCCCGCACTTTTCCAGTCCACCTTCTTGATATGTCCTTGACAGATCTCATCAGTAAGCTCTCTCGTTTCCCCTCAGGCTACGCCAAGGGGTTGGTCCCAGCCATCATTTTAACCCTGGAAGAGAGAGTTGCTTTCTTGCTTTTTATTTACTTCTTCTCTTCTTTTTTTTTATTTGACAGAGAGATCACAAGCAGGCAGAGAGGCAGGCAGAGAGAGAGGAGGAAGCAGGCTCCCCGAGAGAGCAGAGAGCCCGATGCGGGGCTCGATCCCAGGACTCCGAGATCATGACCTGAGCCGAAGGCAGCAGCTTAACCCACTGAGCCACCCAGGCGCCCCATACTTCTTCTCTTCTTAAATGGAATTCTCTCTCCCAGTGACTTCTACCAGCAAAGGGATCAAATGGATGGGTTTACTAGCTAAAATTTATAGCTGGTCTGTGAAATCCTGTCCGTAACCCAGGATGATTGCTAGAGTTAACTGTGTGAGTGGATGTAAAAAGCCCAAACTTGGGATCTTGTTAATGGTTGCTGCTCAGTAGACGGCAGCTCCGTTTCTTGTCACTGTTGTGATTACCCACCTGTAACCTCTGCTGAGAGATTTCAGCCCCATAATCCTTGATTTCTTCATCCTAATCCTTAACTTCCTCTGACTGTTCCTTTTAGGTTCTGAGCAAGCAGGCTGCTTGTATCTGGATCTGGCAGATCCCGAAATCTCTGCTTGGCTTTGTCAGACAAGTTCAGGCATGTACAGACATGTCCACGAGTTTCTCAGAAGGTTGACTTTGCCAAAGCCATAACACCACTCCCCCTCCCTTCCCACCGGGTCCTCTGCTCCAAGCTGTTGGCCATAAGTTCGTGTTTTCGAAACGTCCTTATTTACACAGAGTCTGTGCCTCTGATTTACCCAGTGTCCAGCTGCTGACACTTATCTTGAAATTTCTAAGTGCAAGACTGCAATCAAAGCATCAGGGTACAGAAACGAACAAATAAAGATGTTTGGGAACTGCCTGCTTTTCTCATGCGATTTGCACATTTTTCTTGGCTTGCGTAATCCGAGGTGGCTGGGACGATGGGCCCCTTCATTCCTTGGCCCAGTGGTACAGCACATGGCAATGTTACAAATACAGGAGCTGGACATGCAGGAGGGGCCTCACCCCTGCTAGGAAAGCGTCCACCTCTGTGCCTCCCAGACAGCGTTGACGCATTCAGACAAGCTGGACAAAGAACGTACAGTCTACATTCCCTGGCCTTTGAAGGGAAGATGTTGCAATGTACAGGCAATTGGACTGTTTGCCTAATTCATCAAAACATTCACATTTGCTAGTAATACAATGCATCTATGATGAGAAAGACCCAGGGGGAGCTCTGTGGATTTAGGGTAAAATGGCTCATGTTTCCTAATTTCTACCATTCCGCTAAGCTTTGAAGCAGCTCTCCCTTCATTCATGAAAGTGTTATAGTGTTGTTTAAAATGCATGGCTTTGGAACCACATGCATCTGTGGCTCAAACTTGCTGGCTGTGGGATCTTGGGCAATGTACCCTTTCTAAAGCCTCTGCTCTCATCTGGCAAGTAAGGGTTGGATAGTAAAATGAAACTCTCAGCGCTTTTATGAGGCTACTTCGAGATGATGCATGACGCTTAGCAGGGTAATCGTGCTATAAATGAACTTTTATCATTCACTTACTTTTTCAGCGTCTACCGTGTGCTAAGCACTCTGCTGGGCATTTAGCATTTCTTTCATCTTGGAGTTGGTTGAACATTTGAACGGGAGTCCGGAGATAGGCAGAAGCAAATTTTGAAAGAGGCAAAGAAGTCTTGAGTTTAGCTGAGTTATCACCTCTGACTGATTAACCTCCATGGTCTTGGACAGGAGACCTCTCTCTAAACTGCAGTTCCCTCAGTTGTCAAGCAGAGTAAATCTTCCTATTCCAAAGAGCAAATGGGAAGATCTAATGATTATTATGGTCATTATAATAGCGAGCATTCACGTAGAGCTTGTTAGTTTCCTAGCACTTTCCAAGTATTTTACATTTACTGCTTTATTTAATCTCTACAACCTCTCTGGGAAGAATTTTTATACAAATTTTGCAAATGAAGCCACCAAGGGGTAGAGAAATTAAATGACCTGCCTGCAGCTAGCCATCAGAAACCAGCGAGTCTCACTTCGGGGGCCTGTTCCCTCCGCATCACACTTTGTGTTTGGTGGACTATATATAGAACCCTGTAGAAATAGGGAGATTTATTAGGACCACTCTGGAAAACTCTACCTAATGAACTACGTTTTGTTCTGATGGTTGTAGGATCCAACTAAGGGACCTGAAGCAACACCTCCACCATGTATTTTCCGCTGAGCATTTTATTGTGCAACTTCTCAAACATGCAGAAAAGTTGAAAGATTTTTACAGTCAACACAGATTATACCTACCATCTGGATTTGACAATTACTATTTTACTGAACTTGCCTCACTGCCCGTCTAGCCATCTCCAGACTTCCCTCCCTCTATCAATCATCCATCCTATCTGTGACTCATTTCAAAATAAGCTGTGGTCATCCCCATACAACACCCAAAACTCCAGCATGCATACCATGAATTGGAATTTAATATACCTTATGATTTTTTCCCCCCAAATGCAGTCTTAGTCCCCATATCCAGCATGAAGGTTGGGCAACCTCAGAAAATAATTAAACACACATTGAGCCAGGCGAGGAGCATCTACTTTTAATATGATCGCTTTATTCTTCCTGCTGCTGTTGATTTTCACACCTGATTTTTCAATACTCAGAGCCCGTCTGCCATTCAGCTGCTTTCTTCCCTGCTCAGACCTTCCATTTTCATCCCAGACATAATGACTCCTGCTCAGTTTTTCCCACTCCCACCCTCACCCTCTTGTGCCCAAATCCAGCCACAGCTCGCTGTCTGCCAGACCTCCATATATCCAGTGGCATTCCAGTGTTGCCACAGAGCTCCACGTGGTATTTAAGTCTCTGTCTGACCCAGCCAATTATTACAATAACACCTTATATTTAGTTGGTGCTGGCTCATTATTTCATTCAGTAAGTATTTACCAAGAGCACATTTAACCAGGTGACCAGGAGACGGGGAGGCCACGGACGGGCAGGGAGCACGGAGTAACAAAAGAATCAAACCCATCAGAACATATTTATTGCATGACCTCTGTGTACACGGCATTGCCATCCAGGAGTTGACGGTCAAGTTGAAGGAAAGAAGGAAAGGCCCAGGAGTCCACCAGAGGCCAGCTACAGAGAGAAGTGGGGGGAAAGTTCGATGTAGTCATGTAGTAGATCTGTTGGTGTGCATGTCTGCCAAAGCGATGTAGGATAAGTTTGCTCCTAGGATTCGACTGGGATTTCTGGAGAAAAGTGAAGCTGTAAATAGATATCAGGTAGACCCAGGACTGGGCACATGGGGAGCGATTGAAGAGGGCTTTTTTGAAAGGAGGAAAGAATTATATGGGGCAGTTATCAGAATGTCTTAGGATGTGTGGAGGGATTGAATGACACAGTCAAAATGTACAGTGGAAGGGATTGTCACCTGGATGGATTCTGTGGAATTGTAAAGATGGTTGTACTGCAAAGTGGAGACCTTTTCCAGGACTGTGAGAACTGAGATTGTTGGGCAGCATGCTAGGTGCCCCAAAAGACAGAGGCTGGTGGTAGCATTCTGCTTAATTGATGAAAAAACCAGAAACGGGGAGTTCAAGAAAGGAGGGGGTGCCTGTAAAGGGACCAATGGGAAATTGAACAGGGAGAAGCCGACAATCATAAAGACCCAAAGAACCATGTGTAGCAAGTCCAAGAAGTTTTACAGAAAAAGACAAGCTGGTCCTGATGCCGCTGCCTTCTAGGTGTAAGAACTAGAGTTTGATGAACCCCAGTTTTCTTTGTTATAAAAGTAAGATCAAATTTACTCTCAGGGGACAGCGTGTGGGTTGAATGAGATGCTACGTGATAAAGGTTCGGCACAGCACCTGTTGCAGAGAACTTACTTATAATTTTAGTTTCTCTCTCAAACGTGGGTCCTCTCATATACTTGAAGGTTATAGAATTGTGAGGCTGTCACGGAACACGGACCATTTCAGAAGTTCTAGAAGCACAGGTACAGCACTGCTGTTGAGCACACATGGGTGAATTTTTTTTTAAGACTTCTTTTTTTTTAGGGAAAATTAATTTTTAAAGTTGCCTTCTCTTAGCAAATGAAAGGAAGGAAGAAAAGAAAAGAAGAAGAAAGAAAGAAGGAGGCATCATTTCATCAAGCCCAAGCACACAGCTTGGAGAGTAGAGCATAGATTGGATTTTGGCTCACACTATACCCATCTTCTCAGCCATGACAGCCCTGCCCATGTTTCCAAGTAACATTACTCTGGGCGGGGAGAAGTCAGACAACCTTGATACACCAGAAAAGAGTTAATAGGTCCCATCAAAGAAGCCATTCAGGGACTGAGAAACCTTCTCGCTGGGTGGCTGCAAAGTGGAAGGAAGGTGTTAGAAGAACCCCAGTGCCCTTGCCACCTCTAAGATCTGGGGGCTCTGACTCTATCCCATGGTAACATGACTTTCTCCATATCACCCTACCACTGGTGTGTAAGTAGGGCCACAGTAAAGCTGATAACCCGGGTTTTCTTCTGCATTTGGAATTCCACGTTCAGGCATCTACTTGTTAACTCTCTGCAGATGGCAGGAGATGCCCTACGGTGGGTTCACAGACAGGCCCGCTCACTCCCGGTACTCTGTGCTGTCCACACGCCCTTCCCTTACTTCCCCAGCCCCCACTTTTATGTTGAATGATGACGAATCCACTTGGGGAGGGATTCTCGGTATTTCGAAGGACACTATTGTGTGACGATGCTCTCAGACTCGTGCTTCCAGACACTCTGCATTCTCAGACGTCTTCCAAATGCTCAGGTCTGCCTGTGTCCTCCCCCAGAGTGAGGAGGAGGTCATTTACCCCCATTCTGTGCCATGTTTCATCTCCTGGGTACCACGATGCCCTCTTTGTACTTTTGTGTCCCACAAAACCTTTGAATAAAAGCTCCTTCAACTTCAGTCCCTGGACCATGCCAGCCACATCATAGGCACCCAGCTGTTCTCCCCATTCCCCTTTTCCTCTTTCTCTGCAGCCTTCCCCAACTCCACCCCCTCCAACCAGTACAAACTACACATATAAATAAACACACACCCGGCCAGCTCTCCAGACATGTATGAATCCCAGTGTCAGCCTCAGTTTGGGCTCACATTGCTGTGTAGTAAATCTATCATGAGTATTTGTGAAGTCCTCACAGGATGTCCAACTGAATAGAGTTCTTGGGACACATTTTAAATGGAAAAGTCAGTGGACCCTGCTGTGCAGAAGTGCAGTCAAATAAGGACAGGTTTACTTTTAAAACACAACTTTGATACTTTTTTTTTGTTTTATAAAATAAAACAGTCTCATTTTAAACAGATTTAAAAATTCAGACCAACAAATAAAAGAGAGAGAGAAAGAAAAATAATGACTGAAAAATTACACTATCCAGACAAATTATCTGCTGAATTTTGATTTGTTTCATTGCAGGAATTTTCCTAATTTATTTAAGTAGGTTTGAAGGTTTATAAATACAACCATTGCTAATATTTTGCTATTTTAAACTATAAACATTCTTAGAATCATATCTTTGAGGAGATCCATGATCATTACCTTAGAATAAATTTCCAGAAGTGAAATCAGTAACAGAGATCCCCACAGGAGATCATTTGGCACGTCATGCCAGCTGCAACTTCAAATTTTTTTTTAAAGATTTTATTTATTTGGCAGACAGAGATCACAAGTAGGCAGAGAGAGCCGGGAAGCAGGCTCCCCACTGACCAGAGAACCTGATGCAGGGCTCAATCCCAGGACCCTGAGATCATGACCTGAGCCGAAGGCAGAGGCTTTAACCCACTGAGCCAGCCAGGCGCCCCTCAACTTCAAATTTATCCCAAATCCCAGCACTGCCCACCAATTTCACTTCCACTGCTCTACTTTGTCTCCCCTTACACCATCACCTTAGACCCCCTCCCTGAATCCACTGCCCTTGACCAGCTCCCCTTATACCACTGCCCTAGATCACCTCCCTGAAGCTACCATCCTAGTCTACCTCCCCCGCCTCAATCACTCCTATTGCTTGGCCATTGGTTTCCCTCTTTGTACAATGACTCCTTGAGGATTTTTTTTTTCCAGCGATTTTATTTGACAGGGAGAGATCACAAGTAGGCAGAGAGGCAGGCAGAGGGAGAGAGGAAGGGAAGCAGGCTCCCCGCCGAGCAGAGAGCCCGATGTGGGGCTCGATCCCAGGACCCTGGGATCTTGACCCAAGCCGAAGGCAGAGGCTTCGACCCACTGAGCCACCCAGGTGCCCCAAGATGAGAAATCTTTTAAAACTAAAGTCAGATGCTGAGCTATTAGTCTACTCCTAGAATACTCAGACTTGAACCCCCATCTTGGCCGTACAGATCTTCGTAATGCTATGTGATCTAGTCCCGAGCTGTGCCTGTGGCCTCCTCCTCCCTGTTGCACGTCCCACCCCACCCCTGCACATTTCAGGCTGGCTCTGCTGGCCCTCCCCCTGTTCCGTTCCCTCAGTGAAACACGCTCATTCCTGCCTCAGGACCTTCTCAGTGGCTTTTCCTCCTCCAGAAAACTCTTTATCCAGATCTCTAACAAGCCCCTTCATAACTCATTCTAAAATAGTTCAAGTCCCATCACTCTCCCCACCCCATACACTTAACCCTGTCAATACCCTGCTTTCGTTTTACCATCGTATAAATACCTTTATGATATACACGTACTTTTCTGTCGCTACTTACTGGAATGTATGCTTCATGAGTCCTTTATCACTGCACTCCAAAAAGCCGGAAAAATCCCTACATTAGTAGATGCTTAATAAATAAATACCAGTTGAAGGCATGTGTGAAAGAATGAAGGTCTTATTTATTCTATTAAAGCATACGCATGACAACAAACCTTGGGATGCCTATTGACAAATTGACCTTTGAAAAAGCATAACTTCCCATTAGCAGAGAATTAAAGAAAATAGTTTTTAACTTGACTTGCTCAGGTTATTTTCATGTTTATTTTCTTAATATCCCTTGGGAAAAAAAGTTCTAAAAAAAATGATGTTGATTAAGAAAAAATTCATCGGGTGTTTCATCTGGTTACAATCTTCTGTAGAAAATGACTCAAAATAAATGTGATATAAAACTCTCAAAAGAATAAACAGATTTCTTTTTCCTCATAACCGAGCTTCCTTCCGTATGTACTTAACTATGTGTATAGAGGGGGCAAATAAAAGACGATAAAAGCCGGGGCACCTGGGTGGCTCAGTGGGTTAAAGCCTCTGCCTTCGGCTCAGGTCATGATCCCAGGGTCCTAGGATTGAGCCCCACATCGGACTCTCTGCTCGGCGGGGAGCCTGCTTCCTCCTCTCTCTCTGCCTGCCTCTCTGCCTACTTCTGATTTCTGTCTGTCAAATAAATAAATAAATAATCTTAAAAAAAAAGACAATAAAAGTCAAAGTAGGTAAAATTCAAAAGGCAGTTCTATGGTATATGAGAAAAAGTCTTGATCTCTGGAATCAGACCTATGTGAATTCATATTCTAGAACCATGACTTAGGGAGCCAAAGGGGACATTTTTTAATGCCTCACTGAGACTCAACACCCTCATCTGTAACATGGAGATAATCGTTACTTCCCTTCCTGAGGTACAGTTAGGACTAAGTAAAAACCAGACAGGGCATTTTACCGAGCACATCTAGAACAGGGTCTAATGTGCTCAGTAAATGAAAGCTATTTTTATCTACTCTTGTCATATTGGTGACTTCAGCTGTTCCTTCAGAAACCTTGCAGAGAAAGGGTATTGTGGGACACAAGGACTGTCCTTCAGTGTGTTAGGAACCATTTTTGTGGAGGAAGGGGTTTCTTAGGAAAGAAAATTACAGCTTCACAGACCCTGGTCAATAAAGGAACTCGGCCTCAACAGCTCAAACAGTCCAGCAAATCACAAAACTCCTCATGAAGCAGGTCACACCTGACATCCTCAAGGAGAGGCTGGAGGGCAGGCACATTATTACTGTTATATTACTAATGGACTCTGGAGAATATGCCCCCTTAGCTGTTCCTGATATTTGAAGTTCTTTTTCAGTGTCCATCTGTTTTGCTTATCCATGATAGATATATTTATATACATATATATATGTATATAAATATGTACATATGTATATGTATATATAAATATGTATACAAATATATATATTTAATTTTATTTAATCATTTGACAGAGACAGCACAAGCAGGGGGAGCGGCAGGCAGAGGGAGAAGCAGACTTGTTGACGAGCAGCAAGTCTGAAGTGGGGCTCGATCCCAGGACCCTGGGATCATGAACTGAACCAAAGCCCGATGGTTAACTGACTGAGCCACCCAGGTGTCCCTGTGACAGAAATTTAAAGGAAGAATTTTCCTATGGCCACTCAGAGCATGCCTCTTAAAGGATCTTCTCCATTGATGAAGATACATAGAAACTTGGCCTTGAAAGAAATTATGCTTATGAAAGAAAATGAGTTTCAGCATTCCTCCTAAATACCTCAGCAGTTGGCCGCAAGTGTACAAATGCCAGTGTTCTGTGAAAATTCTTCTTTCCTAATATAATCGCAGCTCCCAAGCTCGTTGGCTGTCAGCACATTACAGTAAGAATAAAATCATTTCTTTTATTTTGGTACTCACTCAGGAAACCCAACCCATTGGCCCCTTCTGCCTTCCTCTTTTAACTCCTTCCCATCTTAAGTTGTGAAGTCTGGACTAAGAAGCTCGTAGGTTGGAGACTCGAGGGAAGTAGAGGGCTTACCGGTATTTGCCCAAGAAACTATATGGTTTTGCATTTTATCCAAATGGCTTGCACGTACGTCCTGTGATAGAACATCCCCAGGGTTTACCCAGCCTTCTTCGCCAAAACATGCAGTAGAAGAGAAGGAGATGGTTCCAGTCCCTAGGAAGCCCTTGCTTACTAAGTGCCCTTGACCATGTTGCTCTCCCTAAATCTGCAAGCATCACAATTAAGATGGCAGGGTGTGACTCGTACTGACCTGGGTCCAAATCCTGGCTTGGCCACTCACTCCTTGCATGATTTTCTTAACCTTTCAGGGCCCAGGTTTTTTCAACCCTAAAATGGCTACTGCTGTACTTGTCAGTTCCTCATAGGAGTATCATGACCAGTCACTGCAGTACCATAACGTCCAGTGCCAAACCCAGGACCTAGCACAGTCTAAGAGCTCAGTAAATGTTCCATTGTTATGATAGATAAATGCATGCTAGTCCTGGAGAAGCCTTACGCATACCAGCTGGTGTCCTCAATTGTGCATCACTAGTCGAGTCCTGGAGGTGACATTGCTATTCTTCTGCCCACCCCCCTACTCCAGGAATATTGATTCATTTAACAGTGGGTCACCAGAGTGCAGTCCTGAGTCATGCACTGTCCAAGCTGTTGGGGGACACTGATCCCCAGACAGATATTCCTTCCTTCCATAATTCTGTCCATTCTCAGGTCATCTTGGATTCTTCCCTCTCTGACACCCCTCCCCTGGCCAATAAGTTACTGAATTCTATTGGTTCTGTTGCCTTAATATTTCTCCATACCAGCCCCCTGCCCTGGCTCCTCTCATGGTCACCAGCCCTTCGTTCTGCTTCGTTCACCTCTTGCCTGTGTCCCCACAGCAGCATCTTCACCATTTTCCTTGGGGCTGGCCTCACGCTCCTGCCAGCTACTCCCCTCAATCAGTCCCAAGTGTCTTGCTCAAACCCCGTGCTGCTCGGAACAAAACTCAAAACAAAACAAAAATGAAAAAAAACTTCCTTGGTGTTTCATAGGAGGTCTTTGATCTTTTGACTCTGTTTGACCTCCAGGTTGATTTTTGGCCCCTTTCCTACAAGGGCAGGCTCCGACCACACAAAGCAACTAAAACAGCCTGATTGTCCATTTGCTACTTTATGTTCTGTGCTTCTGTGCCTTTTCAAATACAGTGTCCCCCTTTCAGAAGGCTCTTCCCCCTTGCCTACTGGGAAAACTCACTCTTTAATATTATTCTCATAGTGTCGGTCACTTCATCTTGGGGGCTCTATCTATACCTTGAACCTTGGTTTCTCTTAATGAGTCATTAGTTATCAACTCAAATGTCACTGCCTCATGGCAGGCTTTGTTGCCCACTCCCTACCCCAAACCATGACTTTCTACACCAGATCATTTCTCCTAGGGTTTCCTGCTATTTACAAATATAGTTCACTGAGTCTTATAAACAAGCTTTTGTAGAGTAACCACACAATTATATAATTATAAAATAATCAACAATGTTTCTCACACTAAAATATGGGCAGAAATCCTGTGTTTTATTTCTCATGCAAAAACAAAACAAATTCCTCATCATCACAAGGAAATACTGGTGTAAGAGCATGCTAACTATTCAAACCTTAAAATTCTCATATTTATCCCTATGTGAAGCCAGATCAGGAAGAAGTCACATCTCTGGACCATATTCTTTGGGGCCCCTAATGAATTATCTTTTTGGAACTGTGATTTAGCACTATTCTCTTGGTGTTCATCCTGTCTGCTGCTAGTATAAAAACCAGATGTTTGCAGAACATCTTTTGGACTCTTGATCAAAGAGCTGGTGCAAACATCTTCCAATGTATTGCTCAGTGTCTTTTGTAACAGGTTTATCTCAGAAGTCAAATCCAGGACAACATGTATATTTATCTACGTTTTCTTCTGCTAGATGCCAAGAGTAGATACCTATCATGTTTCTCTCTTTACTTAGGCTTCCAGGAAACTCATTACTTAATTTGGCACCCAACTGTTCTAACTTTACTCCACCAAGATTTCTTTTTTTACAGTTTACTTCTATTTTCTCTCTTCCCATTATTGACTCCCCCCCTTTTTTTTTCCAGCCTCTCGTATATGCCTTTTTCCACCCCTGGTTATAAGATCTGTGACAGGGAAATGCGTGCTAATAGAAGCATGCCTGTTTGAGTCACAGGACACTGAGTTTCAAGCTCAGCTCTCTCTGTTGCTAGACGCACAACTTTAATTGCCTCTCCCCTCAGTTGTCCCAACTTAAAAACCAAAAAATAATGGCATCTAGTTGTGATTCTTTTAGGAATATCATATGTTAAATACATATATAAATACATGAGCATTCCTACTGCAGTGCTCATAATTTAAGAGGGGCTTTTAAAAAAATTATGTTTGTGCCTCCTCAAAACCTATTAGAACATGGAGAATAAAGGTATGTAGAGATAAATGATAAAGGGGGAAATAACAAAGGCAACAGGATTGTCCACGGTCAGCTGTGTAACAGATAAGAATTTGACCTTGGATGAGTTCATAGGAAAGATCAGTCACTGGGCTTTAAAGGATGCACAGAATATACACACATGAAGAACAGAAAGAGGGTGGTCTGCCTGGTGGTACTTGAAGGGAAAGGAGTAAAATGAGAAAGCTCAAAGGAGGAGGACTTCACAGCATGTTTATTAACAAAAACACCAAAGTAGGTACTACAGTGATAAAATTTTTTAAAAAAATTCAGAAAACTCCTACTTCTATAGTGGAGGGTCACTTAATATGCAATGAAAAAGGTAATTTCTTAGAATATTAAAGGGGAAAAACAAAGGTGATATTTGGAGCAATCCTCTCCCTCCTCAAATTTTAAAGAATTGAAAATACAGAAAATGTAAAGGGAAGAGCTCTAGAAAGCTCCAAGATTTTCCATCCACCTTCAGAAGCCAAGAAAGAGATTTCTGGAACCGTGGAACAGAGGAGTGAGATTGAGTGCTCTGCATCACGTAGGGCTGTACATCCGAAGAAGAGAAGGGAAAGGTCGAAGTCTCATAACAAGATAGGGATGGAATGTGGACCCGAGTTCTGCCTCCCTGTCCACCTTGGGACTCCCACTTTGTCCACTTACCAGGTCCTCTCCATCTCTGGGTCCCTGCCTCGCACCTACTCCATCTGGGCATGGGAAGGACAAGTTTGTCTAAAATCAAAATCTTTTTCTCTTCTAAGTCCTGGATCTTGATCCGCTTCAATGCCAAAATTTATGGTGATCAATGAGACCGAAAAGGTCTGCGTCATGTTCCGAGCACGTTCCTTACTCGTTTGTATGGCTAGATCTGAAGTACCAGAAGAAAGTGTGTTTTGAGAGTCTGTTGTGAGGTTGCCAACTGAGTGTTTGGATTTAGATAGATCACACGCAACACTTTCAAATGGTTTTCGGCTCAGTGTCCAAACATTTGGTTTCTTATCTCCACTAATTCCAAATTTTATAAAGTTGCTGAAAGTTTATTGTGGATAAATTCATACATGCCTGAAAAAGATGCAGCCGAAGTAGGTTTTCACTCATTCATTGGGTGGGGCTGGAACATGCCTTCCAAAGCAAAACGTGTAAGTACAATGAAAAGAAAGACTTCTGCCCTGGCAATAACAGTTTTTCAAGAATCTAGAAAGGATAGAAGCGATGATGTATTCTGGAGATGAGTAATAGTTTAATAGACAGCTGCTTTCTAGTGGAGTGTGTTGAGAATCCTGAAGCTATACTCTTGGCAGACCACGAGGGAGGATCACGGTATTTTGGTGATGTCTGCCCCGAACATGGAAGCAGCCCCAGGTTGGACATGTGCCATTTCTGATATGACCCTAATGCAATCCTTTCCTAATGTCAGAGAGTGAAAATGACTGGACAGTTGGCATCCAGGTGCAGAAGCCAGGTTTCCTGACTTCACTTACGTGGTTTGATAGAGAAGTGACTCTACCTGCCTAGCAGTTCCCCCCATGTGTTTTATTCTTAAAGGCAAACAAACAAACCCAAACTATTAATGAATTAAGGTTTCCTTCCATTCCAGAAGAAATGTCCCAGATGGGTCCCTAAATCCTTATGTGGCCTTGTCCCAGCATCTCAGCTGTAGCCACACTGTACGGGAAGAACTCATGGATTCCTCATAAATGTTCTCACGTTAGAAGGCAAAGCCTAGCCCTTACTGCCTTTCCTTAATTGATACTTATTTGCTAACAGAGTAAATAAGGCCCAGATTTTTCTTCATCTGTAGGGATATGGGTAGCTATATTTTCCTTGAGCCTGCCAGGTTCTGTGTTATATAAAGGAGAATTTTAGGAAGAGAAGTCTTGCCTTAATGCAGGGAGGAACCAGCCAGGCCAGACATACTTGTAACACATGGAAAGAGGTTGGAGCAGGCATGAGCAATGTTGGACAGATGTGCTGTGGACAGACGGTGAAGGAACACAGTCCTCCCCTCCGTTTTTTTAATCCCTCCAGCTGATCCCACCCAAACAAATTCTTCTTAGGATTTCAGAGCCGCAACTGAACGGAAAGCTGCCCACACCTTCTACCTTAGACTCTTGCCCTCTTTTTGTTTTCTTTAGTAGGCTCCGAGCTCTCCCCTGCTAATTCAGAGCATATTTTAGACTTCTGGGGAAGTGCACCTCTCCATAAACATGTATGTACAGAAGTCAACATCTTAAAGCAGAATATATAAAAAGTTGGGATTTTACTCCAATTCCTAGGATCCACTGTGTTTTCCAAGGAGGAGATATTGGTGTCACCTGGTCCTGCGTGAAAATAAGTGCTCTAAGTTTAGACTGTAACATTCAAACAGTAAAGGGTGAGCAACCCGGGGTGTGCCCATGGATTGAATCTGACTTCCGAAAGTCTGAACACTAGCCCTGACTGCTCAGACACACGTGCATGTTCGTGCACGGGCATGCACACACCCTGCGTGTTCTTTGGGAAAATTGCCTCTTCTGGGCCTGAACTGCTCTATAAATTCCCTCTGCCTGCCAGCCTCCTTGACGCCCAAGAGTAGTTGCTCCGACAGAATCCTGTACTTACATCAGTCGCCCAATTGTTCTTCCTGTGCTGGATTGGGATTGTGTGCTTGCTCTGTCGGTGTGAAGTGAAAGAATCTGAGTTTTAGAGGCAGATTTGGGCTGAAATCCTCATTCCGCCCTCCCAAGTGAATGACCTTGAGCGAGGTATTTAGCCATTTATTTGTACGAAGGGTGGAAAACATGGTGATGATAATGTCTGCTTACCAAGGTTCATTGGAAGGTTGAAAATTAGAGCACATACGGAAATGTCCACCGACATATAATCTTAAGATTTAGTAAATCTTTGTTTCCCTCACACTTCCTTAACACGTAGCATAAGCCCAACATGCGGTGGGTATTCCAAAAGTTGCTGTTGGGAAGGAAAAGAGAGGGAGAGGGAGAGAAGGAAGGGAAGGAGGAACAGAGAGAGAAAAGGAGGGAAAGACAAAGGGAGAGAGGAAAGAAAAATAGGACCAAGGAAGGAAGGAAGGGAAACAGGGGTTGGAAAGGAAGCGAAGAAAAACAGATAAAGGCAAAGGGGAAATGGTGTTCATTATGCCCTCTTCATTAGCTTGTGAGCTCCTAAGGGGCCTTCTGTGGCATAGTCATCTCTATATCCTCAGTTCCTAGCAGTGATGTTATCATATCGTAACTACTCAATTAATGCTGGCTGGCCAGATTGTATTAATCTTTAACATGGGGATAATGACAATGCTGTGCTTTATCAAGGGCCTCTATGAGTAACTGCTGGAACATTGAGTGTGAAAGTTCCTTGCAAATTGAGCAAGAGTACTGATGACTGATGGAAGGTTTGGTATATGATGTTAAGCTGCACTGCAGGTCCCAAGTCCCCATTTGCTTAAGCTAATCAAGTGGGGTCCAAGGAGCCTACTTAGAAAAGTATCACCCCAAAGTTAGGTGCAGACATATACAGAAGAGTTTCATAATACTTGTATGTGCAAGGGATGAGAAAGAGAGCTGAAATGTGGATTATAAAGGAGGATTGGACCATGAGTTTGCAGAGAAAGAATGCATCATTAAAGAAAAAGAAGCTTGGGATGATGAGGACCTGGAGAATAAAAGGGCGGGTAGAATGGATAGAGGTAACTAAATAAGCTCTAGATCACTTAGGGACCTAAGTGGCCCTTCTGTGAGACTTCCCAAATGAGGGAAGAAATAATCTCCTCTCTTTGCAGGAAGGTGATGAGTCACCATATAGGATGTGGAGCATGGTATACCAGATAAATAACTGGGGATCTGGGCCAAAGAAGGTAACCACGTGGACATCTAGTACAAGGTCCATGGTGAGAGGCTAGAGACCATGATTTATCACAGTCTTTATGGTGGACTTCAGCGGTTCCTGGTAGGGAGCCCACATTGATCACTAGACACATAAGAACATTTGAGGAACCCAAACATCACTGTAGTGGGAAAGTGAATACAAGGTAAAGCATTAGTAGAGCTAGTGGACTTTTCCGATAAGCTGTGAGGTCTTGGAAGCCAGCTTTAGTGTAACTATGTCTTTTCTACTCTGAATATTCCAAAAAATGGGGACATTTAGGTTATGTAAAGTAGCATGACACATAAACAGGATTGCTGTGCTAGATACTCTAAATTCCGTGACTCTGGGTTTATATACTTCTCTGAGTATAGGAGCCATGCATAAAATTTGACATTTCAGCCAGGCCAGCTGTTTTCTCATTGGAGGAAAGGAGTATGGATATAGAGAAACCAAATCTTAGAATGGAATAAAAATTATGCTGGGCTGAAGGAGGATTATTTTTCTAGGAGAGCAGTATACTCTCAAAGGAACATGGATCCTAGAGCACTTTTTCCACTCACAGGTGGCATGTGCCCAGATCAAGAAATATTGAGACCAACAACTTATTGTTTAGGTTGCTCCCCTAACACTATAGAGTATGTACTTCCCAAGCAGGGAAGTAAGGGTGAGTTTCCTCTTTCTCACCTGCTCTTCCAGACCCAGGATAACCTCAGGAACTACCTTTCATAAGAGAAAATGCTTTTCTAGATGTTGCTTCCAGTCTGTAAAATTCACCCAAAGCATGGGAGGTTGTCTCCTCGTGGTGAGAGCATAAGTCCTGGAGCACATACATCTGGACCTCACTGGATCACTTGACAGCAGATAATTGTCTCTAAAAGGAGGGCGGCCATACTGCCTCAACAAGGAGACATTAAGGATATGTGAACTTAAGAAAACTCAAAATAATTAGACCGCTACTTAGCAAGAGTAAGTAGTCAACAAATTGTTAATATCAATAGTATTGTTTTCAGCATGACTATTGCCAACAGAGTTAAGATAGAAATTTGACAGCAGGCTTAGAGGATAATCCTACCCAACTGGAATCCCTCATTGAATGCCTCCATTCAGTTCACTGAAATTTCTGAGCTCTTAATATTGGCAAGGCTATTATAAGGGTTATAGAGATTATTAAGGCTTTATTTTTTAATCACAGAAGCTCAAAATTCATGAGATGAGAAGACAATTAACAAAAATACCTCTGAAATAGACCAAAGAGTAATTATGCCCATTAACGTTAAGAATGATTTTGGCCTTTCAAAGGAGGGTATTATTTTACCTAATGAGAGGGTCAGGACAGACGTCATGAAACAGGGAGGTTTTCAACAGCCCCACATGAAAGCATGGAATTTGGGCAAACAGATATGAACAAAGAAGGACAGACATTTTAGTGTGAGGAAGAAGGAAGAGCAAAGATACATAGGCTACTTTCTGTGTGACCAAGGACTGGGATGAGGCTGGACATGTAGGCTAGGCACACATGGTAGAAGGACTTAGTTAATTCTTTCTTAGATGGGCGGTGGAGAAGCATCACACATCTTTCTTGAGTCATTCCCTAGGAATGGAATATTTAGTTTCATGTCTGAATTTCTCATGGTCTTGGTATAATGACTGGATAGTAACATTCGGAAATCATTGAAGTAAATGGCTGGCTGGGTGGGTGGGTGGGTAGATGGATGGATGAACAATCAAATGACAGTGATGGGATACACACACCAGCTGTCTTGTACTCATCTGCATCTTCACTTATTCATTCAGTCAATGTTTAGTAAGTATTAAATAAACTGATACCTGAAACTGTAGTGTGCAGTATGTATGCCTTGAACTTGACTGGAATTATCCTCTCTACCATAGGTAAGCCCAGGGAAGACCATCTTGCCCACCCATGGAGAGATTAACTTTCTGTGTAGTACACTCTGTCTGTTAGAAGTCAGGGATTTTTTTTCCCCCTTAGTCATCTCTGTTGAATCATTAATTTTGATAAGAAGGAGGACAGTTCTTTAAAAATATGGACCCCCCCCCAAAACCAATTTTTATGTTTCCCCAAGCACTGCAATTGAGACCACTCTGCTTGGCTATTAATACTCTAATGGAACAGCATGCCCTCTTACAGAGGGGAAATCAGACATTGTGCTGAGCTGATTAGAAGTGATGGCATGGAGCTTCTTCCTGAGAACGGAAGTCCTGTAACCTCAAATACCGAGGACTATAAATCTCAGCAATATATAATGCTAATTGGTTTGAAAGACCTCATCGACGCGGAGAACGGAAGCCAAGTTCAGAATGCTCAGGACTGGAAGCTCCAGGCCTCTGCCTGCTTCCAGAAGGAGACGTGTCATTTTCTCCCTCAGTGCTGGGAAGAGCAATCAAGGATTTTAGAAGTTGAGGCTCGCTAAATGCCAGACCAGAAGCCCTACCTGATGGTGGGAGTGGGTCCATCTGAGACCTGCCTGCAGCACATTGATCTGGGAAGCTGGAAAAAACATGGGATTCAAACCACACTGAAGCTGAAGCTCTGAATTTGGGTCCATTCGTTAGTATGTTTAACAAGATCTAGTTGAGTCTTATGCACAGTGATCTTTGAGGACCACTGCAGCAAGTGTCAGTCCCCATCCACTCCATGAGGTCTTCCTCAGTCCCCTGCTTCTGCATTATAATGAAAATACTTCTGGGGCACTTCTTAACCTGGCTCAGTCGGTTAAGCATCAAACTTTTGATTTCGGCTCAGGCCATGGTCTCAGGGTTACGGGATTAAGCCCTGCATTGGGCTCTGCATTCAGTGTGGTCTGCTTGAGATTCTTTCTCTCCCTCTGTCCCTGTCCCCATTCTCTCTCTCTCTCTTTCTGTCACTCTAATAAATTATATATATATATATATATATATATATATATATATACACACACACACACTATTTTTTCTTTTCTTTTTTTTTTTTTAAGAAAACACTTCTGACCATGGGTTTAGCCAACCCATGTTCAAATCTCAGGTCAGCCTCCTCCTCACTGAGTGGCTTCAGGCAAGCTCTGCTTGCTTTCTCCAAACTCCATTTCCCCTCATTTATGAAAGGAAGGAAATGAAGTCTATCAGGCTAGATTCTTATAAGGTCCCCAACAGTTAGAGAGCATATGAGCACTTTAGGGCATGGTGAAGAACCGATATTATCGGTCATGGCTGTGAAACATGCATACATTTGCAGAGTATGAAAGATGCACTTAATATTCTGTATGCCTCAGTTTGAGACTAACAGAATCAAACTGTTTTGAGCCCAGAGGCAGGCACGAAAGATACAAAGAAGATTGTAGAGACCTGGCCTTGAGTCTTAGTCCCACTGCTCATTAGCCACAGATGCATTGTCCCTTGGCTTCCCTCAAGCTTTCATTTGTCATCTGCAAAATGGGCAGACATCCTCTGCCTCTAACAGTTTCTGTGAGTAATAGAGATATTACATCCTGTGCCTGGCAGGTATGAATACTAATACGTGAAACCAAAGATGGTGCCACAGTCTGGCTTGAGGCGAAACTGCTACTCATACTGCCTCTCATACTCCCAATTAGTCACACCCCTAGTATTTGATATTGGACAATCGAAGTCTTCTCTGTCATGCCTACTTTGTTATGCAAACAGAGTCTCAGGTTCCTGAGCTACCAAACAGATAGTTGCCTACGTCCCTCCCACCCCCAAGAAACGGTGGCGTCCTCAATGATAACCATTTAACATTTGTCATCTGCCTAACTTTGGGGAGAATAGTTCACCTCTTCATTTTTCCTCCTGTGCACCCTGGCCATACTCACTGCACCCCTATTAGTTAGGACAAGTCATGCTAAATGCTGTAATAGATAAACTTTGAAAACCGAGTGACATCCTCATCAAAGCAAAAGATTATTTACTCACATGCTAGTCAAATACAAATTAGCCAGGTTTGGGAGATTTTTTTAATCATGCAGGCTTTCAGAGACCCAGTCTCCTTCCAGCCTGTGGCTTCCAAGGTCACTGCAGAAAGAGAAGGGAGACCAGGGTGACAGAACACTAGAGACCTGAGTCCCTCAACCCGGAAGTGACACACGTCTCCTCTGCTTCCATTTCATTGACCAGAGCTAACTCAACTCTGCCCCACAAACATGCTTGCAAGGGCAGACTGGAAAAAGTCCCAGCATCAACTTTACATTATGGAAGGAGAAGACAGATCTCTATCTCCACCACTGTTACCCGCCCATAAAGTTGCCATGAGGATTAAATGAGAAAATACACGTCAGATGCTTAGCACAGAGCCTAGTACATAGTATATAATCAATAAATATGAACTGAGGCCATCATTCTTAAAACCTCAAGGTTGATTTTATGCTTTGGAAACACTAGTGGAACCCTCAGATGCTAATGGCTTATTTAAGCTCTGAATTGGCTATCATGATGACCTATTCTGATTTTAGTCTGATTCTAATTAATTAATTCAACTCATGTTTATTGAGTATCCTACCAAGACTGGATGTTGGCAGTGAACTAGACCCTTCCTGTGGCCAGGCATGGCATGGAGTGGTGGGGAGAGGCCATAAACACTAGGCCAACAATTAGAGAAATGACTATTTATAGTATAGCTACAAAAAATTACATGACAGAGAAGTACAAGGTACTAGAAAAGTGCATACCTAGAGGATCGGTCTAAGCTGTAGAGCTCAAGAAAAGATTTTCTGAGAACTCAAGAATGAATAGAAATTGGCCAAATGAAGAAGTGCGGGACAGACTTCAGGACAGATTTCAGATGTGAACTGCCTCCTCCAGAACTCACTAACTCAATCCTGAGGATCATTCAGCTTGGACAGCAGACCTCATGGGATGTTCCAAAGCATCGTCAGCGTAAAAACACAAATAAACAAAAACATCCTGGTAAACACGTCCCCAAGAAATGCCAGCAACTTACAAAGAACACACAACATCCAAACACTGTAGCAGCTCTAAGGAACTTACAAATGTTTCCATCCAACTCTAACATTCTTTTTCTTTGGAATCTTCAACTGTATCTTTCAGTACATAACTTTTCTCAGTTTGACTCAAGCCACTGAATGTGTTTGAAATAGAAGTATTTCTGTGATTTGTACTGCTTTTGGCTAAACATTCAGTTCTATCCTCACCAAGTCCCCCCATACCCCATACATGCTGAAATACGAACTCATGTTAAGTGTTCTTGTTACAAAATGATGATGATGATGATGATGATGGTAATGATGAAGCTGGGAGGCAATTTTTGGAAGTGATAGATAGGTTTATGGCATGGATTGTGGTAATCATTCCATGTGTATACCTTTATTTCCAGGCTTACCAAGTTGTATACATTTATTATGCACAGCTTTTGGTATGTCAAAAATAATAATTTGAAAAGGTGAAATAAATACTGACAGAGTGTGCACATTTGATCTCCTAAGCACACAGACAACCATCGGCATGGGTGTGCACACACAGGCACACACACAGAGTAGGAGGCTCCATGGCAAGGGCAGATTGCGTGTGTGTGGAAATACACAGCACCCAGTGCAGTATCTGATACATAATGGGCATTTAATGCATGATTGTTAATCAGATGCCTTTTCTACTCATTTGTCCTCTCTGAGCCTCAGTGTTCTTATTTCCTTATATTATAAAGTAATACTTATTTATAAAGGAATACTTATATTATAAAAAATAATACTTGTCCTACTAAGTTCATCCATCTTCCTAGTAAATGAGAAAACCCATGTACATTGCTTAGCAAAGAGCCTGTCATGCAGTAAATGTGAGTGATTGATGAAGTCAGTGAACATTTGAGTGCCTACTGTGTCCTGGATCATGAGTATAAAAATACTTTGCCAGTGATGGAGCATTCTGCAAATAGAGGCATACATTCAAAAATCATAATGTAATTGTTACAACATTAAGACAAATGTGTGTATCCATATCTGCTTGTCTAATTATGAGAATGGTATGAATAACCCTGTTCATATTCTCAAAGGATAATGAGAAGAGTAAGGAATGTGGAGTTTGCAAACACTGGGGTTCCGAACAAGATGATTGTACTTGATGCATAACCAGTTATGAATTCCAGGGTCAGTGGATTTAATACATTTTATATCATTGCAAATGTTTGCTGTACTCCCAGGGAAGATTAAAAAAAAAAATTCCTGTGTTTGGCTCAGGAGCTTGCTTCTCTCCTGGCAGTGTGCATCAGACTAAATGTCACAAGAATATTTCAGCATATGTGGGTAAATATTTACACTCATTTTAAACAGATATTCCAAATTCCTTGTTGTTTTTCAGCAGAGGCCTAAACCTGGTGGTAAAAGTCATGAATAGAACTTTTTCAGCCTCACTAAGTGAGAAGGGGCTTTTCAAGGGTTCTTGCCTCCAGGGTGCTCTATTTTTCTCCTTCCATTCTTTTTGGGTTGAGCTGTTGGAAGGGAGAACTGGCCCTCTGCCATGGAGCTCTCTACCAAGCCACTTCGAATTATTGCTCCCTGGTCCCTGAGAGCCAGTAGAGATTCAGCTGTGATCACAGGGGAAAGAAAAGTATAAGGAAAGAAATATAGAAGATATAAGAAGAAGAAGCAACTCTTGGAAAAATGCAAAATGCGTGGTATTATGGCCTGGGTTACAAATTGCGTAGACCAGGACTTGGGTTGAGTTTCGGAGGAATGAGAAATTGTAGCCGGAACAAATCAAAGATAGCACTTCGGAGATGTAGAGAGCAAAAGTGTGCATCAGTGGGGGAATATTGCTGGGTTGACAGATTGATACTATACAAAGCTTGGGTTATGGATAGTTTTATCTGTGTCTGAGGTGCATAAAAATGCTGTGTATATGTATATACTTTTCTAGCAATTTCCCTTGCTTTCTAAAACCCTCCAGTAGTAGAGGCCCTTCTTTGGGGGAAAAGCACAGAGATCTCTGTTAATAGCAAAGGAAGAAGCTAGACAGAGATTCAGCTTGGTCTAATGGGATACTCTGAAGCATCCTTGGTGCCATGATTGTGCCATCTTGAAGGAAGGGGATCCAGTTTTCTGACCCTGAATCAGTTGTTGGCTGCTCTATTTCCAAAGAGCGTGAAGGCAAGGGCTACCTCCTAGTCGGGCTGAGCAAGGCGACTCTTCCTTGGCCAAGTGCAGTACTCTAGCTGTGAGTGCTCTTAGCTGCCAGCATCCAAGACTCACAACTGCAGAGGAATGGAAGGGAATCTGTGTGGGCACCAACAGCAATGACTATAGAGGGACAGGTTAGAATCAGAAAGTTCTGTAAGTCCATAGACATAGGAACTGATTCTTTTATTCTACATTTACAGAATATCCACTGTGCTAGTTATACTGCTAGGCACCAGGGATACAAAGACCTGAGAGCCATTCTCTATTGTGCATCCTAGAATAATCAGGGTGAGAATTCTGCTTTAGGATCCAATAATGGGGAAAGCAGAAAGGACACAGCAGGTTCTAATCACAAGACAGAACATACTTATTATGGACCTGCTAAATAAGCAGGCCTGTGCTCAGTGTTACAGAGGCAACAAAGGTGTGTAAGTGTGGCTTCTACCTTTGGAAAGATAACAAGTGGAAAGGACTTAATGAAATATAAGGAATGATATACTTAGTTTCTCAGAAGCAGCAGGGAGATTAAGTATAGGAGAACCCAGAGGAATGAAAGGAATCATGGAAATCTGAGCGCTGACTTTGCAGCTGACCCTTACAGGATGGCAGAATGTGAGCTTATGCCAATGGGAGAAGGGCATTCTAGGCAGAGGGATGGCTTAAGGTAAAGAGAAAAAAAAATATGTTCACATAAATTCTAGTATGTAATTGCCAAAGTGAAATTTTGCTACAGTACCAAGTAAAAGTAGACACATCAGAGGAGAGGAGCCTAGAAAAGTGGGCAACATGTAGAGGACCTTTATATCTAGGAAAATAAGGACTTGGGATTTGGTCTTTGACAGGGTAGTTAGCTGTGAGTGGATGCTAAAGAGCAGAAATTCACAATTAGAGCCGTTCCATGGGAGAGTAATTGACAAAGTGTAAGGCGCACAGGAAGGCAGGGAAAGCTGGACCACACTGAAGTTAAACAGCACCATGTGTTGGTTTCCTGTCATGTCATTGTTCAAAAAGAACACTTTAACACAAAGAATGAACCCTTGTGTAAGCCATGGACTTTAATTAATAATAATTTATAAATATTAGTTCATCAATTAAAACAAAAGTACCACAGGAATGCAAGATGTTAATAATAGGGGAAACTGCAGGAGGAAGGCAGGGAGGAAGATGTACTTTCTGTACTTTCTGCTCAATGTTTATGTAAACTTAAAACTTCTCTGAAAAACTAATTCTAAGAAAATCTTAAAAACAAACAAACAAACAAAACACCACTTCTGCCTAGGCTTTTTACCCAGCCATTTCTTACTCATTCTCCAGACTTTCAGTAGAAGTATACCATTTCTCTGTGCTCCTCTAATGATCTAGACCCCCTCTGTAGGGTTTCAAACCACCCTGAACTTATCCTTAATTCCATTATTATTCTTACAAGGTTAATGACCAGGACTACTCTCAACACACTGTGATGTGAGCAAAAACATACATTTTCTCATATTAAACCACTGAGATTTTACTGTCTGTTATACAAACTAATGCTACTTACCCTAATACCTGTGTTCACAGAATATTGTGCATCTTAGGGATCAGGATTTTGTTCGTCCCTATTCACCCTTAATTTTCTAATGTCTAAAAAATCATCTGCTCTTTAGGAGGTACTCAATAAGTGTTTGTTGACTGCATGTTTCCTTGCAAATTATTTTATTATACCGGTGGGGATGTTGTTAAGAAAGTGAGTTGGGGGAAATTGGAGGAGGAGACAAACCACGAGAGACTATGGACTCTGAGAAATAAACTGAGGGTTTTGGAGGGGAGGGGAGTGGGAGGTTGGTGAGCCTGGTGGTGGGTATTATGGAGGGCATGTATTGCATGGAGCACTGGGTGTGGAGCATAAGCAGTGAATGCTGGAACACTGAAAAGGAATGAAATAAAATAAAATAAAAACAAAAAAGAGTGGTGCGGAAAAAAAAAAAAAGAATGTTGGCTTGAAAATAAGATAGTCCATTGTTTCAGTGTTAACTCTCCTGTTTACTTTTGCTTTGTGATATTGGCCAACTCATTTTACACCCTTAAACTCTTCTTCTCCTTTGTAAATTGGGAATAAAAATAGTTCCTGTGCTATAGGTCGTTGTAAGAAGTAAATATGATATTGTATGGTCTTAGCCCACGTTCCCCAGGAAACAGAGCCTGATGCAAGGACCAAGTGCAAATACTTAATTGTGGAAGGTGTGATCCCAGGATAGCAAGAATGTAGAGAAAGGAAAGTGACATCTGGAAGGATGGACATAAATGCAAGGTGATGCCCTGCTGTGCTGTCCGCTGTTTCGTGATCACTGATGAAGAGACACAGCAGTTCCGTAAGAGGGTGGACCCACTGGGTCGTATGGACCAGGCAGTTAGCTCGGAGAATCCGTACTTCAGAAAGGGCCATCATATGACAGAGGAAGAAAATGGGATTCATACTCCTGATTCTGATTTTCAAAGCTGATATCACACACTTCTGGATGGCTGCATCTGACCCTTTCAGCAGCTGTTCAGAACACCTCATCCCCATCCCTGTGCTGTGTTTTCCATCCAAGTCTGGAGTGGCAAGGAAAACTTAAAATTCAGGGAATGCTGCTGTCCCTGCATGGGCCACCAAAGGCTGAAGCTGCCAGCCTCCTCCAGGAGGCAAGAACTATGCAGACCAGAGCAGAAGCAGTTGTCCGTTGAGTCAAGCTGATGACCTCCTTGGGGAGGAGCTGTGATAGTTGAGGTGGTACCAGTAGTTGAGGGCTAGAAGAAAATAGTGCAGAGAGAGTCCACCATGGGACAGAAGATGTGTCTGAGACAGCCTCCAAGGAATTGATCACAGTGTCTGGCATGTAATAAACACTTACAAAATATGTTATTATTTTCCCTTCTATTACATAGTTAAGAGTCTTATTTAAGACTACCATCTCGGTGTCAGAGGAGACAGATTGGGGGCAGTGAGACTCTCAGCAAATCTTAAAATAGAAAATAAATATTTTTTATTACAAATTGTTTGTTAGGACTGCATCTATACACTATTGCTATGCATGCAGTACATGGTGTACACTGAGGGTTGAGTAAGCACTCAATTTTATTTGAAATATTGGTTAAATGAATGGGTAAATGAACAATGAAAATAAATATCTGGCAAATGTTGAATTCTAGGATATTAGAGCTAGAAAGCATCTTAGAGAGTGCTTATTTCAAATTCTTCTTTTATACCAAACATCATGGAGACTCCTGGAGGCAAACTGCTTCCCTAAGGTCTAACAGCTCACTCACAGGTGTTCAAGGATTATGTATAATTGCCTCATGCCCTTCTCCAGTGACTCTCTATTGATCAGAGTCCTGTAATGCAAAGGAATCTGATAATTAGAATAAGAACTATCATTTTTCTAGCACTCACAGTGTATCAAGCACTTTTCACCTGTCTGAGGTATTTTAGCATCCCTCTTTCTTCGTTTCAGGTGATGACGTCCCTTGAGCAGTTATTAAAAGGTAGAACCAAACCCAAGTGTTGCTGTTCCCGATGTTCCTACCTTCTGTCACTGCATCACCCAGCCTGTAGTGCTCGATGATGAATGTCCCCTCTTATCATTCTTACAAGATTCATGTAGGGGGAGGAGATGGATGCCCCAGAACATGTAACAGGAAATGGGCACAGAGGAAAGCAAGGGGAGTGAGCCATGGACCAGCAGAATATTTAAAACTGAGATTCCCCCTGCCTCCATCTGCTGAATTTACTTTTTTTTTTTTTTTTTTTCAAGAATAAGTCCCTTCTGGGAAAGACTCACTCAACTCCAGGTACTTTTCCAAGACATTTTTAGAGCTGGGACTAGCATATCCAATTTGGCGGTGCAAAGTGTGATTTTAATTAGGTCGTTTTCCTCTGAGGGCTGGGGGCTCTGTTGGCTGAACTTCATAAAGGAGCCTGTGGGTGGGCAGCATGCAATGTACTCAGAGGTGAGGCGCATTCAGGACAAGCCTCCCGGAGGGGCTTGGCTGTCACTTGTGAGATTTCCCCTATTTCTTCCTCCTAAAGTCATTGGAAATTGCTGCACCCAGGGAGGGATGTGGCCTCCCTCTCATAGAGGAAAGGGCTTTGGAGTTCTTGGATCAGAGCCAGCTAATATCCAGGGCATTTATTTTTCAGCTACAGGGCCCCTGCCTGGATCAGTCACTCAATCCAGACAGGTGTCCACCTTCCTTGTTCCGGGGAGTCCCTCTGGGGCCCGGAAAGACTGCTGGTGCCACTCCTCGAGTGAAAAGTTCATGTTCCTCCTAGTCATGAAATAATGTGGTCCCAATCTTCCCTCCTGGGGTGTGTCCAGTGATTTAAAGCTTTTGACTTCTGCCCTGGAGAACAGAGCAGAGATAAATTGTTGGCTGCTGACAATGTCTCTTCCATGCTGCAAAAAGTCAGGGCAGTGCAGCTGGGTTTCTGGGTGGGCCTGGTGACCCAGGAGGGGCTGGCCAAAAGCTGCCTAGATGATGGAAACCAAACAACTCCCAGAAAAACTGAGACTTGAAACAGAACCCAGGAAGGAGGCATCTACTGCAAGTCTTCCCTGGTTCATTGCCCTCCTTGGAAAACTGGACGGTCATCTCTGGTTTCCAGAGCACCTGAGGGAACTTTCTAACATGCATATCCCATCCCATCACGTTTCTGCTTTGAGACACCCTAAATGGCTCCCTGCTACCCATGCAGGTTAAGGTTAGAGTTCTTGCTACTGCCTCAAGCTTTTTTTTTTTTTTTTTCCTGTCTTCCTAGAGCTCTCCAGCTTCATTTGCTCTCCTTCCATGCCCAATCCCTACAGTTGGCACACTACATATGTCCTCCAGATCCAGGCCCTTCCATCTAGCTGCCATGATCTTTGAGGCTTCTCTCCCTTCTCTGAGCAGCTCCCCTTCCCCTCCAACCCAAGCCTGTCCTGGACCTGCTTGACTAAATTCTGCTCATTCGTCCGGTCTGATTTCAGGTGTCTCCTTCTCTGGAAAGCTCCCCTCCATACACCTCCCCCACTCACTGCCAAATCCGGAAGACCTGACCGTTTCTTTCCAGATCGACCTGTTTTGACATCTCTTTTAACACCTAACAGTCTCTATTATAATTGCCTGTTTCATTTACCCTCCTCCCCATCCTCCCCCACCCCCTTCACCGTAAGCTCTGTGAACCTAAAAAACAGGTTTGTGTTTTTGTTTATCATTATGTTCCAGTTCAGTTGTCAGGCATATTTTAGGCACTCAATAAATGTTTGCTAAATTAATAAATGAGACCCCAGAGGGCATCCTGTTAAACCTTTAATGATTTTCATCATTTCCTGGGGATTAAATACTTAAACACTTCTCTTGAAAACTAGCCGAATCTGGGGGATTGGGGCAGCTTTTCACCCATAATTTACAAATAGATCATAAGGACTGGTGGTAGTAAACCCTGAGGTTTTTTTGTTTGTTTTGTTTTGTTTTTTTCATAAACACTGAGTTTTTTTTTTTTAAGATTTTATTGATTTATTCAACAGAGAGAGAGAGAGATCACAAGCAGGCAGAGAGGCAGGCAGAGAGAGAGGGGGAAGCAGGCTCCCTGCTGTGCAGAGAGCCTGATGTGGGGCTCGATCCCAGGACCCTGAGACCATGACCTGAGCTGAAGGTAGAGGCTTAACCCACTGAGCCACCCAGGCGCCCCAACACTGAGTTTTGGTAATACTTTAAAAATTGATCTGGAGGATGGCAAGAACAAATGTGGGCATTAGGTGTCAGGTCTGGAGTCCTGTCTCTAGAATTGTTCAGAGGAATATACGTGAGCATATTAATTAACCTGATTGGATTCTTTTGTGTTCGTGATATACAATCAAGGGGCTAAGGCATAAGAATTTTGGTAGAGAAGAGCCTCGGCATATCCAGGATGTCACAGGACTGCTAAGAAGGGAGCAGGTATCTGTCTGTTTTTTGTTTTTTTTTTTTTTTTCCTAAGAGGAAACTAAGCTGAGCATAAAAGTGGTTTGGGAAGGGTAGGAACCAGGGGGGCAGTCATAGGGAGAATCTGGCCAGAGGAAAGCTTGTTCGTAGTAGGAAAAGGGCAACTCCTTTCCACTCTGGGCAGCATTCTGTGCTTTATGGAGCCTAGACAGACTCTGAAGCTATGGGTAACCTCTGAGTGTGTTCCGGGGCCAGGCTCCATCAGTGTTAACGAAGGGGGTGGCAGGACAAGCTATGATCGCGTGCAGAAGGCTCTAGAACTAAAGACCTCAAGGAGGAATTTGCGGCAGTCAGACAGAGTGCTAACAATGGACTTCCCAGATCAAATGGTCACCATGACCCTGGTCATCTCTCACTTGCTGCCTTTCTGTTACAAGAGTTTCTCTTCAGGGTGAGGAGTGGAATTGGTAGCTGTCCCCACCCTTCCTTTTTTTAAGGCGTCTTTCAAACTGGCCCCTTTACTCTGAAGTTAACAGCAGTCCCTCATCAAAATAATGGGCATAACACTTTTTCTTTTCTAGTATAGTGATTCTCAAAGGGTCTTCCAATGAATATCTGTTCTGAGAGACAGTAATAGATGTTGAGTTAAAAAAAAAAAAAAAAGCACCAGGCCAACAAGTGTGGGAAGTGATACATAGTAGAGCCCACTCTTAGAGAATCACGTTGCACGTCAGGATACTGAAGATGTCTGTGAGTCCTAAAGAAAAAAATCAGATACATCCATATTCACTCAGTAGTAGAACTTCTTTATTTAGAAAAAACTTGATTAATATACTGAAAAAAAGCCTTTAGGGGTGGGGTGCCTGGGTGGCTCAGTGGGTTAAAGCCTCAGCCTTCAGCTCAGGTCATGATCCCAGGGTCCTGGGATTGAGCCCCACATCAGGCTCTCTGCTCAGCAGGGAGCCTGCTTCTTCCTCTCTCTCTCTCTCTTTGCCTGCCTCTCTGCCTGCTTGTGATGTCTGTCTGTCAAATAAATAAATAAAATCTTTAAAAAAAAAAAGCCTTTAGGGAAATGCTAATGCTTCATCTGAGGATTGTGATTTCATTTACTCTAATATATTTACCTAGTATCTTCTTTATAAAACAAAGAAATAATATGTCTGTTATCACAATTCTGTGTTATCAAAACAGTCATCTCTTGTTATAAATGTTTATGACATATTTTGTATTGTCTTCTGTATCTGGAACTAAAAATTTAATTCCAAAGACATTTGTATCATGTCCTCTAGTGATTTACAGGTTAATGCCTGAGTTGAACATTCATCGAGGAGACAGCAATGATACTACTCATCTTGTAAATAGTGCTGTTGTTTATTGAGGTCTTACATGTGGATCAGAAATGAGACCGGATACTCTTATAACTATTTTCTCATCCTAGAAGTGAAAGGGTTTACACATACTGCTCTAATCGCCATTGCTGCTGGGGAAATGGTACCTCTCATCTCATCTGAGTTCAGTGTGGATTCTTCTCCCCTGGCTAAGCAAAGCATGGGGTGGCCTCCACCCTTCTTGGAAGCAGTAACATAGAGGTGTGACATGTGGCAAATGCAGCCCAGGTTGGGACACTGGTAGCATGGATGTGTGTTGTCTGGTAGTCCTCGAGACGACGGTTCTTTGAATGTTGGAGAGTAGGCAAGCTCTCACTGAGTGGCTTTGGATTCCTAAAATTAGAACTTGGACCTTGGGGAATAGAAATGGACCATGAGTTACACACATTCTATAATTAGCATTCTGAGAAGATATTTGTAATTCAGAGTCCAAGCTAAAGGGACAAATGGACCCTTGGAGTTCTGAAACAAATGAAAACTATGCAGGAGCTCCACACTGGATAGGAAGAATCTTCCTTCTTTTTGATTAATGGAATGCCTTGTAAAAACATTTCAGGACAGGAGTACTGCCTTCGGGTCAACAATCCTGCCACAAATGTCTGCTTGGGTTTCACTGTAGGGTCGACAGATCCAGTAAGACTCTTATAACCTACCCTCCCTTTCTCCCCATGCACCCCAGCAGCCTGCTGCCCTAAAACACCAAGAGGATCATGTCATCCCCTTTGCAGAGGCCCAGACAGTTTCTCATCACACTCCATGTAATGAACCCCTATTTAAGCTATGAGGGCTGATAGTCTAGGGCCCTGACTTGACCTCTCAGCCAGATCTACCCTGGTGTCCTTGCCATGAAGAAACTTGTCAGCACATGAGGCTTTGGAGTCTTCTGACAAGAGTGGGAGGTGTTTTGAAGTTTTAAATAAGAGCCTGACATGTTCAGCTATTTGATTTACTTTATTTTTCTTTCATTTATCCTGATTGCACTCAGTGACACCAATTATATCTATGTTTTATCTCCTTCGTCTTCTATAAACATTTTTTTTTCTATTTTTGTTAAAACCTGCTTTTAATTTCTTTAGTTTACTTTTTTCCCAGCCTGCCTTCCATGGCTTTAACAGCTGTAATGTTCTTTTCACTGATAGAGATGAGGCTTTTATTTTTTTTTTAATGATTGTATTTATTTATTTGACACAGAGAGAGAGATCATAAGTAGGCAGAGGGGGAGGGGGAGCAGGCTCCCTGCTGAGCAGAGAGCCTGATGCGGGGCTCGATCCCAGGACCCTGAGACCATGACCTGAGCTGAAGGCAGAAGCTTAACCCAATGAGCCAACCAGGTGCCCCGAGATGGGGCTTTTAATGTGGCTCTCAGTAATGGTTACCTTCTTCACTTTCCTTTCATTCTTGACCTTGTTGTTGGGTTCTTTGATCTTATTGTTGTTCTTATTGTTCCTTGAGTCCTTAAACATTTCTTGAGCTCTTAATGCATAAACATTTGTTTTTACTCTTTACACATGCAGCAACATGTTTGGAAACAAGTACTATTTCATCTGGCAAGATTTGGGGGGCTGTTCTTCAATTGTCCTTCCTTTGTAAGGTTCCTTTCCCCTTTCTTCTGGCAGGTATTCTTATTCTGGATTCTCTGCTGATTCTCCTTATATTACCATCATCACTGAATAAGTTGAGTTTTTCCTTTATTGGTTTTTGTGGAAAAATAGTGGTGATGGGAGAGAAGTACCACTTGTCACCCCTTCTAATATTCAGTTGTGTGCGTGTGTGTGTGTGTGTGTGTGTGGAGGGGTGCAAAAATGAGAGAGGGAATATGGTTTATGTTTCTCTTGTTTTCATTGAATTACATTGGTTTTAGGAGAATGAGATCAGAGATACACCTAACTTTCCTTCTTAAAGATCACAGAGTGATTTCAAAGATTATTCTAGCTACACAAACAGGTTGAAGGTAGGCAAGTGATGAGCTGAGGAGCTGTAGGAAGACTATCATAGGAGTTCATATAAAATATGATGGTTCACGGATTCAGAGAAGAGCAAAGAGAATAGAGGTAAATCTGTAAAGACCTAATGATTATTCCTGGCTCTGCCCACTATTACCTATGATCTTCTCAAAGGGTGGACATATGTTTATTCATCTGTACATTCACAAGGACAACTGGGCACCAAGTAAATAGCAATGCATGTTTGTTGCAACCAGACAGGAATGCATATCTCAGTTTTAATTAATTAAAATATTGCTCTGAATTAAATATTTTCCATTTCCCCTTAGAAACTGCTCAGGTCACAGCAGGGGGTGGAATTTGTGTAAGACTTTGTTCTGGGGGGGGTTCTGTAAGCTTTTATAGCTGTTTCTCTAAAAGCCCTTTACTTTGGAAGTAACCAATGTAATAAGTGATTTCCTGCTTAATCGTTTCCACATTTTAAGAAATGGGAATAATAATAATAAAGTGCTACTACTAAAACCGACAATAACTTCATGGGTTTTCTGGGGTGGGGGGAATTAGTCAACAAATGTTCAATGTGCCTTTGGCAGTCCTGATTTTGTCTAAGCACTCCCTAAGGGAGCGTCCACTTGCTCTTTCTTCTCTCCTTTCTGTGAAAGGGAACTAGAACTTGGTCAGACTTTCATCTTAGTCTTCCCATTACAGTTTTTGCTTTTCTTTATCATAGTCCCTTGCACAGAGTTTTATAATCATCTGCTTGTGCCCCATTAGACCAGGGGTTATGACAGTTTACCCTCCTATCTACCAGTACCTGATTATAAAAGATCTTCAGTATATTTTTAATGAATAAAATAATTGATTTCTAATGGCAGGTCATTCCTATCATGGCTGTGGTTGCAAATAGCCCTCCCTAGCCCCTTTCTTGGACACACAAGGATTAAAGCAAGGCCACCCACAGCCTTTGATCACTGGATTGAACAGAGAGGTTCATCAGTAACAGAAACAACCCAAATATGCCATATTTGGAAAAGCACGTTTCTCTGACATATGGGTTTCTATGAGCAAGAGTCACAAGCTATCCTGTTTTGGTGAGTCATACATGGCTCCAGCATCAACCATTTGCAGAAGAAAAGGAGAAAATGACTTTAATTCATGAAAGAATACATTCCATCAGAGAAGATACATATTTCTGAAGCAGAGGACGCATTTTCAGAAAATACAGGCTCTCTCTATAAATGTGTGAAATAAAGCAAAATTGCATTATCATCCAACAGCTAGAGTTGTTTTTTTTTTTTCTATTTCCCGTTCCTTTAAAAGTGTAATTTGTTACTTAGTAAGCTCTTTATTTTTATTTGGGAAGTTGAATAGTTGTAACTAACCCCATGGAATTGTGCTTTGTAAAAGTTGGCCTCCTACAAATCAATTTCCCTTCCTTTCTCTCTAGTGATGCCATAGCTCATCCTAGCAAGACAGTCCATTGGCAGTTGTGTTCTGAACTCCTGCAGGGCTCTCAGCAGTACATTAAGTGATGGATGGCTCGAAGGTTGATGATGGAGGATGGGGAGGGGAGCATCACCATCTTACTGAAGCTGGCAGAAGACCTATTGCCATTCCTACAGTCTAGCGTTTCTCTGGTGAAAACAAGCATTTTTGTAAACTAATTGTTGGTTGTTGTTGTTGTTGTTTTAATAACCACACTAAATGTATTTACCAAACTAAAATTTTATCTTGGAATTTTACCACTTGTTTGCTATAATAGGACAGTTAGCTTTGATTTTGTGAAGGCTTAGTACGTACTAGGTACTTTGCATACCATATGATTTAACTCTTATTTTATTTTATTTTTAGATTTTTTTTATTTATTTATCAGAGAGACAGAGGGAGAGAGCGAGCACAGGCAGACAGAATGGCAGGCAGAGGCAGAGGGAGAAGCAGGCTCCCTGCAGAGCAAGGAGCCCGATGTGGGACTCGATCCCAGGATGCTGGGATCATGACCTGAGCCGAAGGCAGCTGCTTAACCAACTGAGCCACCCAGGCGTCCCTTAACTCTTATTTTAAAAGAAAAGGTTGGGTTAGGGCATCTGGGTGGCTCAGTGGGTTAAACATCTGCCTTCGGCCAAGGTCATGATCCTGGGGTCCTAAAATTGAGCCCCGCATCAGGCTCCCCACTCCACAGGGAGCCTGCTTCTCCTCTCCTTCTGCCACTCCCCTTGCTTGTGGTCTCTCTCTCTCTCCTGTCAAATAAATACAATCTTTAAAAAAAAAAATTAAAAACATAATAAAAAAAAATAAAAGGTTGGGAGTGGGGAAAGGACAAATTTAGCCTGGTCCAGGAGAAGCCAGAATTATCTCATTCGATTGACAGATTTATTCTAGTCTTCTTTAATTCATTATTTTTAAATTATGAAAGCAGTCAATATATTGTGTATTTTATAAAGACCAGTACATTTTAAGAAGAGATATGGGGGGGGCAGTAGTCCCCTTTTGTACTCTAGTTGATCATTCTTAGAAATGTAGCCATGTTTTAACACTCTTGTCTTTTTATTTTTTTAATTTGAATTTTTTTTGTTGTTGCAAGCACTTTCTTTTGACTTCTTTCTTAGAAAAGATAAGAATTTGTATCTTTTCACACACATGTACATTCACACACATCCTCAAATAATGACCCTCCAAGTATAATTATATCACAATAAAACCTAAAACACTCTAACAGTTCCCTGGTATACTTCTATTGATGATCTTTCTACTGCACCAAACTTTCTTTATTGTCTTGGCTAAAATAGCATTCATTTTCATAGAGTTATGTAATTATTGGCCCCAACTGAGCTGCCAGTTTTTACACCATGACTGTATTTCTGTTTTTGTATCTTTTTTTGTTCATTTGCTTTTCTGGGGGTTAATAATTAGGTTAATAATTATTTCCTTTTATAATTTGCTCAGATTTTAAAGTACCTACCATTAAATTAGCCTGCATTGTCTTTTTTTTTCTGTTTTTGAATATTTTTTTTTTCTTTGTTAAGTGAGCTGTACACCCAGCACAGGGCTTGAACTCACAACCCTTAGACCGAGTCGCATGTTATTCCTACGCACCCTTAGCCTGTATTTTCAGATGGAACTGCAGAGTTCCTTCTGGTGTGAAAGGAAACAATACTTTGTCTTCAGTTCTACGTCTCTAAACTTGAACATGATCCTTTCAGACTTTTCTGTCTTCAGGTTCCTATAAGGAATATTTCTGCCCTCCATCTTTTCATCAGTCATCCTGACATTTTTCAACTCCACTATGCTGGTGGCTCCCTTTTCTTCTCCTTTACTGCATTGAGTTCAAGTTTACTTGAGTTTTCATCTTCCTCTGTTTATTATCTTAATTTTTGGAGCATATCCTCGAACAGATTTTTGGGGGAAGAAATAAATAGGAGATAAATTCTTCTGGACTATGTATGTCTAAAAATGTCCTCATGTCAAATGACACTCGTGGATAATTTTCATATAGAAATACAGGTTGTAAAGAGAGACATAATAGATCCCACGATCAGGAAGATGAGGGGAGACCAGATAATTTCAGACCTTCTGGGCCTATGTTAGAAATTTAAAACATATTGCAAATGAACTAGAAAGCAGTCAGCAGCAAAATATCAAAGGGTAATTTGATTTTTATTATTTTTTTATGTTAGTCATTATATAGTACATCCTTAGTTTTTGATGTAGTGTTCCAAGATTCACGGGTTTAAAGTATTCTTTTGCCGTCATATAAAGACTAGACTCTAGGGGGATTAGAAGTGAAGCAGAAAGCCCTGTTGAACATGATTGAAATAATCCGGGTAGAAAAAGCTGGTGTCTTGAACTTAGTATGGAGGAGGAGCTGGTGGGGTCATGAATAGTCCTGCCACTTGCTGATACAAAGAAAACTAGAAAAGAAATAGGGTGAGAGAGCAATAAGTGGGTAAAAATCCAGGAGATTTCTTTTAGCAAATGTTATTTTGAAAGGGGATACCAAGTGGTAACTTAGATATCTGGAGTTTAGAAAAGTTAGATGTGCTATTTAAAGCTCTGGGGCCAGATGACATTGTACAGAATAGGGATGAACAAACTATAGCCAGTTGGCAGACTAATTTTTGTAATCAAAGTTTGTGTGTGTGTATATGTGTGTGTGTATGTATGTGTAAATAAAGGTTTATTGGAACACAGCCATGCTCATTTTTTAAAAAAATGTATTTATTTTCATTTTTTAAATTTTTCCAGTGTTCCAAGATTCATTGTTTATGTACCACACCCAGTGCTCCCTGTAGTGTATGCTCTCCTTAATACCCACCACCAGGCTCACCCATCCCCCCATCCTCATCCCCTCCAAAACCTTCAGTGTGTTTCTCAAAGTCCACAGTCTCTCATGGTTCATCTCCCCCTCCGATTTCCCCCAATTCACTTTTCCTTTCCTTCTGCTAATGTCCTCCATGTTATTCCTTATGCTCCACAAGTAAGTGAAACCATATAATTGACTCTCTCCACTTGACTTATTTCACTCAGCATAATCTCCTCCAGTCCCATCCATGTTGACACAAAAGTTGGGTATTCATTCTTTCTGATGGCTGCATAATACTCCATTATATATATGGACCACATCTCCTTAATCCATTTGTCTGTTGAAGGGAATTTTGGCTCTTTACACAGTTTGGCTATTGTGGACATTGCTGCTGTGAACATTGTGGTACAGATGGCCCTTCTTTTCACTACATCTGTATCTTTGGGGTAAATGTCCAGAAGTGCAATTACAGGGTCATAAGGTAGCTCTATTTTTTTAATTTTTTGAAGAATCTCCACACTGTTTTCCAAAGGGGCTGTACCAGCTTGCATTCCGATACACCGATACATTCCGATACACCTCTTACACCTATAGTGTAAGAGGGTTCCCCTTTATCCACATCCTCTCCAACATTTGTTATTTCCTGTCTTGTTAATCTTTGCCATTCTAACTGGTGTAAGGTGGTATCTCAGTGTGGTTTTGATTTGAATTTCCCTGATGGCTAATGATAATGAACATTTTTTTCATGTGTCTGCTCTCCATTTGTATGTCTTCATTGGAGAAGTGTCTGTTCCTGTCTTCTGCCCATTTTTTGACATGCTTATCTGGTTTTTGGGTGTTGAGTTTGAGGAGTTCTTTATAGATCTTGGATATAAGCCCTTTGTCTAGAGTGTCATATGTGAATACCTTCTCCCATTCTGTGGGTTGCCTCCTTGTTTTGTTCACTGTTTCCTCACTTTTTAATGTAATGTCTATGACTATTGTCATATTACAGTGGCAGAGTTAAGCCATCATAAGAGAGCTCATGTAACACCAAAGCCAAAGATACTTCCTATCTGGCTCTTACAGAAGAAGTTTGGCAACTCCTGACCTAGGGAATAAGTATAGTTTAAAAAGAAAGAAAAGTGAAGGATTAGCTCTGGGGTTTCTGAACATTTAAGTGTTAAGCATGTGAAGGTGATTCAGTGAAAGATAGGGGGAAGAAGTAGTAGGTGAAAATAGGAAAGCCAACTAAGTATGATGTCCCAGAAACTTAGAAAGACAGTGCCTTAAGAAGAAGGAAATATTCAACTACAGATGTTGTTGAGGCATCAGTTAAGATGAGGGATACGTATTTGATCACCACACTTGGCAAGATGAACCGTAGAGACCTTGACAAGAACTTAGTGTGGAGTGTCAGTGACAAAGTCTAATTGGAATGAGTTCATGAAATAAGGAAAGATGAAGAAGGGAAAAGAGTGAATGTGTGTGGTAAGAAGACTTACAATGAAATCTACCCTCTTAACAAATTTTTCAGCATAGAATACAGTTAACTATAGGCACAAAGCTGGGATAGAGTGGTGCAGCCAGTACAGAAAACTGTATGTAGGTTCCTCAAAAATGGAAATACTGTATCATCCAATAATCCCACTTCTGGGTATTTATCCAAAAGAAATGAGGTATTTGCACTGTCATGTTCATTGCAGCATTGTTCATAGTACATGGGACATGGGAACAATCTAAATGTCCATTGGTGGCTTAGTGAATGAAGAATATAAATGTTTTGAGCTTTGAGGTAAAGACAACCAGAAAAATGGGGTGATGACTGAAAGGAGGCAAAGATTCAAAGAAGGCAAGCAGATAGGTTTGCCACAAAGCAGACTTTGAGGTGGACATTTTCATGCAGAAAAGTTACTAGATCATGCTTTCGGAGTCAACATCTTTGGAGGGGAGGACAAGACTAAACAGAGGGAAAAGCTGTCACAGACAAGT
Source organism: Lutra lutra (assembly GCF_902655055.1). NCBI lineage: Eukaryota > Metazoa > Chordata > Mammalia > Carnivora > Mustelidae > Lutra > Lutra lutra. The sequence continues at coordinate 77,640,195 of NC_062290.1, forward strand.
TCAACAAGAGCTTCAACCAACTCTGGGAGAGCTTTGAAGCTGAGATGGTCCTTCAGAGATGTTCCTTGGTGAAGGGAGGAGTCATGCCTATTTCCATCCTCATTGATAAGTCACTGGATGGAGGCAGGAAGGAGGGGCACTCTTGCCTGAATTGGCCCTGCCCCCCTGAGGCATGACAATGAGAGCTCTTGGTTAGCCCATTCTCAGCAGCTGGAAGAATAAGGCTTTCTTCCCAGAGAGGCACCAGAATGGCATATTCTAGAACTCATTTGAGAAGGGGCTTTATTTAAAGTATGGGACTTTCTTCTTTATGTTGCAATCTATTCCATCCCTCTCCCCCATTTTCCTTCACAGGAAATCATGAACTTTACCTTGTGATAGGACACCAGATAGACTCTATTGTATGCCCTATCTAAAAAGGATGGGGAGTAAAAAATCTATTTTACTTGCCGGGCTTGGCTCTCCTTCTGTTAAAGGACATTAACATGACCATTAGCTTTTACTTAGAGAATTAAGGATTATTGTTGGATCCAGAAATGCTTCCTAAAGACTGCTAGTCTTCTTCTATAAAAATCAAACATAAAAGAGATTGAGTGTAACATGAAATCAATGGCTGGTACCTTTGGCCTTTGGAAATAGGTTTAGTTTTAAAACTAAATTAGAAAGGAAGGGATTTTCATATTACTGAAGGTCTCTTGCTAAATAGTTTCTATCATGTTCCTCTCATCTAATAAATATCTCTTATTTATGGCCTCTTTATCACTTTGGAATCATAGGTGAAAAGAACTCATCATGCCTCTCATCCACCCATGTCCCTAGTACAAATACACCCGCTATAAATGATTTGGCTGGTGCTATCCATCGCTGCTTGGAGGGATCAAGGAATAAGGATCTCAGCAAATGTTTTCTCCTATTGAGTAAAATGGTTCTCCCTATAATTTCCATCCCCCAGTTCTGCTTTATACTCACAGAATAGGTATAATTCCCCCTCTGGAGGAGAGCCTTCCAGAGATTTATGGGTAACTTGCAGTCTTCTTTCTTCCTTAATACTCCTCTTCTGCTTCATATTCTTTCAGTTTAGTTGGCAAATCCATACTAAGTCATCATACTAGGCCAGCCAATGCGCCAAATTCTTAGGATAAGTATGCACCCTAAACACCAGGAAATAATTCCAAGTATTTTTATTATCCCAGTTGCTCTCTTGTGTCCTTTCTAACTTAAAATGGGGTGCTTCCTCCTGGTTAAGGATTTATTTCTTGCCGCTCTTTCTTTCTCATGCCAGATTATCTCCACAGAACATCTTAGCTAACAGATACCGTGAATGAACACTTACCCTGTGACAGGCAGTCTGCTAAGCACTTTACAGTCATTCTCTCACTTAATAGTTACAAAAAACCTAGAGGCAAATACTTCTGTTTTTCCTATTTTACAGGTGAGGAAACAGTCTTTGTAAGCTCAGGCAACTTGCCCAAGATCTTAGCTAGCAGGTGGTGCAGAGAAGAGTCAGTCCCACATCTGTCTGACTCTCAAAGTTATATTCTTAATCACCAGGCTACACTTATCTCTGTTACCATGGTTCCAACTCACATCTAATGCCTGTCATCTGCCAAGTGGATAGCACCCCTGTTTGAGTTGAATTGTGTCCCCCAAAAAGATACACTGAAGCCCTGACCCAGGCTTTACATTCCCAGAATGTGAATTTATTTGGAAATGGGATTGTTGCAGCTGTAATCAGTTAAGATGAGGTCATGCTGGAGTAGAGCAGACTCTCAACCCAGGGCGACAGTGTCTTTATAAGAAGAGGGAAATTTGGACATGGATGGACAGAAGATGGCCATGAGGGGAAAGAGACAGCTGTTGGAGTTAGGCAGACACCAGCTGTGGAGCACCTGGGGCTACCAGAGCCTGTAAGCCACTGGGAACAATCCTCCTTGAGAGCTTTCTGAGGGAGCACATCCCCAGCTTCCTGAACTGTGACAGAGTAAATGCCTGTTGTTTTAAGCCACCCAATTTATAGTATTTTGTTATGACAGCACTAGGAAATACATATAGCCCCTCAGTCAGGACTCTGGTCTTGGCTTCAGACTTACCTCACCAAGTGCTCTGGCCATCTTTCCATGAGGGTCTCCTTGGCAGATAGCATTGACATGTCAAACACTGACTTTGTGAGCTTGCCTGCCGCGGAGACCAGGCTCCCCTTCCAGTGCGCCCTCTGCTCAGCTCTCAGTGCCCATACTTGCAGCTACTCAGTCCTGAAAGACTGTTTTTGTTGTTTCTTTTTTTTTTTAACAATTTTATTTATTTGACAGGGAGAGAGAGAGAGAGATCACAAGCAGACAGAGAGGCAGGCAGAGAGAGAGAAGGAAGAAAGCTCTCCGCCAAGCGGAGAGCCCGATGCAGGCCTCAATCCCAGAACCCTGAGACCATGACCTAAGCCAAAGGCAGAGGCTTGACCCACTGAAACACCCAGGTGCCCTGTTTTTGTTGTTTCATTCATCTTTAGGTGTTTGCTGCACACCTGCTAGATGCCAGACACTGGGAGAGGTGGCAGGGACAAAGCAGAGAACATGAGAGCAGGCAGTCACCTCCTCTGAGTCCTTTGTACAGATTACTTCATTTATTCATCATGGCAGTCCTGTGAGGTAGGACTAGTAGTCTCTCCATTCAACAGGCGAGGAAACAGGCCCAGAGAAGTGGAGTGACTTGTGTGAAATCACACAGCTGGCCAGTAGCGGGACTTGAGTTTGAACTCAAGCAGCCTGGCTCCAGAGTCTGTGGGCTCTGACTGAGCTTTCCTTTCTCTGGGAAGAACCCACTCCTGGCTTCGGGCATGATACAGAATTTTAGAGGAGCTGAAACATGAAGGAAATAATTGTGTGAGTGAATGTAGTAATATACACTGTGATGAGTGATCTGAGCGAAAATGAAACAACATTAGGTGAAAGGCTGGAGGCTCAGGTTTCTCTAGAGAAGAAACAGTGAGACCGAGATGTGACCAAAAGTAACACTTGGCCAAGTAAAGAGGTCAGAGAAGGGGATTTCCAGGCACAGGGAGTAACAGATATGTGGCCGATGATGGAATCAGACCAGATATCCCCTGCCATGCCCCAGCTGGTCACTGAGTGCTGTTGAACCCATTCCTTCATTTCTCTGCTTATTTTCCATCACTTTTAGACAACTGTAATGGCCCTCCGACTGCTCTCTCTGCGTCCACTCCTGATGCCCCTGTCAGAATGCCACATTGCCACCCAAGTTCTCATTTACGTACAGATTTTATCAGGCTTCCTGCTGAGGGCTCTTCAGTGGGTTCCCCCTTGCTTTCAGATGGATTCCCAAATATTTGCTCTGGTGCTATGGACACCTGAGAGGTTGGTCTGTCTGGTGTCCTTTCCTCCACTCTGATAATGGCAATCCCTACTTTCCGCCTTTGTCTTTGGAAAGCCCCTCTCTACCAAACACTTCAAGAGACCTTGGAGGCAAAGACTTTGCCCTCTAAACAGGTGAGCATATGACCAAGCCTTGATCAGTCTTGGTACCCTACCTCCTTAGTCACACTGACCTAAAACAGCAGATCTCAAAATTGAGTGCCTCAGAATCACCCAGAGGGCTTATGAAAACAGATTACTGGACCTCAGAATTTCTGATTTCATCAGCCTAGGGTAAGGCCTGAGAATTTGCATTTATAGCCCATTCCAAGGTGATGCTTCTGCCGATACGGAGGCTAAGGGTCAAGTATAGAATAGAGGCAAGCCACAGAAGTTATATGTACTCAATAAAAGAGAGAAAAGTTGTCTACATGCTCTGTCATTTGCTAGGAAGGTGCTGGGAGCCACCAATGGTCAAAACCTCTCAGCCCCTAACACCTGGGAAGAGTCTCTTTGCAGGATGAGACAATGTGGCTAAAATGAAAAGGAAAATAGACATAAGCGCTAAGGAGAGACTGCAGCATGATTTTTAGTCCATGGATCTAATTATCACCAAAGCTAGTTTAACTCCTATTTTCTCTTTTAATGTAATCAGAAATATCCACCCCTACCTCCACTCGTCACCCCTGCCCTTTGCATACTTTCTTATCCAAATGAGACTTTGGGTATTTTTTCAGTCACTGGCAAATGGCAACAAGTTGGACCTGATATACATGCATGGCCTTCAACACCCCGTCTCAACTGTTCCCAGCCTGCTTCACTCTGCTTCACCCAAGTTTGTCAGCCGTTGCAATTTCCTTTACCATCCTCAGGGCTTTTGCACATCTGTGTGTTTATCCCAGAAGGCTCTCCCCTACTACTCTTGAGCAGTCCTGCCTACCCTGAACATTCCTGTTCACCCTACCTTCAGATCTTCAGGAAGTTTTCTTCCACCAGATAGGTTCTGCACTCACAGAACCAGCTTTAATTACTTACCACCCAGGAAGTAAGAATATGTGTAAGTAATTGTTTAACTTATGTGTTCTCTAATGTAAATTCCATAAAGGCCCAGTATTGTATCTTAGAACTTAATTAGAAAGAATAGATAAGAATCAGAAAGAAATAAGTTGTACTTCATCAAAATTAAATTTTTATACATAAAAGGACTCTATCATCAGAGTGAAAGGCCATCTACAGATTTGGGGTAAATATTTGCAAATCATATATCTGATAAGGAATTAGTATCCAAAATATAAAAAGAATACCTGTAACTGAACTAAAAAATAAAAAACCCAATTTAACTATGGGCAAAGGACTTGAATAGACATGTGTCCAAAGAAGGTATAGAAATAGCCAAAAAGCACATGAAAAAATGCTCAAAATCCCTAATCATTGGGGAGATGCAAATCAAAACTATAATGAAATACTGCTTCATAACCATTAAGATAGCTATTTAAAAAAAACCTAAATAACAGGAGTTAGTGAGGATATGGAGAAATTTTAATGTTTGTACACTACTGCTGGGAAGGTAAAATGACACAGCTACTATGGAAAACAGTAGGACAGTGCCTCAAAAAAATAAACATAGGATTACCTGATAACCCAGCCATTCCAATTCTGAAAGCAGACTCAGACAGATATTTGTACACAGATACGTAGCTACATTATTCACCATAACCATAAGGTAAAGGCAACCCAGATGTCCATCACCTGACAGATAGATAAACAAGTTGTGGTATCTACATACAATGGAATATTAATCATCCTTAAAGAAGAATGAAATTCTGACACATGCTACAATATGAATGAACCTCGAAGGCAGGCTAAGTGAAGTATGCCATACTCAAAAGGACAATTATTGTATGATTTCAGTTACTGGAATAGTCAAATTTGTGGAGACAAAAAGCAGAACAACAGTTGCCAGGGGTCAGGGAGATGGGAAATGGGGAGTTATTATTGAATGGATACATTTTCAGTTGGGGAAGAGGACAAAATTCTAGAAATGGATGGTGGTAATGGTTAGACAATGGCGAAAATGTCCTTCATGTCACTGAATGGTACACTTAGAAACAATTACAATAGTACATTTTATGGAGGTTTTACTACAAAAAAAAAAAAAAAACCCTCAATCAGCATCACTACTATAATTGCTTGGCACATAATAAGTGCTCAATAAATAGTGTTCAAAAATGAATAAATGGTGAATGAATCAAAAAGTGATAAATCAATGAATCTATTAAAAGAAAAAAGCAAATTTATAAATATTGATGTAGAAGGAAAAGCACAACCTCTTTGGAAGCCAAAAATAGTTTACAAGACATTATGTATACTAATATGATCTTATTCTCCTAAGGAAAAAAAAAATAGAGTCAAACATAAACACAGAAAAAAGTCTGTAAGTTCGATCCATTAATTGTCGTTATTTCTGGAGTAGAACTATGGGTGATGGATTTTAGTTTATACTTTATATACTTCAGTACTCCTTGAAGGTCTTAAAATAAGCACAAATTACATCTTATATTAAGAAGCAATCAATACATATCCTTTCATTTTGAAAAATAAATGCAGAGTTTGAAATGAAATGCTATGCTTTCGATGTGGTCTAACCAGAGCACATTGAAGATGGCCATCACTTGCTGAGTTTGGAAGCCTGGACTTCTAATTTAAGAGGGATATATCATACGCCAGGCCCCCAACAAGTTGTTTTCTGGCCTCATGTTAATTCTGGAAAGGTTAATTACTCCCACAACCTAGCAACCCACTCTCTTGAGATTTTTCTGGACAAATCATGGTTTTCAATACAAAAGAATGAGGAGATTGGAACTTCAAGAGACTAAGCTTAGAAGTAACCTTTTGTGGCTTAGCTATTTTAACCCTCCCTCATCCATCCCACACACTGCACACAAGTTTGTCTAACCAGGAAACCCTACCCAGGAAAATCAAGCCTCAGGTGGAAAGTGAGAGGTGGCATTAGCCTGGCAGGAAGGATGTTTTTGTTGGTGAATCACATCCGGTGGGAGCTGAAGGGGCAGCTGAGGCACCTCCCTGTCTTGATTTTGTCAACAGTGGTACATGAAGTTCACTCTGAAGTCATGGATGAGAATCTAGGGGCTGTTTTGGGAAAAAAAAAGTCTATGCAAAAAAAAAAATGTATTCTTCAGTTATGCCATGGCTTTTAGTGAATGGGATGAGACCATGGAAAGTAAGTTCTGGTGTGGGTTCTCTTTGGAGAGAACCTGGTCGGGCAGACAATGCTGGATGGAAAGATTCCTCGCCTGAAAGTCAGACACACGGAGTACTAGTTCCAGGTCTGACATTAATTAGCTCTGGGGTTGTGGACAAAGGACTTCATCTTGAACTTCTGTTTCCTCTGTGAGTTTGAACCAGGTGTATCTTATTGTAGCAGTGGCAGATTGATTGAGCTCCATCTCCCAACTGTGCCACTGTGTCCCAGAGTTAGTCTTCCTGCCTAGCCAGGTGCCCTGACTATGTAGGTGCTCACAGCAGTGCCCGTCATGTCACCATGATTGAGACTGTATCCTACCCATCACATTGCTTTTCTAGTGGCAATAATAATCACATATGTTTGTATATATGGGCTACTCAGACTGTGACTAGGCGTGGGCATGGTATGGGGACATGACGGCGTGTGTATACCCCTTTAGGTGTCATTCTCACTTATTAGTTAATGGAGACACAGAAAGCTTTGTGTGTGTGTGTGTGTGTGTGTGTGTGTGTTTTAAGATTTTGTTAATTTATTTGGCAGAGAAAGAGATGGTGAGAAAGGGAACACAAGCCAGGGGAGAGGCAGAGGGAGAAGCAGGCTTCCCACTGAGCAGGGAGCCTGATACAGGGCTTGATCTCTGGACCCTGGGATCATGACATGGGCCAAAGGCAGACCCTTAACGACTGAGCCATCCAGGTGCCCCTGAGACACAGAAAGGTTAATGAACTTGTCCAAAGTCCCAAGGCTAGTAAGTACAGCAGCTGAGATTTGAACTGAGCTTGTGTATTTACAGATCTCTTACTCCTAACCATATTACAGAGCCCCTCCCAAGTTAAATGTCTAAGGAGTACCTCATTCTTTTGTCCTGTGTATCACAAATCAGAAGTAATGTCCCATCAGAAAACATTTTTCAGTTGGGTTGACATTTGCACTACTTCATCCCCTTCTGGTAAATGTTCACACTCTAGCCACTTTTCAATAATCCTTGCCTGGAGTTTGCAGTTGAAGAGAATCTGTTTGAGCCACAGCACATAGTTGATATGCATTTCTGAAGGTGTGGGAGTTTTTAAAATATTCTAAATCACTTCCCTAAGGAAATAAGACACAGGAAATGAACAAGTCATGCTGATTAATATTTGAGCATAAATAATTATTAGAGAAACCTGCCAAGACTATGAGCTAGGACAATTCCTTTGCCCCCATATATTTGTCAGTCATGGGAGTTTGCCTTCCTCCATTTTTCCAGTGTACCCTTTGCTCAGTTTCCCTGCTGTTTTAGCCATAGACCTAGATCAGACTTCATCACAACCACCCCTGACAGCTTTCTCCCTCCTTTGCTAAACCAAAGTTGGTTTCTGTTGATTCCTTGGCTTTGCCACTTATTTGTTCCAGAACCATCCATGATTCTTCCTTCTCTACCCTACTTGAGCTTGATGCTCAGGGTCTTTGTTATCTGGCCCCAAGCCATGGTCTTTACGTCATGTGCACCTACTTTTTTCCCTTCAGCTGTCCTTTACTCCAGCAAAGCGTGATTGTTCCATGTTCAATCGACATGTTCTCCATACTTTATGCTTTTGCATAAGCTATTCCTTTTTCCTGGGAGGTCCCTCTCATCGTCTTACATTCCTGATTTTTACTTTTCCTCCAAGACTAAGCCCAGTATTAAATCTTGGATGGCTTCTTGCACTGATTCCATCTCTCAATCCTCTAAGCCCCAGTCTGCTTGGGTGGTTCCTCTTAGATGGGAAAGTTTGGGCCTAAGTGCCTTAACATTTTGCCTAGCTTTAGCTCCCTCACATGCCCAGTACAAAAACAGCTTCTGCTGAATGTTGGGTGACCTGGATAGAGGACCCAGATATTCTGACTCCTTTTCCTGTGTCAGGAATATGACTCAACATCCATTAACACAGAGTTTTTGAGCACCAAGGGCTGTATGATGACTAGGGGATCTGACTCAAAGTTGATGACTTTCAATGCCCTTTAAAGCCCCACCTGATCTGAGTCCTCATTCCTGCTCTGACCCTGCCTCACTTACATCCAGCCACTGATCTCCTTTCTTATCCTTGAACATGTTCCCACCTCTGTGTTTTGTACTTGATTCTTCTTCTGCCTAGAATGATCTTTTGCTAAAACCAACCTGCCTCTTTGTTTACCTACTTCAAGTTTTTGCTTAAAATCTCCTTCGTCAGGCCATCTCTGACTATATAAAATTGCAGTCACCTCCCATGCTCACTCTTCCTAACCTTTGCTTGATCTCCTTTCCTTCATAATGTTTATCATCCTCTGACTCACTCTTTATTTTTATATCCATATTTTTTTTATTCTGCCACTATCTCTTCTATTCATTGCTGTACATTTCATGCCTAGGAAAGTACCTAACATATAATAGAAATCATATTACTATGCTTGCTCAAGCTAAGCAAAACATACTCAGTCTTTACCCTCTTGTTTCTCAAGGGCCACAAGGAGGAAATAGTTGACTTAACATGACAAGGAGGATATAGTTGACTTAATACATCTGAGAAGTATTCTGGTAGGGAAGTAGAGGCAGGCAACTCAGACTAGGACAGCGAAGGAAAATAAGCAAGTCATTGTCCTTGCTTTGAAAAGAGTTATAGCTTTCCAGAGGAGTAAATAGATATATTTACAGATGAATAGCAGATAATGTGAAAATGACCTTGCCAAAGGACGAAATAAACTCTCTCTCATGCATGTCTTATCCATCTCAGTTGTCTATAAATTCTGGACTTGGTCCAGAGCTAATTCTTCCTTTTCCCTCACACCCCTACCTTCACCACACCTCATGCCTACACCATTCTCCAGGTACTTGGGAGAAGGAGCATGTAAAAAGATGCTTGATGGATGAATGAATGGATCCTGAAACAATATGTGAGCACGCGGTCCTTCTCTCCCCTGAGCAATATAAATGCCAGTGGTTATTTGGCTGTGAGATTATTGTATTTTCCTGTTTATCCATTTGGCTGGCACAGTAAGGCAGGGATTTCATGGTCATTCACTCACTGATATATGGCGTGATAAAAGCAGGCATCTGCCTAGGAGGAGCAGTTCTCCATAAAGCTATTCTGAGAAAAACAGGTCCAGTAAGCTGAGCTCACACCCATTACTGGAGATATCTCCAAATTTATTACTGGAAGTGATATCAAGAGGAGAGTTGACATAGCCTTCTTCTGTTCAATTTCATCAATGGTAATTTGGAAGGCATGAGATCATCTAAGCCATGGGAAACTTGTTGCCCTCATCCACCCACTGGAAGGCTAATGCAGCCTGCTGGAATCTAAGGGGACACAGCCTCCCTTGAGATGACTCCCTTATCTTCAGATTAATAGATGAGAAAACTGGGGCCCTGAGGGGCAAGTGATTTGTATAAATTCACACAGTTACATTGCAGCAGAGTCTAGATTAGAGCCTGTCCTCTGGTGCATACTGATCACCTAATCATTGCTTGTATACCTCCAATGACAAAACTAAATACCCCTTGAAGCTTCTAGATTCTATACTGATGTAACTAAAAAAAAAAAAAACAATATTTGGTAGAAAGCCATCTCTAGCGTGAGGCTAGAACAAAAGTAATGAATGTCTGGAAAAAATAAATTAACTCAAGAGAACATTTTGTAGCAGTATTATATACTGATCAATATGTCTTTTCATCTATTCAACATAAGTTACATATCTACCAGCGACCTCCCTTAGGCTACCAGGGATTCAGAGTTGAGTAACATGGCCTCTGCCCATCTGTGAAGGTGCCTATCTATGAAAAAGTGGTTTTGAGGGTATTTGTAACCAAAGTAAATAAGGAAGATTGATTCATACAAGCATAGTGTCTATGAGAACAGGGCAGTCTTGAGGACGGAGGGTCTATGATTCAGGGCAACAGTCTAAAGATTATGGTTGGCTCCTCACATATCTAGTCTGGACACTTAATTTTAAATTTCCCAAAAGTCGATTTGAGATTGCTTGGCTGGCCAGTATCAAGAACTAGAATATAAGCTCCCCCAAATCAAAGATTATACCTGATTTCATTCATAACTTTCCAGCAATTCTACTCTTAGATGATGCTTACTTAGCACATGTATCCTGAAACGTTGAATGTGGCAAGTGACAAATTACACAAGGCAGCAGAGAATTAAGGGACAAAAATATGTGGATTAGGCTCCTAGTGTTGATAAAATGCAGACTTGAGGAATTAGTGAGGGATGGAATATCAAGAGTGGCGGAGCAGGTTTCGTGCTAGTTTTTGATGACTGGTAATTCTCATCTGTTTGGTGATTTAGAGGCTTTTCTGTATCCACAGTGTCAGTCTAGTTCATAACAAACTGTAAAGTTGGTGGAGGGTTATTTATTACTCACACTGTAATAAGGGCAGGCAGCTCCTGAAAGGAATCACCCAGAGGTGTGCCTCCCATCACCATTTTGTCATTTTGGGCATATTAGGGTGTTTTAACTGTGAGCAAAAGCTAAGCAATGTGGTAAATTGCTTGCAAAGACGGTTCCAACCACTCCGCCATCCTTATATTGTCTGCCTTTGTCAATGTGTCTTTGCTACTCGTGCCAGAGGACATGGAGTTTATTTCTCTGCCCTTTGAATTTAAATTTGACCATGTGGGCTCCTTTGGACAACAAAACATGAGCAAATGTGACAAACGCAGAAGCTCGACAAGTCCTTCTACATCACAGCTTACACTCTTTTGTCTCTTTTGGGATCCCCAAACCACAAAATGGAAGAATTCAAGCTCACCTACTGCAGATGCATCCCAATAGCAGCCTGCCAACCACCATTCCTGACTGAGGCCATATGGGATCCTCTAGCTCTAACCGAACTGCCTTGTAACTGCCAATAGTTACAAGTGACCCCAAATGAGACCAGCAGAAGAAACGCCCAACAAAAACCCAGCCCAGATCTCTAACCCATAGAATTGTGAGCAAATGAAATAGTGTCCTAAGCCCCTTAATTTTATATTTGTTTTACATAAATATAGTGTAACTGATATTTATATATTATATATAGTATGTATTACATATTTACTCTATATAGCATATAAACATATATTTATTTTATATAATACATATTACATAAATATATCTATATATTTGTAATATATAAAGTATTACATAAATATATCTATATAATATATTTATATAACATATAAAATATTACATGCATATAGTGTAACTGAGTGATAACTGATATGGAGGATATTAGGAAAATATGAAACAGGTAAGGTAGAGACCTATCTTAGATTCCTTCTGCCATGAATGTAAGTGGAAGAGAACAAAACTTAAGTAATTCCCTTGTGGTACAAAGAGGAAAATCATGCAATTTTCAGATAAAACTAAATAATCTGGGAATATTATCCTCCCTCTGTTTATGGCCAGAGGAAGAAGGTGGATTAATCTGGAAGACGCCCTTCTCTGTTACTAAGAAGGCCCCCAAAGCAAGTTATTTATGTTAGGACTACTGTAGCTGGCATCTGCGGAGACTTTCTTCCAGAGATCATGATCATGCAGCAAGTCTTCAAATAGAAGTCACTGTTGGGATGGAGTGGGAGGCAGGATCTAGAATTGATCTGGGGGAACAATTCTTTCATTATATCCACTTTTGTTAAAGCAGAGGGAACATAAACAAGTCTGGCCTTCAGACAAAACCTATGCGTGGTCACAGTGTTCAGTAGAAGCTCGAGGACACCAGTGGAAGCAAGGCCCCAAAGCAAAGTGCCAAGTTCTTAAAGGGGAATGACAGAGACATGAGCTGGAGGCAAGGAGGGTGATAAGTAAGTTAGTCACACATTGGAAGCCCCCAGAGCACAACATCTTGACCTCATGGCTTTCAAAACCTTGGGCCTGATGGATCAAGAGCCACAGGAGAAGAGCCTGCACTCTCCTCTTCCATCCGTAGCCCCACCCCATGGTCACTGCCATGACCATGACCATTCCAGTACAAAACTTGCAGGGTCAAAAACTCCCCCTTCTAACCAGGGGGAAGAGTTTTCTCCATGAGAGACCACTGCACTGTATGTCACAGCTCCTCCCTGCCCAGAGAGACCCAATAATACACAATCCTGAAATAACCTAGGGGCCTGTTCCAGCTCCCAGAATGTGCCTGCTCTCCCACCTTGAGAGTGTACTTTCACCGTAATAAACTGCTTTGTGCTTGCTACTTTCCTTCTGGCTGTCTATTCGAGCGTGGATCCCCATGTAAATCTTCTCATTGGGAATCCAAAGACTGAGACCTCCATTCATACAATGCAGACTCTCTCACCCGAAACAGTAGAAGAAAGGAAAAAGAGACTTTAAAGAAACCACATAATATACAGTGCTGAGACACTAAAGGAACACTAAAAGTATATTAAAACAATTATACAATTATTGTAATTATATAATTAATTGATACTAATGTATAATATGTATTTGTATGTTAATCTGTAACTTCATTTGTAATTATAGATTTTTTTCCAGAAATGTATTTTATAGCTTGACGAATGGTTTCATTTTATTGGTGGACCTATAAAATGGTACTGTACAAAAGCTATTTTTCTTTCTTTTTCTTTCTCCCTTCCTTCCTTCCTTCCTTTTATTTAATTAATTTATTAAGAGCAGATTTATTATTTTTTATTATTTATTATTAAGACAGATTAAGAGCACAAGCAGGGGAAGTAGAAGAGGAAGAAACAGGCTCCCCGCTGAGCAGGGAGCCCAGGGCAGGGCTCGATCCCAGGACCCTGGGATCATGACCTGAGCTGAAGGCAGATGCTTAACCAACTCAGCCACCTGAGAGCCTCTCAAAGCTATTTTCAGAAATTAAATTCTTTAAAAAAATAACATGAATCCACATACACTTTCAGGAATTTTTTTCCCCAGAAATGTTTGACTTTATATTCCATGTGTTGATTATCTAAAAGGAAACAGTTTTTATGAGTAAATATTTGGATAATGATTTTCTTTGTCATAGCTATTTGGTATCACTATTATTCTCTGAAGAATGCTTTTTGCTCTCAGTAAGTCTTTTTACTCATGAAATTTTCACTAAATTGCTTGCAGTCTTTCTCAGTATTATGGTTAAGAAATTTAAAATTGTTGGCACCTTCAATTGACTCTTGTCAGTAGATAAAATACTGAGAAAATGCTCTCTGCAGATACAGAGATACCTGGGAAGCACAGAGTAATTTCTGCTAAGTAGGGGTAATTATCAACTCTATTTTTTCAGTTAAAATATGTAAATACTTGAGGTGTGCCTGGCTGGTTCAGTTGATGGAGCAGGTGACACTCGATTTCCGGGTTGTGGGTTCAAGCCTCACGCTGGGTATAGAGCTTACTTAAAAAAAAAAAAAAAAAGCTTTTAAAAAAATGTGTAAATACTTGAGTCCAAATATCTTTTATAGGTACTCTGTTCCCCCCAGTTGAGCCAAATGACTTTTTCAACAAATATTTGTATGAGACAAAAATGCATCAAATAAGTAAATCTATTTACAACATTAAATATAGATGCCGCAGAATGGTGCATCTGCTTGGTTTCATTCCAATAAAGCACAGAATATAGAAAATTTTCTGGTTAGCAATAGGGGCTCTTCAAGAGATTGTTCCTACGGATCTAGATACTCCAAAATGACGTCCAGGCAGACTTTCTGCCCCCACCCCCTTCAGTCCCCATCCAGCAGTGGTCTCAAAATAACCTTTGAATATCTTCTGAAGTAGATTCAGAAACTCAGCACCTCATTCTGTTTTATTAATACACACTTTCATTTTTTGATTTGATTGATAATGACAGGATCTATTGCCAATCTAAAAAGCATTACTGGACAAGTAAAGCAATATGTAGCTGTCAATTTACACCATCCACCAAATATCCATTCCTGTGGCAGGTGCGTTTTGGACCGCTCTCGATGAATGGACCACTCTCGATGAATGGACCACTCGGTCTTTATTTCCCATGCTTATTTCCCATGCGTATTTCATGCAGACCTCACCTCTTTATTTCTCACAGATCTGCCAGACCATTTCCTCCATCTCCAAGCCAGTAGACAGGGGCCCTGGTGTAGAGCAGTACACCAAGTGGCCAACAGGGGCAGCACTGCTGGATTCTTTTTCGAGTACCTGTGGACACCGGAAGGATGCGGCTTTTCCTGGCCAGTCTGGTCTGTGTGCTGAGTCTAAAAGGGAAGTGTTGGTTATTTTTAAGTGTAGAAAGTGGCTGAAATGAAAAAAAGACTATGGATGATTGACATTCAGACTTTAAGTGTATTAAGGGTGCAGTGTGTGTGTCTCACACTCCCTTAGATGAGACCGCGGTAGAATCCAGAATATTACACGGAGGCATACCCTACTATCCTAGCTAGTTTAAATACAACTTGTAGTAAGAATACTTGACTACAAATGAAAACCTTGGACAAATGGTAAACTTGAACCATAGAACAAGAGGGCAGTTTGTCCCAGACAAATTGAATTCTATGGTCATGTTACTTGAGGTGGTTCCTTTCTGGCAACTATATTCAAACCAAGGATAGTCAACTTAAAATTCTGGTTGAAAATGTTCTCACTTGATCCACGTTAAATAGGTGAGGGGGGAAGCATTAAAATTAGTATAGTCATTGGAGATTATAAAATGTTTGTGTCCAAAGCTAAAATCAGACTATCTTTTGTGTGCATTTTACATATTTGAAAAATAGGTTCAGAAGGAAGGAGTGAATTCCCTCCCATGTGCCAAGTATGTTGCAGAGGGGGGCTGAAATACAGATCATGTAGCTCCTTCTAGTATGTTTTTGTTTATTGTTTCACTGGGTGGCAGTGGTGTTATTTTAAGCTGTTTAAACCACTTAGTGGATGTCTCATAGTCTTGAAGACTCAGCTTGAATCTCAGCACCACTAGTGATCTGGTCCCCATCTATTACTTGAGGCTTTTCTTCCTTGGGCCTCTCTTTTGTGTTCTTTCTTCCAGCCGAGTATGATAATTTTCCCTTCTTGTAGCATGTTTCATTCCTCTGTGATTTACCTTTTCCTGACACTCCTTTAGCTCAATTCTTTCATCCATTTTGGAAGTATTTACTGAGTATCTATGATACTTCAGACTCTGGTGGGCATACCATTGGGTTTTTTTTTTTTTTAAGATTTTATTTATTTGTTTGACAGAGATCACAAGTAGGCAGAGAGGCAGACAGAGAGAGAGGAGGAAGCAGGCTCCCTGCTGAGCAGAGAGCCCGATGCGGGGCTCGATCCCAGGACCCTGGGATCATGACCCGAGCCAGAGGCAGAGGCTTTAACCCACTGAGCCACCCAGGCACCCCCATTGGGGTTTTTTTAATCCCCTTTTAATTTTTTTTATCATTTTTTAAAATTATGACAAGTGTACTCCTTAATCCTCATTCCCTATTTCTGCCATGCTCCCACCCACCTCCCCTCTGGTATCCATCAATTTGTTCTCTGTAGTTAAGAATCTGTTTCTTGGTTTGACTCTCTCTTTGCTTTTTTTCTTTGCTAGTTGGTTTTGTTTCTTAAATTCCACATATGAGTGAGAGTATATGGTATTTGCTTTCTCTGACGGACTTATTTTGCCTATCATTATCCCTCTAGCTTGATGCATGTTACAATGACAAGTTTCATTTTTTATGGCTAAATAATATTCCATATATAAATATCACTCTTCTTTGTTCATTCATCTATTATTGGACACTTGGGCTGCTTCCATAGTTTGTCTATTATAAATAATGCTTATTCTAATTATTATATATAATATAATATAATAATATATATGATAAATATTGTATATAAAATGTATAACACATCACAAAATACCATAATTATTATAAATTATTTATAAGTTTTATAATTCATGTATTAATATATTAATCATATTAATTATTTTATTATATATTACATATAAATATAGTATTTTAATTAGCCATATTAATTATTAATAAATATGTAATAATATAATATATGATGATATATAGTAAATATTATAAATTATTATAAATAATGCTATTATAAACAATAGACATTGGAGTGCAGGTATCTCTTTGAATTAGTGTTTTTGTATTTTGAGGGTAAATACCCAGTAGTGTGATTCTGAGATTATAGAATAGTTCTATTTTTAATTTTTTGAGGAACCTCCATACTGTTTTTCATAATCACTGTACCAATTTGCATTTCCACCAACGGTGCTGGAGTGTTCCTTTTTTTCCATACCCTCACCAATACTTGTTTCTTGTGTTTTTTATTTTAGTCACTCTGCCAGGTATAAGGTGATATCTCATTGTAGTTTTGATTAGCATTTCCCTAATGATGAGGCATATTGGGTATCTTCTCATGTATGTTAGCTATCTGTATGTCTGTTTTGAAGAAATGTCTGTTCATGTCTTCTGCCCATTTTTTAATTGTCTTATTTATTTTGGGAGCTGTCGAGTTGTATTCTTTTTTTTTTAAGATTTTATTTGTTTATTTGACAGAGAGAGATCACAAGTAGGCAGAGAGGCAGGCAGAGAGAAAGGGAAGCAGGCTCCCCGCTGAGCAGAGAGCCAGATGCAGGGCTTGATCCCAGGACCCTGAAATCATGACCTGAGCCGAAGGCAGAGGCTTAACCCACTAAGCCACCCAGACACCCCTAGTTGTATTAGTTCTTTATATATTTTGGATACTAACCCTTTTTTCAGATATATCATTTGTAAATATCTTCTTCTATTCAGTAAGTTGTCTTTTAGTTTTGTTGATCATTTCCTTAGCTGTGCAGAAGTTTTTGGTTTTGATAAAGTCCCAATAGTTTATTCTTGCTTTTATTTCCCTTGCCTCAGGAGACATATTTAGAAAAACATTGCTACAGCTAATATCAGAGAGATTACTGCCTGTGTTCCCTTCAAGGATTTTTATGGTTGCAGGTCTCACAATTTGGCCTTTAATCCATTCTGAGTTTATTTTTAAGTATGGTAAAGGAAAGTGGTCATGGGACTATCCATTCTCTTTTTTCCCATTGTATATTCTTTTCTCCTTTTTCAGGGATTAATTGACTATATAATTGTGAGTTTATTTCTGGGTTTTCTGTTCTGTTCACCTGTGTGTCTATTTTTATGCCAGTACCATACCATTTTAATTATTAACACTTTGTAATATAACTCGAAATCTGGAATTATGATACCTCTGGCTTTGTTTTGTTTTGTTTTTAAGATTGCTTTGGCTATTAAAGGTCTTTTTTGAAGGATTATATTTATTCATTTTAGGGAGAGTGAACACACACAGGTGGGGAGGGGCAGTGGGAGAAGGAGACTCTACACCGAGCTCAGAGCCCAACACAGGAATCAGTCCCACAACCACAAGATCATGACCTGAGCCAAAAACCAAAAGTCAGATGCTCAACCAACTGAGCCACCCAGGTGTACCCTATTCAAGGTCTTTTGTAGTTCCACAAAAATTCTAGGATTGTTCGTTCTAGGATTGTGAAAAATGCCATTGGTACTTTTGGTTTTGTTTTGTTTTATTTTTTTGTTTTTGTGCTGTTGGTATTTTGATAGGGATTGCATTAAATCTGGAGATTGCTTTGGGTAGTAGCTATTTTAACAATATTTGTTCTTCCAGCCTGTGAGCATGGAATGTCTTTCCATTCTTTGCATTGTCTTGAATTTCTTTCATTATTGTTTAATAGTTCTCAGGTTATGTTCATTCCTAGATAGTTTATTATTTTTGGTACAACTATAAATGGGGTTGTTTTCTTTTTTTTTTTTTTTTTTTAAAGATTTTATTTATTTATTTGACAGAGAGAGATCACAAGCAGGCAGAGAGGCAGGCAGAGAGACAGGAGGAAGCAGGCTCCCTGCTGAGCAGAGAGCCCGATGCGGGACTCGATCCCAGGACTCCGAGATCATGACCTGAGCCGAAGGCAGCGGCTTAACCCACTGAGCCACCCAGGCGCCCCAATGGGGTTGTTTTCTTAACTTCACTTTCTGCTGCTTCATTATTAGCATATAGTAATGCAACAAAATTTCTGTACGTTGATTTTGTATTCTGTGACTTTACAGAATTCATTTATCGGCTATGGTAGTTTTTGGTGGAGCCTTTAGGGTTTTCCATGTGTAGTATCATATCATCTAGTGAGAGTTTCATCTCTTCCTATCAATTTGGATGCCTTTTATTTCTTTGTGTTGTCTAATTGCTGTGGCTAGGACTTCCATTACTACGCTGAATAAAAGTGGTTAAGAGTGGACGTCCTTGTCTTGTTCCTGACCTTATGGGAAAACCTCTCATTTTTTCTCCAATGAGTATGATATCTGCTGTGGGTTTTTCATATTTGGCCTTTTTTGTGTTCAGGTATATTCCCTCTAGACCTGCTTTGTTGAGGGTTTTTATCATTAATTGATGTTGACTTTGTCAAATGATTTTTCTGCATCTGTTGAAATGATCATGTGGTTCTTATCCTTTCTCTTACTGATGTGATGTAACATGTTGATTGATTTGCAAATACTGAAAGTGTTGGTTTGTTTTTAATGAGTGGAGGAATGAATGAATGAGTGAGGTACCTTTATCAATTTCAAGAATGGTTGGGAACTAGGGTGGGGTGAGACATAGTATTCCAGGTAAAAGGGCTCACATGAACAAATAGCATAGAGACAGACTGAGACATTCCTTCCTCCTTCCCCCTTACTCCTTGGTTTTTATTACAGAAAGGGCAAAAATAAGAGTTGGAAAATGATTCTGACCTCACACCATATAACTATCCATCATTTGAGTCAATTATACTAGGTGCCTTACTAGCAAGTTAAAAAAACATTGACACATTTACAAAAGGTGGAATCACAGGTAGAAAAAATAATGCATCTTCAAGTGCAAGCTTAAGTGCTACCTTCTCCAGGAGCTTTCCTTCACATGCAAACCCACTCCAAAAGATCTGATCTCTCCCTCTTTTCCGTCCTTCATAACACTTTATATCCTCTGTTTTTTTAAGCATTTGTTTATTTTCTTCTCGTATTTATAGTGGGTTTTTGACTCTTGTGTCTTTATATCCTTCAGCATATTGTGAGCGATCTGAGGACAGGGTATGAGGACTCATTTTATCAGTACCTGCCAACATGCCTTCAGTGTTCTGTACTTTGATTGGAAAATTTATTCTACTGTTTGGATGCATTTAGCTTAACCATTTTCCCTCAATGGCTTGCAAAATGTACAACTTCTATTTCTTACAAATGGGTAACACCTTCCAGTCCCTTTTTCAATGACCTCCAGCATTATCAGCCTCCGTTTGGTTTTTTTAAGCACACTAAACTCTTTTCTACTTAGTGTCCTTCACAAAGATTGTTCTTCTGCCTGAAATATTAGTCTCTCCCACTGATGCATGTGCACACACGCATGGGCATGCATGCATGCACACACACACACACACACACACACACGACACATAAACACCTTCTGCATGGCTGGGTCTTCCTCAGCCTTCAAGCCTTAATCTAAACGTCAGGTGCTTAGAGTGGCCTTTCTGGACCGTCCCATACTGACTTCTTTTCCTCAGCATACAGTTGCATGCCATGACACCCCACCCTTCCTTTCAGTTCGTTTTCCAGTTTGTAATGATATACTTACCTGTGTGAGTATTTGATTATCATCTATCTTCTCAACCATATTAAAGCCCCATAAGAGCACATAGGTCTATTTTATTCAGCACCTTTTTTTTTTTTTTGGTTTGTTTTCCTTGTGCTGAAGATGGTATTTAACATATGATTAGCGCTCAACATGTACTTACAGAATGAGGTTCAGAGTTCTTTTATAAAACTTGCGACTTTTTCCACGTCTTCCTACAATCCGGAAGTAGAACATGGGAAGTGGACCATTCCTGTTTAACACAGAAGGATGCTGAGCCATAACGGAATTATTAACACCCTGCAACAAAGGGTGTTTTGTGAAGAAGCATTCTAATCTTCTGATTTGTAGCCTCTAAATGGCAACGCAGCCCTCCTGCTCTTTCCAAACTGGAAACAAATTTAACAAGGGCCTTTAACATGACCTTGACCAAGGACTTCTTAGGAGGCACTCTGAGGGATCTCAAATGCCCACTTGGGCAAGCAGCCTTCAATCAGAAGCAGGCACGTGTTGCAGGCTCTGAAAGGGGAAACCTTCTCTGTGTCACAGTTGAAAGCACCACGGTGGATATTTAAAGCAAGGCCTCTCTTAAAAAATTAATGGCCTGAAAGGGGAGAGAAGAAGCAGCTGCCTATGTAATGTGGAAAGAGGAGCTGGATGACCACAGCCCTGGTCCCTCTCCAGATGATGTCATCATCATTCTAGATAATAAATTTGCAACAACGTGGCTGAAAGAGATGGACACAATTTCAGGATAAGTCAAAGGAGCTGGTAGCAGCAGAATCTAAAAGAAGAAATTTTTAAAACTCTGGCTGGCATACAGTTTTCGATTCCATAGGTAATTAGATTATTCAGAGAGCAAAGCAGAAACCACAGTGAGCTCTGGCTCTAGGAGCCTGAATGTCCCCAGCCCATTGGAACAGGCAGAGTGGCTAGAGGGCCCTTTTCTGTTATATATCTGCTAAGCATGCCCTTCTAGCTTGAAAGAGGAAAAAAGAGAACACTTAACTTATTTTTTTTTTCCAGTAGTCAGCCACCCACTCAACCTGTACCATAAGACATGATCCCAGAGGTGTTTCCCATCCATCCAGGACCTCTCTTTATCATTCCTTCCAGGATCTGATAATACTCACCTCTCTCTCCTTTGGTCTAGAGTCTGCCTTCCCTTCCCAGGTTCATGTTGATCTTGGCTATTTCACATATGCTCTGAATTACTTGAGGGTGCCTTGTTTTAAAATGTTTTCCATTTCATCTGTCGTGTATGAATGGAATAGAACACAGTTATGGTGACAGACTAGTTCCAAGTCTTATATGTCATCTAGAGATTCTTATAGATCCTTGTAGCTGTAAATGTTTGACAAGGAAATGAGTGAATGAATGAATGAATGAATGGGGTTACAGTAATGAGTGGGATGATTTGATTAATTGTGAAACGCATGTCACCACCTTTTTACACGAACTCTGATGCTTTACCAGTCCAGATGATAGAGTGGCAGACAGTGGTTGCATATGCTTAAACGTGAGTCATCTCAGCTGAGTACTTACAAAGATCTACTGGTGAGGTCCATTTGTCTTTGTTATCATCTTCATCCAAACCACAGCCACTTCTCTCCCCAGCTCATTACAGTAGCCTTGTGATGGTTTCCCTATAGGCATACTTCCTCTCCTCCATGACATTTTCCATAACCTGTTTGGTGTTTAAAACTATTAATTGGTTTTTGTTACTTCCTTGCCCAAACATTTAAATGATTGATGGTCCATTGTTTCTTGGATAGGAACCAAGATTTTTCCACAAATGGCCTGCACAGCCCTATGTGATCTGAGGTCCACTCACCTCTCTTATCTCTCCATAAAGACCCATGACTTTCTTGTTTATTTTCTTTAGGCACACAGCCTTTTAATTTTCTTGAATGTGCAAGATCCTTTCCATTTCTGAGCCTTCATATTCACTGTTCCTTCTATCTGGAATGCCCATCTCCTCACCATACCTAGTTAATCCTAATTCATGCTTTAGTTTGCAGTGTAAATTATTGCATCACTAAAATCTTCTTCTTTATGCATTCCCTCAGCCAAAAACGGTACTTGTGCACAGACGCAAATGTGCATAATGGCTTTTCTCGTAATAACTTAGCCTCCCCCTACCTTTTAATAGAACATAAACCATTTATAACTGCATATTAGTTTATATAACTAATTGTTTAATTGATTATAAGATAAACATTCACTTTATGTGCATTGCCTATTCCCAGAGATTAGGACATAATATGTGTTCAGTAACATTTGTCAAATGAGTAGTAGGTTTCATGATCCTGGAAAGTCAAAGACCTGAGTTCAATTCTGTAGAACGTTAGTACATCATAGACCACACCCCCTTAACAGAGATGATGATGATGATGCTACGATGACGATCCCTGGTTTATTTTTTAAGGACTATATTTATTTTTGTGTGAGAGAGAAAGAACAAGCATGAGTAGGGGGAAGGGGCAGAGGGAGAAGTAGTCACCCCACTGAGCAAGGAGCCTGATGTGGGACTTGATCCCAGGACCCTGGGATCATGACCTGAGCCAAAGGCAGAGGCTTAAGTGATGATCTGTGATTAGAGCCACCCAGGCGCCCGATGATCTGTGATTTTTGAGCCTCTTGTAAGCATTAGGCACTGAGCTAAGAGGTTACTGTACATATCTAATTTAACTTTCACCAAAGTACTGAGACAGCTGAGGTTTGGAGATATTAAGTGCATTACTGGAGGCCCTGTGTCTAGAACATGCCAGGGCTTGGTTTTGAAGCCAGCCCTGCCCAACTTCATAATCTTTCTTTTCCAGTTCATCCCCTGGCCTCTTCTTCTCACTGTTTGGAAGTAGTTTCCCTGTGGCCTGGGAATAAATTATCAATGCAGGAGACATGCTCTCTGGGTATAGGGCAGGGCCGTGATCCCATGGACAAAGGAGAGAAAGTCCTAGAGGAGCATTTCACAGAAGAAAGTGAGGGCACTGTGAGGGAGTGCAGGGACGCTTTTCCCTCCCTAGCTGAGATATAAAAATGGACTTCATGGATATTTTCTTAACAGTAAAAACTGAGTTGTGATGGCATATTAGCACTTAAAAATATTAGAGCATAGGGTGTGAGTTGTAAGGGAAAGCGAGATCTGTCTTCTGAGGGTCTTGCCAAATGGTTGGTGGAGAAAAGTTTAACTGCGGTCAAACATCTGGTAAAAGAGTCTCCATATCTGCAGGCTTCCTGCTCCCACCCCCACCCCAGTTTCAGTGATGTTTTTCCTATGGAAATGGTTAGTTACAACTAGTAAGAAATCAAGTATTTCAGGGGCATCTGGGTGGCTCAGTTGGTTGAGTGCTCCACTCTTGATTTTGGCTCAGGTCATGATCTCAGGTTTGTTGAATGGAACCCCATGTCAGGTTCCATGCTGGGTTTGGAGCCTGCTTAAGACTCTGTCTTTCCCTCGCCCTCTGCCCCTCCCCCCACTCATGTGCTCACTCATGCTCTCTCTCTCTCTCAAAAAGAATAAATAAATAAAAAAGAAATCAAGTATTTAAAATATCAACTAAGTCTTTTTTTAACCTGTTTTTATTCATACAAAGCATTCTAAAAATAACTTTATTCATTTCTTAATTGTTTTAGTGTTTGGAAGATTATATATCAATTTTATGAATCATAAATATGTGTGAATGAATGACATTTACTTACCACTTGCACTCTTAAGAGAAAGGATCTGGTTGGCAAATAAACATCTTTTATATCATGGGAAGGAATGTTTAAACACCCTAAGAGAACAAGCTATTCTCATGCACTTTACATACCAACTACTGATAAGCTCATTACAAATCACTTCTCTTTATTTACTAAGATAAGTCCCTTGAGATACCTACTTGGCAACTCTAGGTTAAGTTAACATATCTGCATTTATTTTAAAATTTTGAGTAATTCAAAGCATTATAGATTCACAGCAATAGGTATGTGTTAGAATTAGGAAAGCTTCAGAGTGTGTTCAGAATGCCTCTGATTTGGAAATCTATTTAAGGGCTGCAGGTTCTTTCAAGGTTCTTTCCTTTTTCCCTGTGTCTTTTTCCTGTGCTCTAGTTTCTAATGCATGACTGCTTACTGTAACTGGATGCTTGGCTTCAGAAAACAAGGTGTTCAGAGCAAAAACATCAACCTAAAAATGAAGTTGCTTATTTAGATCTTACAGTTCAATATTTTTTGTTCCCCAAAACTGACCAGCATTCATTTATCACCTATTTATTTTATTGTTAGTCACCATACAGTACATCATTAGTTTTTGATGTAGTGTCCCATGATTCATTGTTTGTGTATAACACCCAGTACTCCATGCAATCTGTGCTCTCCTTAATACCCATCACCAGGCTCATCCATACCCGCAGCCCCCTGCCTTCTAAAACCCTCAGTTTGTTTCCCAGAGTCCATAGTCTCTTGTGGTTCGTCTCCCCCTCTGATTTCCCTCTCTTCATTTTTCTCTTCCTTTTCTTAATGTCCTCCATGCTATTCTTTATGTTCCACATATAAGTGAAACCATATGATAATTGTCTTTCTTTGCTTGACTTATTTCACTTAGCATAATCCCCTCCAGTTCCATCCATGTTAATGCAAACGGTGGGTATTCATCCCTTTTGATGGCTGAGTAACATTCCATGTATATATGGACTACATCTTCTTTATCCATCCATCTGTTGAAGGGCATCTTGGCTCTTCCACAGTTTAGCTATTGTGGACCATTGCTGCTATGAACATTGTGGTGCATGTGTCCGTTCTTTTCATTACATCTGTATCTTTGGTGGAATAAGCCTAACCAAAGAGGTAAATGATCTATACTCTAGAAATTACAGAACACTTATGAAAGAAATTGAAGAAGACATAAGAAGATGGAAAAATATTCCGTGCCCATGGATCGGAAGAATAAACACTGTTAAACTGTCTATGTTACCCAGAGCAATCTATACTTTCAACACCATCCTGATCAAAATACCATTGGCATTTTTTAAAGTGCAGGAACAAACAATCCTAAAATTTGTATGGAACCAGAAAAGACCCTGAATCACCAAGGAAATATTGAAAAAGAAAAACACAGCTGGGGCATCACATTGCTTGATTTCAAGCTATATTACAAAGCTGTGATTACCAAGACAGCATGGTACTGGCAAAAATCAGACACATAGCTCATTGGAACAGAATAGCGAGCCCAGATATGGACCCTCAACTCTGTAGTCAACAAATCTTTGACAAAGCAGGAAAAAATATCCAGTGGAAAAAAAGACAGTCTCTTAAATAAATAGTGCTGGGAAAATTGGACAGCTATATACAGAAGAATGAAACTCGACCATTCTCTTATATCATATACAAAGATATACTCTAAATGGATGAAAGACCTCAGTGTGAAACAGGAATCCATTAAAATCCTAGAGGAGAACATAGGCAGTAACCTCTTCAACATCAGCCACTACAACTTCTTTCAAAACACATCTCCAAAGGCAAGGGAAACAAAAGCAGAAATGAACTTTGGGGACTTCATCAAGATAAAAATCTTCTGCACAACAAAGGAAACAGTCAACAAAACAGAGAGGCATCCCAAGGATGGGAGAAGATATTTGTAAATAACATTACAGATAAAGGGCTGGTATCCAAGATCTATAAAGAACTTCTCAAACTCAACACCCAAAAAGCAAATAATCAAGTCAAAAAATGGGCAGAAGACATGAACATACACTTCTCCAAAGAATATATACAAATGGCTAACAGACACATGAAAACATGTTCAACATCATTAGCCATCAAGAAAATTCAAAGCAAATCTTGCTATTGTAGGGACACATTTCCTCCTGCCTCGTTGTCCCACCCTCCTATCCCCACCACCCCTACCTCACTCCCAGGATGGGGCATTTACTAAATGAATATTTGTTACATTGAATTGCCTTTGTTTTCGGTAACTGTTTCTGTTAGATGATTTGTATAAGCATCTAGCCCTAGAACTGATCAAGAGTTACAGAAATAATGGGCCTTCCCCAGATAAAATTTGGTATTCAAAATATAGTAATCGAAAGATCATCAGCTCTCAAATGAAAAGCAATTCCATTTTATGAAGCACACAGTTCAGAGAGGGAAAACCTTATCTGGTATTGAGAAACATATAGTGCATTTTCTCTTTGAATCCTAAGGGCAGCCCTGTTAGTTGGCCTGGGTATTTGCATTCTAACATTATGTAGTTCTGGGTTGTGACCAGGCAAGGCCTGGGCCATATAACTAATGGAAGTTTGAGGACAATCCACATACAGGTCTCTAGACTACTAAAGACCAGTGTGCTTACCATTTACCTCAACAAGTTGTCCTCAATGGAGACCAGCTTGGGAGGTGTTGCAGGGGGAAGGTAAAAACATAAGCAGAGGAGATACAGAAATCCCCATGACACTTCCCATCCCAAGTTCAATATCTTTCTCAATTGATGTTTAAGTCATTTGCTGAAATGAATAATACTTTTCTGATTTTGTACATTACAGTTGATTCCAAATTCAATATTCTTAGCAGTTAGGAAAATTTCATTAAAAAGGTTAAGATCTAAGTACTGAATGCCATTGGTTCCTGAAATCAAAGTTAAGCAAAAATATTTAAGATTTTTATTTAAAAACCAAACACGTAAATAGCATTTTAAATCAAATTTGAGAGACTAAAATATTACTTTCATTAGGAGCCTTGGAGTAATTTTTTTCTCCATATGATAAACCTATTTGATAAAGCTTTCCTAAATGAGATTTGAGTTCTAGATTTCCTCATCAATATAGTTCCTTAAAGCACACTGCTGGTATAAAGTTGGAGGACATAAAATATTTGAAGCATAGTGCACTAGATCTGGTTGATAGGATCAGTCAGTTAGTTCCTCACCTTTTGCTCTCTGCTTTTCTGTTTATTTTAATGTTCAGGCCAATAGTGATACTTGAAAGCAAGTAGCAGGAGATGAGGCTGAAGGAAGATCTTGTAATGGTTCCAAATAGAAAATAAATTAGCATAAATATCTTTTTGGTCTGCAACATTTACATGAATGTTAGCTATCATTTAAGGAGACTCCAAAAGCTATACTTTATAGGCTCAGAAATTGGTAGTATTTCCTAAGGTCATCAGTTATTAAATGGTCAAGCTAAGGAAAGCGTGTGTTAAAAAGATCAGTGGTTCTATGACTTTTTTTAGTTATACAAAAAAATTCAAGGTCCAAGTGTCCAAAACCTTGATTCCAAACTGGGATCTGGAACTCAAGTATAGAGCTTTGCTATCTTCAAAACTCCACCACACCCATTTTCTGATTCCCAATTGTATGATGCTTAAACATGGCCATAGAGGGGCGCCTGGGTGGCTCAGTGGGGTAGGCTGCTGCCTTCGGCTCAGGTCATGATCTCGGGGTCCTGGGATCGAGTCCCACATCGGGCTCTCTGCTCAGCAGGGAGCCTGCTTCCCTCTCTCTCTCTGCCTGCCTCTCTGTCTGCTTGTGATCTCTGCC
The DNA here is from genome assembly GCF_902655055.1 of Lutra lutra. Classification (NCBI taxonomy): domain Eukaryota; kingdom Metazoa; phylum Chordata; class Mammalia; order Carnivora; family Mustelidae; genus Lutra; species Lutra lutra. Next base: position 77,667,910 of record NC_062290.1, read on the forward strand.
TGTCAGATAAATAAATAAAATCTTAAAAAAAAAAAAAAAAAAACATGGCCATAGACAACCAACAGAAGGCAGCACAGCTTCTTTTCTAAATCCCACCACAGATTGGCAAGAGTGTTAACTTTGATATATTTCAGACTTGTTTGAGGCAGTGGTAATAAAAGACAAAACAAGACCATTGAGTTGCTAGCAAAATATCCTCAGAAGGATACATCAGTTCCTTAAATGCAGTAAAATAGATGTTGCCATTGTTGTCGACTGATTAAAAGAACAACATTGCTGGAAGGGGTCTTAGAGATTGCCTTTCCAATGTAGTCAAGATTCAGATGGAAGAACAGAGGTCCAGCAAAAAAGAGGAATGTGCCCCAGGTTGCACAATGAATCATGATAGAGCAAGAAGTATAATTCATAGCTCTTTGGTCTCTAGTAATTCACTGGATTTAGATACATAGATATGTACATAGCCATTCCCGAAAAAAGTGCTCAGAGCATTCATAACTTCACTTGGACCTCTTTTGGAAAAAAAAAAAAAAAAAGCCTGTTATAGAGCTATGATCTGAATAGGAAGAAAGTGACATCACTTCTAGGACAGCTGCCCCTAGTAGGTAGCATCTACGACCCTTGCCAAGGACACCCCCAATCTCCTTGGACATGCTGGTTCAGCTACTTGCTTGGCTGACATCAGCCTGACTCACAGCTTCAGAAATGGCAAGATGTGCACAGTAAGGAATGGGACAGACTCATTCCAAACCTAGTTCAAGTCTGCCAGAATCATCCCCCAACTCCTTTAGCTAATTGGAAATTGCTGCAGAGGGCCTACCTCCATTCTGCAGCTGAACAACAAAAGTGCCTCCACTGGAGACTTTACCTCCCAGAGGTGAGCTGAGATCATTTCTGGCATGTAGTACTCCCTGCTTATTTTTAGATTAATAAAATGAAGCTCATTGATTGACTGCTGGGCACACACAAATCATTTGGAAACTACAACTCTGAAAAGATATCTTCCAAATAAGTGTTCCTTAATTTGTTTCTGTATGCCTTAGTAAAAAAGAGAGAGAGAGAAGCTGATTATGATGTCCCCCAGCTCTATGTTATTATTTAGTTTGTCATGTAAATATGTATGCATGTGAATCAATGTGCCTGGTTCTGTGTGTTGAGACGACATGAATAGAATAGAGATGGTTCCTAAAAGGCGCTTAGAAATTGTCACTTCTGTTTCATTTATATGTTTATTCAAGGATATTTATTAAGTATGTTTAAGAGTATTTCACTACATGATGTTATTTTGGACTGTTAACTAAAATAAAACAGGCAATAGAATCATTTCCATGATTAAACAAGTATTTATTGACTATCTTCTGTGTGGTAGACATTGTACTAAATGGAAGAAGTCATAATCTGGTGAGAGATAGTTTTGTTAAGGAAAAGTGTCACACAATGTGATAAATGATAGAGTGAGGACTGAGTAAAGTGCTGTGTGAGCAGGGAAAAGTGAGCTATTAATTCTGCCCAGGGAAAGTAGAGGATTCCTAGACCAGATGGCAACTGACCTGGGGTTTCCCGCATGGTTTGGAGGAATCAAAGAGTAACAAAAGAGTTTTTTCAGGCATAGGAAACAGACCTCACCTTCCTTCTCTGGAGGATTGAAGCTTCCTGAAAAGAAAGTCTGAGAAAGCTTATAAAGATGCCCTCCTTGACCCTTGGTCAAAAGAGAACCTCTGTGCCTCCAGCCCTCTTGATTTGGGCATCTCCTACATTCAAAAATTACTGTCATAGGAAAAAAAAAAATATGAAGAAACCCATGTGGGTTTGGAAGGTGCTTTCCCTCTGAATCACTACTCCACAACACCCAAGCAGAAGGTCGGGCGGAGGCAGAGTGGGTTTCTCTAGCCCCAGCCAAAAGACAGCCATGTTCAAATCTGAACACCAGAGGAGAAAAATGAAGACTCTGTGTGTCTGATGCTGGAATAATCATCTTCACCTTTCTAAATTCAGTAGTGCCGTTAGTATATGACCTCCACAGGACTTGGAGCAGTAACAAAGCTGGATTCCAGGATTAAGAAAGCTGTGGGTTGAGCCCTGGATTGAGATTTTGGAGGCCTTTGTTTTATTATTGGCTCTACCACCAACTGTCTGATCTTGGGAAAATGACATTCCTTTCTCAAGGCCCTGCTTTTCCCCTGTTCAAAATGATAATCAGATTACACTTCCTTGTGTGATTCTTAAACTTAGGATTCTAAGCATCTGTTTAGACATGTTTTCAGCCTAATGGGTCTCTGTAGATTTGGAAATCGAATTGTTTTGGCCAGTACACCATGGAACCTGTCTGTGCAAGAGACTGGTGAGCCCATTTCACAGCCTGTGACACCTCTCAGTGACTTAGGTCGATTGCATTATTTGTCTAGAGCTCTTTCTTCCCTCCCTGCCTTTGCAATGCTTCTTCAGCAGACTGTCCTTCCTGAATCTGATGACTTGCGGGGAAGATAAGTTTTATGACTTCCTTGAGACAGTGGAAGGTAGGCAGAAGTAATAATGTGTCAACTTCAGTCTGAGACCTTAAGAGGCATGGCCAATTTATGCCAGTTTTTAAAATCTTCCTCCCTCTGCCAGGAAATCAGCATGGCCCGAAAAGTCATTACTTCTTCAGCCTGGGTTCCAGAATAAAAATTTTGGAGTTGACTTGAGCCTGTCCTTAAACCTAGAGCCCAGATTAGTCTAGCATAGCCTGGTCAAACACAATTAAGCCCAGCCATACGACGATGTACAGATTAACGTATATACTGCAACTGAATTGCATCAACCTATCTACCTGTGACTCTGGAATGTATTTTCATTGTTTTAAACCACAGGGGCCTGGGAGTTGTCTGTCATAGAGCACCATATTTCGCCCAGTAGCCAACTTAATGTGCTGATCCTCTTTGGATTAGACTCCATAAATCACCCTGTAGTGCTGTGGAGTAGGATACTGTATTAGTTTCCTACTGCTGCTATGACAAATTACCACAAAATTAGGGACTTAAGCAACACAAAGTTATTATTTCATAGTTCTTGAGTTTAGAAGTTTGAAATATGTCTCATTAGGCTAAAATCAATGTGTTATAGGACTGCATTCCTTCAGGAGACTCTAAGGAGGAATCCATTTCCTGTCTTTTCCATTCATAGCCCCCACCGCCGCTGCCGCCGCCGTCGTCGTCTTCTTCTTCTTCTTCTTCTTCTTCTTCTTCTTCTTCTTCTTCTTCTTCTTCTTCTTCTTCCTCCTCCTCCTCCTCCTCCTCCTCCTCCTCCTCCTCTTCCTTTTCTTCTTCTTCCCTTCCTCTCCTTCTCCTCCTCCTTTTTCTCCTTCTCCTTTTTCCTCTTCTTCCTCTTCCTCTCCTCCTCCTCCTTTTCCTCCTTCTCCTTTTTCTTCTTCTTCCTCTTCTTCTTCTTCTCCCTCTTCTCCTCCTCCTTTTTCTTCAATTTTAGTTATTTATTTTATTTTAGAGAGAGAGAGAGAGCACAAGCGGGGGAAGGGGCAGAGGGAGAGGGAAAGAGATAATTCCAATCCGCTCTGTGCTGAGCATAGAGCCCAACATGGGGCTTGATCCTACGACCCTGAGATCATGACCTGAGCTGAAACCAAGAGTAAAATGCTTAACTGACTGAGCCACACAGGCACCCTCATGGCCCTTTTCTTTTATCCTCAAGGACAGCAATGTCGTTGTCACCATTCATCTCTCTGATTCTCTTTTCCTGCCTCCGTCATCCAGTTGTAAGAATGCTTGTGATTATATTAGGCCAATCCAACTAATTCAGGATAATCTTCTTCTCTCAAGGCCAGCTTATTGGAAACATTAATTCTGTCTACAGCATTAATTCCTATTTGCCATGTAACTTAGTATATATACAGGTTCCAGCTATTAGGAGGTAAACATCTTTGTGGGCCAACATTCTTCTTAACAAAAGAACCATGGCTAATCCTGCACTCTTAGGAAGAATAGAGTGAAAAAAAGCATTTGTCATGGGGCCCCTGCTGATCCTCCAGACCTCATCCTATAAATCAAAACAAGCCAAAGATTGGATCTGACAAGTCTTTTTGGTGCCCTAGATCATATCCAGCCTAATTCTTACCTTAGTATAACTGTGATGGGCAGTTCTGTGCATTTTTATTTCAACTCATCTCAAAGGTACACCACCAATTTCTCTACATTTCTTCCTTATGACCTATTCTGGAACAACAGAAGTCTCCTCAGCTCCTGCATAGGCACACCCTTCACCAGTTGGTTGAAAGCTGATGAATAAGTGCCCAGTCATCTGGGAGGTTATGGATGGAGGCTCACTTCATCTGGTTCCTTGAAGGTTCTCAGGAAGACCATAGAAATCATGAACTCAACAACCCACCATTGATTAGCTTTCCCTTAGTCCCTGTCTTTCTTTCTCCACTGTCTGTCTTCTTCGTGGATCATCTCCTGAGTAAACTGCTTAATACCCAGACCTTATCTCAGACTCTGCCTTCAGAGGAAACCAAGCAAAGTTTCAACTTTTGATACTGACTGAATAATTAGGTCTCAAAGTTCAAAGAACGCTAAACAATGTCCAGTCTAGCTTGTGTAGAAATGTCTAGTCCAGATCTTCGGACTCAGGAAGGACCTCTCATCCATAATATCTCTTACTAGGGGGTGTCCAGTCTCTGCTTATGAACCACAGGATGGGGAAACCACTGTCTCATGAGGCAAACCATCCTAATGTATGAAAACTCACAATAAAAATTTGGTTCCTTGAGAAATGCTCTCATTACTTTTGGTTTAACTTGTGAATCCTTGCAAAATGGCATATTTTCTTTCTTACAAAAACACTCAGAGACTTAAGGACCAAAAAACAATGCAAAGTAAAACTTTCCTTCTTTATATTAAGCCCCAGGACCTTCAACTATAATGCACAAACTCAAAAGCCCTTACTATTTATGGACTCCTCTTTGCCAATAAACTTAAAAGTTCATAGTTCAGCCGAACATAAAGTTTCATTAAAAAAAAACATGGTGAATTGTAAAAGCTGGCTTCAGAAATCGACTATGTCATTTGTTAGCTCTGTGTGCATGGGGAAGTCAGCTTCACACACCTGGCTTCAGTTTCTCCATCTGTAAAATGGGAATTGGGATAGTGATACATCCCTTAAAGGGTTGTTATGAGGGAAAGATCTACAAAATAACTACTCAGAAGAGGCTCTGAAATACTGTCGTTTGTTTAATTTCATTTACCTCTAACAGAGGAATGGAACATTTTCATGGCGAACATGGAAATACAGCCAGATTTACAATAAATTATGTCTTCACTTGAACTGACTATGATGTTCTCACTAAAATGAGAAAGGCCAGGGCACTTGGGTGACACAATCATTTGAGTGCCTGGCTCTTGGTTTCAGCTCATGTCATGATCTCAGGGTCATGAGATCAAACCCTCCATCAGGCTCTGCCCTCAGTGTGGAGTCTGCTTGAGATTCTCTCTTCCTCTCCCTCTGCCCCTCCCTACTGCACTCTCTCTCTCTCTAAAACAAATAAATCTTTTAAAAATAATAAAAATAAAATGGTAAAGGTCATGGTGAATTATAATGCTAAGTTTCTAATGTGTCTTATAGTTTTATTTGGTTTTTATTTACAGTTTTATTTGGTTGCTGATAATATGAGTCAGTCTTATTATACGGGACCAAATGTTGTTCAATGTCCTGACACTCTGTGGTCTACAAATCCTTATTCTCTCCATCCGTGTTCATGTGGCACTTCCCTTATATAATAATAATGCAGAAAATTTTCTTCAAAATCATCTCACAGAAGGGAAAGATGAAGGTTCAGAGAGGGAAAGGCACTTGTCGGCTTGGTGAACTGGTGTTGTAAAAGCCAGTTGAAGATGTAGGGCAGGGCCATACTGGCCAATGGTGCAGCAGTGCTGTACCAGTGCAGTGCACTCAGTGCAAAGGCCCTGAGGCTACTTCTTGACCTGTTCAGAGTAGCACAAAACTGGTGTGCCTGAAAGGATGTGAGTTAGGGAGATAGTGGTAATAGATGAAGCCAGAGAGGAAAGGAGGGACCAGATTATATGGGGCCTTTTAGGATATGAGAAGTTCATAGTTTATTTTTAGTAAAATGAGAAATCATCAGAGGTTTTTGAAGAGGGGAGTAACGTGATCTGATTTCTGTTTTTCCAATCATGCAGTGTTGGTAATTGACTTTGGTGAGTGGGAGCATCCCAGGGAGACTGGTTAGAAGGTGTTTGCAGCCGTCTTTGTAAAAGAGGACAGTGGCTTGGACTAGCGTGAGAGTGATCACAATAGATTGAGGGCATATTTTTCAGAGCACTGCAGTTAGGATGTGAGGTTGAACTGGACACAGATTGTTAGGGAATGAGAGGAACCAAGAACAGCTCCTCCACTTTGAATCTGAGCATTAGAGACAACAGTGGTACCATGGGGTTGACCAGGGAGGACAACGTAGAAACCATGGGGAGGAGGTGCAGAGGGAGGCAGCAGGAATCAGAAGTTCGGTTATGGACATATCATGTGGATGATATGGAGATGCCATTTATGGACTTTGAAAGTAGGAATCTACAGCTAGCTGGTGAGGTCACAGTCAGAAAAGACAATGCATGGTATCAGGGCCCCATAAAGTCAATGTGACCATCCATTGAGGAGGGAACCACTGAGATCCAGTCTCCCCAGGTGTGGAAGATGAAGAGGAAGGAGAGTGTAAAGAATGCTGAGAAAGACAGACTCACGAAATAGAGAAACTGAGGGAGGGTGGTAACCTGGACACCAGCTGGAGAAAGTATTTCACAGGGAGAGAGTGGGTAATTGTGTCAAATGATGCGAACAGAACAGTTAACCTGATGGCTGAGAGCCTGCGTAGTAAGTGTTCAGCCTATCGACATTCCCTGCCGGAGCAAAGTACTTTATAACATTTTTAACACCCATTTTCAAAATTCATCGGTCCAAACAACGATTTTTCTTATTAATACCTGTTACTGTGCCCAGAAATACTCTGTTTGTAAATGATGACCTCGATAGAAAGAAAGGAGAGGGACTGATCACATTTAACTTGCATGCCCCCCTCTCCTTTCCCTTCCTCTTAAGAGAGCGCTGCGAATGTTGTAAAGAAGGGCAAGATGGCAGGCATCCTTGCAAACGTGTGTGGCCTTTATGCCTGATTTCGATTAGGCAAGGCCTCGTTTCTTGGGTATGAGAAGACCTCACATATGAAATTCAGCCATGAGCAAAATCCAAACCACAGCATTCAGAGGTTTGCTTGTCACGCGCCAGGTCTGAACTTTGGCAGCGGCGCTCCAGAGAGCCTTACGCAGCATGGGCAAGACCTTGCCTGGCCTCAGTACTTCCCCTCCCTTCCTGGAGTCCCAAGGCCCACTGTTACTTAAAAAGAAGTGTCAGGAAAGATTTTTCTTTTCCAGATCATTGGCAAATGTTTGCTCAGATCTATTTTGGGGGCATTAGCTCAACACTGCTGTCTTTTCTTCCCAAAGAATTAGAAGAGCATTTCAAAAACACATTTATTTCCCTCTCTTTTTATCCCTCTGTCGCCCCCAGTACCCTTCCCTTGCTTCTCTCTTTCTGTCCTTCTTTCTTCCTTGACCTACTTGGATGCAACATGGATTTTATCTGTCATGGCATGGGAAAGGGCTATTGGGACTGGGGAGGGGTGGTCTCGCTCTACTGCAAGGCAGCCCCTCAGCATTCTTGGCGTCCGTTTACATCACAGCCTACAGCAGTGGCAACTGCTATAGAAACTTCTGTCCACCAAGTCAGCACGATGGACCTTTGCCCAATGCAGAGCCTGTGCTGACCGGTCACCTACTGTGTGTGAGATAGAATCTTTGCTGAAGAACAAAGGGAAGAGGGGTTGACAAACAGCGAAAATACAAGGTACAGATGTGCCTTGCCAGTGGTGGTCAGAACGTTCTCACTGAATCCTTACCACCACTATCTGTAAGATTAAACCTCACTATTCCCCCATTTTACAGTTCAGGAGACTGAGGCAAATTAAAGTCAAGGGACTTGCCCAAGACTAGTCAGAAAAGGTCTGTGAGCCCAGGCTTTCCTTTCTCTCTGGCTCAGGGTTTATATTTATGCTGACTCAATTTCAAGTGAAGAGGGAAACAGGAAAACAGTCTCTGTCTTCCAGGAGACAGAGGAATTTGTTTAAGAAAATGAATTAATGTAAGTTATACTACCTGTACCATTTGGTCGGAATAGACTTCATGCATATTCCTTTAAGGATTTTCCAAGTGTTTTTCACATCTTTCCTATCGACAGGTGCTAGGCTGGACACTGCCTGATCTCTGAATATCAAAACCGCCTTGCTATGTAATGCTCTTTTGTAAATAGAAGATGGGTACTTTCTCCCATTCCTCTGGACTTTCTTCCTTTTGTTAAAATTCTCTTCCAGTGTCTTTCTCGGTGACAGAATATTTTAATGGCCGTGCTGGCCAGAGACACACATATCCTAAAGGACTGATCAGCATTTACTCCCCAGTTCTTTTTCCCAGATTGCAAAAGCTTACCACTGTTCTAATTTGATACCATAAAAAAAAATCATCTGTCCTGAAAGTGGCAGGAAAAGCACCTCTCTCATCATCTTAAAACAGCTCCAATTTTTTTCCCTATTTCTGGGCCAGAAGTTCTCCCTAATTTGGCATCACAAGATGAACAGGAATGGAGGAGGAAGCTTTTATTTCTCCTAGCAAAATATGATCTACTCCTGTTTTGAATCACCTTCAAAAAACTAGACATCGGGTCCTACAAAGTCATGTTTCATCTGCGAAATATGGGGATGTTGACGTCTTGGTGAACTGCAGTAAATATGAGACTCTTCAGCTGGCTTGCTTCTCAACTCCCACCAGCAGCCTCAGTACCCGGCCAGCCCTTCTTTTAATCCAAGGCGGCTAGGGTCCACAGCGAGCCTACCCAGAGGAGGGTAGAGGTGGTTTACTTGTAACCACCCCATCTCAGTCTCACAAAGTATAATGCCCTGGGTGAGCTTAAGGCACCCTGGCCTTCCACGCAGTCCCTCCTGGCTTCAGAAACGAGGCAAAGGGATCAGATAGGACTGTGGAATGAATCCAAAGTGGCCCAAAATATAAAATAAACTCAACAGTCCAGGTTTCTGATAAGTCATTTATACTGTAGCCATTTATCAAGACATCCATTTTGCATTCAGCTAGAGAAGAATGAAAGTCATGGGCTTACTCCTTCTGGAGGCCAACTAATCCTTCTTTAATGGCTGGTACAAGGATTTGTTCCTGTCCCCTAAGCTTTGGGTTCTGAAGGGCACCCATGTGTTCCACTGATTTATACCGGATATATCAAATTAATTCTATTAACCAGCTTATCCTCTAAATCTTTAACCAAGCCCTGATGCATATGCATTCACTGGTGTAAATGACTTCAAGCAATTTCAGAGATTGCTCGTTGGAGCTGTAGCTACATTGAAAGGTGAGCCAGTCTCTGACCTTACTGCATTCCACAATGTTAAATAATCGGCTAAATGGTTACAGCCCTTTTTCAAAATGGGGTCCTGCATTCTCCTCTCACCCCCTCCCACTCCATTGCTGGCTTGGAATTTGCCTTTAAACCAATTGCAGGACCCAAGAACTATAATGGGCCAAAGCGAGAGACATGAGAGGCACGGTCTCCACTGAAGACGGACAGTAAAGGAAATCCGAGAATGCGGATTCTAAATCCTGCCCCGGGCCTCTGCTGCCCCCCACCCCCTGCACCTTTACCTGGAATATGATTGCTTGCACTCTCTTCTGGGAAGCTTCTCCTGCCCACCCACCGCAGCTTCAGTTAAATGGCTCTTTATTTTCTTATAGCATCTTGTGCTTATCTCTATCAAAATGACTTGTAGCACTAAGAGTCGTAGTTAACGCTGACTCTTTCCTATGAGCCAGACAATTTTCTAAGTGCTTCATAAATATTCATCTCTTGACTCCTTGTGACCACCTGAGGGGGCAGGTACTACTATAATCTCAGTTTACAGATGGGAAAACAAAGGCACAGAGTGATGTAGTGACTTGTTCAGGGGCAGAAGCCAGTAGGTGGTAGAGCTAGGGCTAGCCTCAGGCATTGCCAGTTATGTGCAAATATGAAGCTGTTCAACTGCTTCACGTCCCCCTAGAAGTCACAAGCAGTAGAGATCACATAGTCACCACGTTCTACAGATGCAAAAGTAAAGTGATTTGTTTGGATCCATATACCCAGTAAGCTTAGAACCAGGATTCAAATTCAGATCTCTCCATTCCCAAAACTCAGCTCTCCATCACTATGCCTTCATATACAGTTTTATAGCTGCCTATTTTTTCATGAGCTTTCCTTGTGCGTGACCTCAATATGATTCATTTCTCTGTGCTGACCGCTCCCCCCCTTACCTACGATGTGCCGCTTTTTATAAATGCTTGCTGTGCTTGTCTGAACTGAATATATTTTGTGTCCCAGCCCTGTGCCTCATCAACGGAAAGGAAACTTCAGGAAACAGGAGACCCTTTGTCTTAGTGTGGCCCATGTGTTTGCTCCGTTCTTCCTTTCTGAAAGTAGATGGATGTGCAGAAACTTCCATCCCCTCCCCATTCCCATGAAAGTGCCTGGGGTGATGGGATGCGTGTGGTGGGATCCCACCGAGCAGTACCCGACCATGCTGCTGCAGGGTAACAGATTTCTCCCACCATCTGCGGGTGGTTCACTGTGTGCTGTGCCAGAATTGTACCAGACCATCTCAGGGGACTCAGAGAGGATCAGACACTTCAGAAGAGCAAAAGTGGTAGAATCAGAAGGTCCCCCATTTGAGTCTATTTTTAAAATGTCTTATTCCAGGTATTACTTCACTTTGCTCTGCTTTGGTTGCTTGTATGAAAAAGGGGGATAGTATTTATCTTTTAATATTCCTTGGTGATTAAACAAGAAGATATTCGTGAAGTATTTGACATAGCACCATGCACCTCATAAGCTCTCAATAAAGGGTAGCAGTTCTAATGATTAGGCTGAGCAATCTTTGCTTTTCTCCTACTCCCCTCCTGGCTACCTTCTCCACGGCTGTATGCTGAATGTGGTGTTGTATTTTCAGAATAATTTATTATTTCAAAATAACCTGACATTTACAGAGCCCTTGCTGTATGCTGGTCACTGTGCTGGGTACTATAGATAGATGAGAACGTTTAATCCTCCCCACACCCTGTGTGCCAGGCACAGACATTGCCCCCATTTTACAGATGGGAGATCAAGGCCTGGAAGAGCTAAGCCACTTGTCCAAAGTCATGCAGTTAGGAGGTCACAGGAATGGGATTTCAACCAGCACATTCTAACTTAGCTCCCGACCCCTTAACCAACCTGGCATGCTAACATTTCCTCCATGGAATCCTGGGTGGGGGCTCTTGTTTTTAAAATGGGTGACAAAAAAGAACAAACACTTGGAAGGTCAAATTTACCCAGCTGTACGCAACATTTGGGACTTGGCTTGCCGACGTGGAAATCTGTTTGTTTGTGAACCTTTATGAGTAGCGTTGTTGAGTGCCTTCACTGGCTGTCTCCTGTGTATTCTTTACAGATGATCCTCACTGAACTTTTGGGTTCTGGGAAGCAGCTGGATGGTTTGCATAACTGCCTTTGCCTCTTTCTGGCACAGATGTCAAATGTTCTTAAATCTGACACAGACAAAAGTTAGCAGTGATCGATTGGACCCTTGACATGGCGCTCTTTAGGTTTTCCTTCTGTCACATTTTACTACATCCCACAGTGATGCTGGTGGCCTTCGAGGCTTTCTTTGTGATCTTATTGATCGCTCAATTAAATGGTCTCTCAGTGCGTGTGAGATGTCCGGTTTGGATGAAGCCCCCGCTACCTAGTTCTTATAGCCTCAATCCGCAGTTCCAAATAGGTGCTCTTCTCAGATGGTCAGCCCTAATGTCAGAAATGGCTGCAGGATTTGGAAGGCCAAGGGGAGGATGGGTCGGAGCCTGCATTACAGGAAATGGCCTGCATGCATCTTCTCATATGTTTCTCCCACTTCCAGGAAAGCAGTATTCTGATTTTTAATAGTTCCACGTTCAGAAGTCAGTCCAACTGGAACAGGGAACGCACATTCCAAAGCAGGCTTGCAATTTCTAAAAGGCATTCATATTTTTGTTCTACATGGCAAAATGGCTCAGCGAGGGACCAAGAGAGTTCATGAGGAAGACAAAATTTGAAAGAGGGTGAAGGTATGTTGTTGTCCTGTTGATTAAATGGATGGGCTGTATGCTGCCAAGATCCAGGTCACGTTTAAGAGAGGGTTTGGTTAGTCAATCCATAGATGACCCACCACTTACAATGGTGTCAAAGACTTTCATTAACGAGGCATGGCAATGTAGAGAAAAAACATCCATAGCCTATGATTTAGGAGATACACATTGTAGTCTTCCATAATTCCTAGTATAACCCCAATAGATCCCACCTCCTTTCTGGGACTCAACTTTATCATAGGTAAATTGAGAATGCGGGTCCAGAGATCCCCTTCCGTTGGAACAAGTGTCTTGTTCTTTGTAGAGCCCGCACAAAGACAGCATGTGACCCTCCCTCCCAGAGCACTTCTTAGGATGCCATCTGCATAACTAGGAGTGAGGAAGAAAGGCATGACTTTCAGCTCTGTTTTCAAGGAGAAAAACCTTACCACTCATTGGCCCAAGGGGGCAGCCAATGTTTCCAGAAGTCTGGTGTTAACTGATCTCAAATCTGAACCCTTGTGAATTATAAGGCCAATTTTCCAATCAATTCTGGCTGAAATTCAGAACTCTTGTCGAGATTTAGGGGCCGGTGAGAGGACTGAGCTGCAGAATTGCCAGAGATAATTCCGATTGCCATGTTCTGGACCCAGGACAAGTTCTAGTAATAATAATCATTAAAAAAAAAAAAAAAAACAAAACACTGGCGGTATTGCAGAGTAAAAGTGAGAGTAATCCAATCTGGATGTAAGGAATGCTTTCAAACCCATTTTCAAATGAGCAACAGGCAGGCAGGATTTCATTTGTGACGTATTTTTAACATCTCATAAAAGCTTCATTTTCTATTATATTTGTTCTTTAAAGGTGGGGTGGGGGGGATACACACTCAACAGGAATGGCAACATTGTCCTCTAACCTGGAAATAGGTCACAGTGGGCTTTCTGGTGCTCGTTCTCCCCAACTAGAAGTTAGTGGTTTTGCATTTATTGCCCCATTTAAGGTTGTTATTTAGGAATTAGCAGTCCCCTATCCTCATGGCAGTGTAGGGCGATTCAGTGGCTCTAAAAGACAGTTAAAAATTCAGTAATCAACCTTATGACCTTAAGAACCTGAATGCTTACAGTGTACCTGGAGCATTGATGAACTCTTCAAACAGAGCTCTCACAGAGTCAGGCATCATGGGGAGATGTTCTCTTGTTTCATCGCAGAGGAAACAGAGACTCCGGGTAGTTGAGAAATTCTTCCATGGGCCTGTAGCTGATAGTTTCAAGATTTGAATTTGGTTCTGTCTGACTCTAGAGCTCACACTGATTCTGGAATACTGTGTCACCCTGGGAGCGTGCCCGTGACCTGTTTTTTGTGACCATGAATTTGACACCCTGTACAATTTCAAGCAGCTCCATGAAGCTCTACCAGTCAGGGTGCAGAAATAAAGTGATTGGCTAATTGACTGATGGGGAAAGCAAGTGAGTGTGGGAAGTTTTGCTTTGTTTGAAATAACTTGAAATGTAGCATATAGATAATAACATTTTTCTGGTTACAAGAGCAGTGTGTATTCCTTATTAAAACTTTGGAAAATCCAGAAAGTCACAAAAAGCAAAGGAAGAAGTACCCTTCATCCTGCAAATATGTGAAACCCATGGCTGATGTTGCTTTTCCTGAATTACAAAATGGTTAGGTGCCCACATTCTGGAGCTGTTGTGGGGGGCTTAGGTTCAATCCCAATTTAAGCAATTATTAGCTGAATGGTATTTGCATAGATATTCATCTTCTTGTTTGTTTTAACTTTTTTCTTAAAAATAACATGAATTACATCACTTTTTAAGAAAATAAAATGAATAGCCAACACTTCTATAACATTTGCTCTGTATCAGATACTGTTCTAAAGCAGTACATCGAAGCTCATTTTAATCATCAGGTAAGTACAAATGTTGTCCCTGTTTTACTGATGAGGAAATTTAGACAAAGAGAGGCAAAATAATTTGCCAAATCACATAGCAGGCAAGTGGTAGAGCTGGGATTCGAACTCATGGGGTCTAAATCCACAGCCTGTGTTCCTAACCACTACTAATACTACCCCTGGTATTATTTCATCTTATTATTATTTCCTTCACAATTCTTATTGTGCCAAACTGGAAATATACCAAACATACCGTTTTGTTATCTGCTTTCTTCCTTGAACAATATGCCTTGAACTTGTTTCCAAGTCATTAAATACTTTTAGGGAACACAGGTTTTTTTTTATGTGTGCGTGGTATTCCATTGAATGTCTGAGATGTAATTAACTTAGCCAAATCTCTATTGTGGAGGGTTTCAGATGTTTCTAATTTTTCACTGTAATAAACAATGCTGAGATGAACATCATTGTACATGAGTTCTCTGGTTATTTCCTTTGGATAAATGCCTAGAAACAAAAATGCACAGTCCAAAGGGTATGACGCGTTTTATGTGGATAATTGGTGTTTTTTTGTTTGATTTTTGAGAAATTGCGGATCTCTCTGTAACCTCATCACATCAGGCATACTACTGGGACAAGGGAACTATTAAAAGTCACAGAACTAGAGTTGGGACACACACATTATATGTAACCCAATATTTATTATATATAAAGCCAGTGGTTCATCTGACCAGACCAGAATTCTTGCTAATTCATGGTTGGAAAATGTAATAGCCTCTTAACCTACACGTGGGGACAGCCCTACTCCAGATCTGGAGACAATCTGGTTCATTGTGTGGTGAAGGCAATAGTGCTTTATTGAGCAATTACTTCATGTCAGCACTGAATTAGGTCCTATAATGATCCTTCATTGGGCAATGGGAAATAGGCTTCACAGAGAGGAAACCGAAAGGGCATATGAGTCGCCCAGTGTCATAGAAATAGTGACAGGCTGTCAGCATGAGCATCGGGCAGCCCTGTCTTCACTTTGGGCCTTCCACATACCACCAGACTACCCCAAAAGTTCAACAATTTTATCTTGGGACTCATCTGAGGATATGTCGCTGTGATCTTGGGTCCCTCCCTGTTCCTCCACCTAGACTTGAGTCTTGGTCCTGGGTCTGTTTTGCTCTTCTGTGCTCCTGCCTGTTAACCTTCACTCAAGACTAGACCCAACCTAAAAAGCTCACCACGTGGGTCTCTTCCCGTTATCACTGTGTCTTTTTGGTTTTTTGTTTGTATGAATGCCACTCTTTATTTTTTTTAAAACTTTATAAGGACAGTGAGGGTTCTGCTAAAAAAAGAACCAAATAAAATAAAATCCTGGGTCAGACAGTCACAGATATATTTTCGTAAGAATCCATTCATTCATTCTTTCACATTTATTTACTCCCTCCATTCATTCACACCTGGTTGCGGAACAGCCTTCTTTTGTTCAACCTTTGTACTCCAGCTGGCATTGCGATAGAGGTGAAATTTTCTTCCATTCTGCCCTTGGTTACCTGAAAGGAAAGCATAATTCCATTGTGGGATGAATGCTACAATGCAGTTGTGGAGCAGGCCCTCCAGGAGCGCTGGGGGACATACCATTCAGGAAGGGGCGGGAAGTCTTCCCAGAGACCGTATATTTGGGCTGAGCAGGGTGGGTTCTACAGGGTTTGCATAGTGGGAAGGATGAAGTGGCCGCTGGGAAGACAGGATGGTCCAGGTTGGGGGACAGCAAGGCAAAGGCAAGGCTCGATGTGGTTCATTGGAGAAAGTATAAGGAGTCAGGAATTACCAGGACAGGGGATAAGGGAGGCACGTTGAAGCCAGGATCCTAGTCAGAAACAGGAAGGGGAATGTTTGCTGAGTGAAATGCTGTCCATTACAGAAAAGGCTGGGAATGGGGAGAGGGGCAAAGATGGAAGATCCTAGTTAAGACCTAATGCAGAAAACAGTTAAAAAAAAAAAAAAAAAAAACTGGGGCCTGGGGTTTGGGAACTTAAAGGCAATAGTTGGCCGTTTGTTCATTTATTCTCTAAGTTGCTTGTTAAATAGGTATTTATCAGACATCTGCTGTAGGCCAGTGATTGCTCTAGATGCTGGAAATACCACAGTGGATAAAGAGGCAAAGTTCCTGCTCTCGTGGAACTAGCATTCCAAGAGGGGTCTGACAAACAGTGGGCAAATACAAAAGCAAAGGAGTTCATTTCAGGTAGGAACAAAGAGTGCAAAAATAGAGTAACGTAACAGCGAGTAGCCGGATAGCAGGGCTGAATCAGGTTGTCAAAACAGGCCTCTTTGAAGAAATGTCATTTGAGATGGAGCCAGAAAAATGAGAAGAGCGAGCAGTGCTGAGATAGTAGAAGATTATTTCAGGCCTGGAGAACAGCAGAAGCAAGAGGAACAAACCCAGCATGCTGGAGGGACAGAAACAAAGACCAGTGGAACTGGAGGCCAGGAGAAGAAAAGGAGAGAGGACAGGGGTGAGGTTGGTGAGATCAGCAAGGACCAGGTAGGAGAAGGCCTTGTAAAATAGAAAGGTATTGAAAGTTCATTAATAAAGGGGTGATGTCACCCAAGCTGGGACTTTCTACACACATGGCCTCCTGTACATGCCCACAGACCATCATTCAATTGTCTGTGTTCTAACTTGCCAGCTTTATGACTGTGGGAAAGCCATTAAGCAGACTTACTCTACACCAGGCATACAGCCTAGAAACAGACATGGTTCTTACATCCATGCAGCCTTAATCTCTCTGAACCTTGGGTGCCTGCCTCCCAAATGGGGGTGATGATAATTCTCATGTTGTGGATGTTATAATGACCAAACACCTAGCTCAGTGCCCCGTACCTGAATCTTGAGCTCTTCCCCCTTCCCTTATGAAAGCATCCTTCATGAGGCTCAAGGTCTTTTTCTATCTTTAGTTAGTGCTGTCTTAGTTCAAATCGGTTACACTCCCCAGTAACCGATCCCCCATTTGAGGAAATGATGCATCCACACTTGGGAATGCCCGTTAGTCCCTTAGATGTCCCAGGGCTACTAATTCACTCCCAAACCCAGTCCTGATAACCCTAATTCCTTCTTTTAAAGGGCCTATTGCCAAGTTAGAAAGACAGTGAGGATGATCAGAGGTCAGCGTGTCACTAGATACCCCTGTATTGATGCCCCCAAACAGTGGAACACAAGAACGTTCAGGGTCAAAGTTGAAGCTGTGGCGGGTGCCAGACGGAGCGTCTCTTTGACTATTAATTTTTGTTTATGCAGCCTCTGCTTGCTTCACTCACTGGAACCGCCGTTATGCAGGGTCATGCTCCATATACGAGCTGTTGGGAAAGGTTACTTATTACCAGCTCAGTGGGCAAAGAGGGGCATGTCGTTTCCGATGGAAGCCATCTGAAGGCTTTTTCTCCACTTACTTTCCCATGTGCAAAAATTCTTAGAAGAGTGAATGATTGCTGATGCATTGCAAGATTTCTTCGACTGGAGCAAGCTCCAAAGGCTTTTGGAAGTTTCTTCCAGCCATGCTGGCTCCCAGATTTGGAAATCGGGGATCGTCAAGCAATCCCTTCTCAACTCCTACTATGTGCCAGATGTTACATGCCAGAAAGTGGTTCACAAAAATAATGTGAACTAGAATTCTGTCCTTAAGTCGTTGGTATTCCAGTAAGCATGGCTCCCCTCTGCCTTCAGCCTAAGCATAAACCCTAGTAAGTCCCAGGAGGACCTTGGCGGGCTGTCTTGCCCCACCTTCACACTTCCTCTGGCCAAATGAAGGCGTCCTGTCCTGGATACTTCTTGTCCTTTACAGCCCCTGCAATCATGCCTCTCTTTGAATTTGTCCCAAATGATTTCCCAGAAGCAATCAGACATAGGGAAAGAAATGCCAGTATCAAATCCAGGCTCTGCAACTCACTTGCTGTGTGTTCTCCAGCAGGTCCGTTTCCCTCTCTGAGCCTCTGTCTCTCTAGCTGTTAAATGAGTGCATAGGGCTACATAGCCTCTCTCCTCATCCTTCCCTCTCTGATAGTCTAGGATTCCGAAGCTAAGTGTAGAATGAACTAGACATCTCAAGCAAGGCCAAGAAAGAAGAAACAATTTTCTTCTGCTCACTTACTTCTGTGTGCCCAGAGTAACAAGGATGCCAGCGCCCTCTGCGTGCTATCTGCCTGCTTCTGCTTCCTGGTGGACGCCGAATACCTCTGATTGAAGGGTCACTAAATGTTGTCCACCAGTTCGCACAGCCTCATGCCAATCCTGAGAGTGTGGATTATTTCCAGGTTACACATATAGGGATGGAGCCTTACACATGACACTTGACGGTTACATGAGGCCACAGAATCAGCAGGCAAACCCAAGTTCAGGCTCCTTCTGGGAGAGTGTGAAGCCTCCCTGCTGAATCCATGTCGTGTTTCCCGGGGCCTGGGACACAGAAAGCCGCTGCAGGTGGAGAGCAGTCCGAGTCCGGGGCTGAGTCCGAGTCCAAGGCTGAGTCCAGGTCTGGGGCTGAGGCTGAGTCCCGGGCTGAGTGCTGTGCCAGCTCACGTTTACTCAGACTGGCTCCCCTCTCCACAGGGGGGAGCGGCGAGCTCTGTATGTGATATAGGGAAACCACAACAAGGCAATTCCCTGGAACTATAAAATCAAATTAAATCAGGGGTTCTGGCTGGGGATTTAAAACATCTTAGCCGCTCTGATTTCTCCGGAGGAGCTGGGAAGCCGAGCCAACTGCCGTCATGCACTCGCACTCGCTCTCCCCGCGCCTTGCGTGTTTTTGGCCCCAGGTTTTCAATCTGGTTTAAGTTGGTCATTTGGAGAGAACATCTCAGGCTGGAAGAAAAAAGAGCTTTCTGGGCTTGAGGAGGGCTCTTGCCTGCTCTGCTAACTGTGCTGGGAAAGGTGACATGCTGGTGAGCTGCGAGGGTGAATATGGCCTATGGGTCCTGTATACAGAGCATACACGGCACCCCAAGCCATGGGCACCTATTAATTCTCACAGTGGAGCTCCCGCAGCATCTCCCCAAGCTAGGTACTGCCTGCCTTCCCGGTTTAAAGATGAGAGAACTGAAGTTCAGGGAGGTAAAATAACTAGTCTGCGATCAGGCAGTTAGCAAAGACAGAGCCATGTTTCAGATTCTGGATTGGAAGGCATGGACCACCTTTTGTCTTAAACAACATGAGGGTATCACCTCCACACATTGTCCATCCTAGAATGTTGTCTGGATCCCTGAAGAGAAATAAAAAAAGAATATAGTCTAACCTGCCCCAAAGGAGGTATTCGTTTATAGCTGCTGAATTTAACTTTCCTTCTCGTTTTCTTTTCCCTTTTCCTTTTTCTTAGGAGGAGGGAATGCACATGGGTACTTACGACAGGTTTTCAGAATGACACGGACACTCCCATAAATAAAAACAAATCCTTTGGCAGGAGAAAGTGTATAACCAAAGCAGAAGGGAAGTGGGGGAAAGGAAGAAACACTGAGGTATGACATGTATTTTATAATTGATAAGAGGTGATGTAGCACAAGAATTAAGCTTAGGGATGACACTGCTATCTATCAAGATTAGAATCTCAGTCCTACCATGCCTTGTATAATCTTGGGAAAATTATCTAATCTGCCATCCTTTATCTTTTAAGAGAAAATAATATGGCTACATAACAGGGTTGTAACGAAGATTAAATAAATTACTGTCTTATTAGGTAAGATAGAGCTTAAGGGCATCTGGGTGGCTCCGTGGGTTAAGCCTCTGCCTTCAGCTCAGATCATGATCTCAGGGTCCTGGGATCGAGTCCCACGTCAGGCTTTCTGCTCAGCAGGAAGCCTGATTCCCCTTTCTCTCTGCCTGCCTCTCTGCCTACTTGTGATCTCTCTCTGTGTCAAATAAATAAATAAAACCTTTAAAAAAAAAAGATAGAGCTTAGAATGGTGCCTGAGAAAGAGTCAATGGCATATATTCTTCTAGTATCATTTTTAATAGGACTGTTGATATATAATTCATATGCCATACAATCCACCTATTTAAAATGAAGATTTGCTGGCTTCTAGTATATTTGCAGAGCTATGTAACCAACACCACAATCTGCGTTAGAATATTTCATCATCCTGAGAAGAAACTCTGTGCCCATTAGCAGTTAGTTCCCCACAACCACTAATTTGGTTTCTGTCTTTACAGATTGGCCTATTCCAGAGGTTTCCCTAAAACAGAGTCATACAATATGTGGTCTTTTGTGACTGGTTTCTTTCATTTACTCTACTGTTTTAATGGTTCATGTTGTAGCATCTGTCAGTACCTCATTCTGTTTTTGTTTTTATTTTTGTCTTTTAAGATTTTATTTATTTGACAGAGTGAGAGAGCACAAGCTGGGGGAGCAGTAGAGGGAGAAGGGTGAAGCAGGCTTCTCTCTGAGCCAGGAGCCTGAGGCAGGGTTCGATCCCAGGACCTCAGGATTATGACCTGAGCTGAAGGCAGATGCTTAACCATCTGAGCCACCCAGGCACCCCCTCATTCAGTATTTTATGGCCGAATGATGTTCCATTATTTAGCTCTATCCTATTTTATTTATCCATTTGTTAGTTGATGGACATTTGAGTGTCTTCTACTTTCTGGCTACCATGAATAATGTTGCAGTGGTCATTTGTGTACAAGGTTTTTTTTTTTTTTTTTTTGTACAAGGTTTTTTATGGTCAAATGTGTTTGTTTCTCTTGCATATATAGCTAGGACGTGAGTTTCTGGGTCATACAGTAACTGTTTTACTTCCTGAGATGCTGCTAGACTGTTTTTCAAAGATGTTGCACCATTTTGTACTTCCACCAGCAATGCATGCAGCCTCCAATTTCTCCACATCCTCACCAACACTTATTATTGTCTCTTTTATTTTAGCCATGCTGGTAACCATGACGTGGTAAATAAATGTGACTTGTCTTTCTCTAATGGCTAATGACATCAAGGATCTTTTCATGTTGCTTAGTTGCTATTGTACATCTTCTTTGGAGAAATGCTGTTCAGAATCCTTGCCCATTTTTTAAAATTCAGGTTGTCTATTTACTCTCGAGTTTTAAGAGATCTTTGTATATTCTAGATAGAAGTTTCCTATCAGCTATATTATTTGTAAGTATGCATATTACCTAAGAGCATGAGTTGCTGAAAGGTAAGGGGTTGTTCTTCCTTTGAATCATGAGTTTTGGAGGCAGTTCTGAGTTTGAATACCCAAGATCACCAGTTGCTAGTGGTCTGACCTTGAACTGGCTCACATGGTACTACTAATTCTGAAGCTTCAGGTGTGAGGATTAAAAGAGCTAATGTATGCATAGTGTATGGTGCAGTGCCAAGCATATAGGAAGCATAGAACCATCAGTATCTGTTATTATTGTATTTTATCAGAATTCAAAGCACTTTTATGATAACTGCTTTATCTCATTGGGAATAAGATGATTGGGATATCTGATATAATTTTATAAAATAGATCACCTGCTTCAGGAGGTTAAGTAATAAGCCTGAGAAAGAGAGTAATTATGTGATAGATCCAGAACTCAAACTGTTTTTCTGACTTGAAGTTTAACATGGTACTCAAAGGAGTTGGTAGGATGTATGTTGTTTTTATGCATAATCAGAGAATGAGAATTTCTGGGAATTAAAGCAGTAATCTAAATGTAAATTAATACATAATCAACCAATCAGATACCCTCTGGTCACAAAAATATCAACCACCCCAAATTCTATCTTGTAGTATGACCTTGCCATTCCCTCATGAAGAGGTAGTATTCATGTCATTCCATTTACATCTGAACTGGCTCTTGAATTTGACCAATAAAATTGATGCTGTGTAATTGCTATGAAGAAGCGTAATTGGTCACATATCGCAACTCACATGAAGGAGAACCATGAGCCTAGGCCGGTAGCCCCAGATGAGCTTCCAGCCAGCCATCAGCACCAACTGCCAGCCGTGCAAGTGAGGCCATTTTGGACCAACCCCAGCCAATACCAAGTGATACAAAAGAATCACTCAGCCAAACCAAACTCAGAATCATGATCAAATATTTGTTGTTTTAAACCACTCAGTTTTAGGATGAATTGTTACATGGTAATAGATAGACAAAACAACCTGAAAAGTCTCAGGTAAGGAAATAATGTGGGAATATTATTTATTCACAATTTGATAGAAATACATACATTTTCTGCTTTACTTAACTATAAAGTAAGGCCTTGTTTTTCTGTATCTCCAGGAATGCCCAAAGAAAATCATATTAATCTAGCCATACCTCCTTGCATTCATTTCCTCCTCCAACAAATAGTTAATGAGTATCTACTAAATTTCTGACACTGAATGTATAGAAGTGAGTGAGGAAACACAATTTCCTCCTCTTGAATATGACCTAGGAGAGGGAGCAGACATCGAACAAGTAGCATAAGCTCACACACCAGATAGAACCAGGCAGCAGAAGAGCCCATAAGAGAGAATTCTAGGCTTTTCTGCAGACCAGGAATACTTCCCCATATCCAGGGCCACATGCTGGGAGTGCCGAGAGGGTGGCTATTTCTATTTTGGTTCCTATTACTGCATAATAACCACCTCCTCCCCCATCCCTCCACACAAAAATAGTGGCATAAAACAAAAATTTTATTATACTCATGAATTCTGTGGGACAGAGCAAAGGGAGGATGAGCTGTCTCTGCTCTATGATATCCAGAGTCTGAACAAATCTGGAGACATCTTCACTCCAAGATCTTGCATTTGATGCTGTGTTGCGTTTGTCAGCCAGGACCTCAGATGCGTTGTCAGGCACAACCCCTACTCATGGCCTCTCCACGTGCTCTCTCCTAATGGGCTAATTTACGCATCCTCCCAATATGGCAACTGGATGTCAAAAATAAATATCTTAAAGGAGGGCTTGTTAGCTGCAAGGGAACTTGCCTTCTGTGTCCTAGCCTCTGACATTACAAATGTCACCTCTGTCACAGTGACATGCCACTCAGGTTCAAGGGGAGAGAACATAGGCACACCAGTTAATCCGAAAAGTGTCACAGTTACACTGCAAAAGAGATTTTAATTTGCAGAATGGGAGAGATTATTGCAACCATCTTTGTTAAATATAGTCTGCCTAAACACATACCAAAATGATGCTCTTTTAGATACCCGGAGATTGGAAAAACATATACAGTCCTTAACTTGAGTAGACACTCATTTGCTGCAGCCACCTGAAGGTTTGAGAGCGACTGTATCTCTAAACTCCAGAGTGCCTCCAGAGCAGATTATAAGAGCAGTGATCAGTAGAGCCCCTTCCTGAGTTGAGGACCGAAGAAATCTGCCTCTTCTTTAATAGTGAGATGAGAGACAGTTACAGATTCTTCTAACTGACCATATCTCCCAAAAGAAAGCAACCATCCAAATTAAATTAAAAGAGAGAAGATCCTTGAAGATGTGTGCATACTTTGGGGGGGAAAAAATCTCAAACTTTATTAGATCAAGAGGCCTAAACGGCTTACTATGGATGTAAATTCCTCAAGTTGTTTGGCAGATTTACCTGTAAGAAACTCTTTTCAGTCTAGATTAGGTGACTCTTCAGTCCTCCCCTCTAATCCTTGGATGACCTACACCCACCACGGCTCCTGCTCAGTATGGTGTGGTTGTCTGCTTCTTTGTTTGCTTCCTTCATTAGACTGGGAGCTCTCAGAGAGTAGGCACTGGCTCTTAGAAACTTCTGTATCCCCAACCTCTAATTATCTCACTTCTTGCAACATAGCAGTGTTCAAAAAATATTTGCTGAATAAATGCACAAAATTTTTAATATTAAACCATCAAAATCATAACGCTATGCCTGTCTCTCTCACTAGCTGCTGTTCCTACCCAGGACTCCTATATACCAGTGAGATTCCCCACCAAAACTAAGACTGTGCTAGTCATTTCAAAATTCCCAGGGGATATTACAGCTGATTATAGGACAGGAGAGGAAATATACAAGATGAACTGGAACATTTGTTAGTGCTGGAAAGTAAGGAAATGTTCAATAAATAAGCAAGCAAACAAATGCCAGAATGGTGACAGGATGTCCAAGGGGCACAGAAGCCCCCGATGGTAGAGATGGAACAATTTGAGCAACAAAACAGAGTGGTGCTGGATTATAACCCTAAATATAAAATAAATATCCATGAAAATTAAAATATGAATAGCCATGGCCCATTCTGATGCAAATAAATAGTTGCTAAATCAATAAATTAGGGAGAAGAGACAAATCTTCCATGCAGGAGAATTTCAAATAATTTAAGTAGATCACTCGGCCCTCGAGGAGGTAGACCCTAATTCCCACTTTCTAAATGTGTGCCGATCAGCGTGACTTCTTCCCAACGAGAACAGTATGGAGAGAGTAAACAAAGAGTAAATTTACAGTGGAGAAACCCCGCAAATGCTGCTTCAGCTTGGTGTTCAAGGTCAATATGAGTACTGATATCATGTTGATAGCATGTGCCCTTAATATGATGGGATGGAACGGGCAACTTACCACTATGATTTTTCTCTCCAAAATATACAAGCTCAGTGTCTTATCATGAGAAAAAAAAAAAAAAAACTGATAAATCCCAAACAAGGAACGTTCTACAAAATACCAAGACTCCTTGAAACGTCAATGTCATCAAAAATAGAGTGAATGAATGGATAGAGTGTAAGAAACTGTGAAAGCCGGGGCACCTGGGTGGCTCAGTGGGTTAAAGCCTCTGCCTTCGCCTTGGGTCATGATCTCAGGGTCCTGGGATTGAGCCCCGAGTCTGGCTCCCTGCTCGGCGGGGAGCCTGCTTCCCTTCCTCTCTCTCTGCCTGCCTCTCTGTCTACTTGTGATCTCTGTCTGTCAAATAAATAAATAAAATCTTTAAAAAAAAAAAAAAAGAAAGAAACTGTGAAAGCCAAGAGGAACCTAAGGAGACAAAATCACTAAATGTAACACAGTATCCTGGGTGAGATCCTGGAACAGAAAGGTATATTAGGAATCAAGTTTGCACCAGTCCAAGTACCTACAGTAATATGATAGAAGCACTCACCACCACCATTTCACACTAGTTCATACTTCACTCCCATGCTTCTAGTAACAAGAATTTCTCACTACATCTATTGCATTAACACTGGACTCTCAAATTGCTAGATGTGAAAAATCACTCCATTAACTTAAAAAAAAAAAAAACATATTCGTTATTTCCAGCTGGTCAAGGTTGAAATGATCATTGATATCATCTCAACCTTCAGCTCTAAATTCACATATTACTGTAGGTACTTGGACTGGTGCAAACTTGATTCCTTTTCATGCCCCTGTTTAGGAGTTGTTAAAATATTACTGTTGAAAACCCAATACCATTCTTTGTTTCTTGTGATAAGAAAAAGCCAAATTCACTTCAGAGCTTTTCAACTATCTCTAAGGAGCTCTCCTGTTTTTACTGAAATTCACTAGAGCTGAACGTGGTATGAAACCACTTAGCCTATATATTGGACAAAACAGTATCATGATAAACTTCCACATGTTTAAGAGAATTCTCATAGACTTTAAAAATGATTTCTTTTCAGTTAGGTTTTAAAAATATGTGTTATGCAGGGAGGCAGATCAGATGAATGTATTGTAGCAGACGAAATTTTAAAATGGTGTTAGACTTGAATTCATCCAGTTATTGTTTGAATGAGGGTGGGTGGGTAGAAGAATAACAAAATTACTGTTAGTGTTTCTTTCCTTAAGGAAAAAGATGTGAATCCCAGCCTTATTTCAGGGAAGCCTTTGAAGCTATGATGGACATAAGTCTAAATTAAATGTATGTATGCTTCATTATATTGCTCTTAAGACTCCTGAGGTGGCAGTTTAATTCTTAAAAACAATAAAATGGAGGCATAAATACTAAAAAAAGGAAAAAAAAAAGAAAAGAAAAGTATATTAGGTACAATCTAAGAAAATTTAAATAAAGATGTTCTTTAAAAGAACAAGTGTTGGCAAGGATGTGGAGAAAAAGGAACCCCAGGGCACTATTGGTGGGGATGCAAGCTGGTGCAGCCACTCTTGAGTATGGTTTGGAAAACATTACAAAAAAATGAAAAATTCAACTACCAGATGGCCCAGCAATCCCACATCTGAGTATTTTCCCAAAGAAAATGAAAATGCTAATTCAAAAAGATATATACACCCCTATCTTTATGACTGCATTATTTATAATAGTCAGGATATGGAAACAATGCAAGTGTCCATCCATATGAACACATAAAGAGCACACACCCATGTACACACACAGAGATATTACTCAGCCATGAAAAAGAATAAAATCTTGCCATTCGCAAAAGGGATGGATCTAGAGAGTATAATGCTGGGTGAAGTTAGTCAGTAAGAGAAAGATATATGCTCTCAGTCATGTGGAATTTAAGAAACAAACCAATAAGCAACAAACAGAACAGCAGACTCAAATAGAACAAATTAGTGCTCACCAGAGTGGAGGTAGGTGGGGGAAGGGTGAAACAGGTGACAGGGATGAAGAGTATTTCTTGGGATGAGCACTGAGAAATGTATAGACTGTTGAATCATTATATTGTACACCTAAAACTATGTTAATTATACTTCAATGAAAAAAAAAACAAAACAAAGCATGGATTCTAGTCAATCAGTATGTCAATATTGGTTCATTAATTATAACAACTGTATCATACCCATGTCAGATATTAATAATAGGAGAAACTGGACATGGGGGATAAGGCAACCCCATAGTATCTTCATGTTCTATAAATCTCAAACCGTTCTGAAATTTAAAATTTAAGAAAATTCCAAAGAAACATATATATTTTAAAACCCTGAGTTTCCCAGTTGCAAACAGGACAAATATAAACCACCATCACAGCAAAGCCAATAGATAAAGGACTCAATCTTCGAACATGCCGAAGTACAATTAGGCTACATTGTGATTCTCATGAATGAGATTGCAGCAGGGGGGTGTAGGAGGTGGGCATGAAATTGTCTGAAACTTTTGCCTGCAGGTCTAATGCAAAGGATCGTCTGAAATCTGGAGCAAAAACAGTTTCCATCTATGTAAATATTAGGAAACTAAATTCCATATGTTGCGTGCCAGCTGCTTTCAGCTGCCACAGCTGTGCGCAAACGGTGAGCAGACAGTGTGGATTGTCAAGAAGGAGAAATGTCATTCTTTGCCAAAGGGAAGGCTATGACTGCCAGTTGGAGGTCAAGGGGTAATATGTATGAGTGACTTGATTCCAGCAATCTGACAAGTTAAATCACTGGACAGTTGGGAATTCCATGTGCGGCTTAAAAGTTGGAAGGACTTGTTAAGGATGTCATAGTCTTTGGAGCCAGGGATTGTCTTTGAAACATGTTTATTCTAGAAGCTCCATTAAAATGCACGTGTATGATGAGGACAAGGATGGGAGGAAGATTTCCATTATAATTAAATATGATTGGTCCTTGTAGAAAAAAAAAAAACACCGTGAAATATAAAGAAGATAAAGACAATGAAGCATGATCACTACAGATAAAACTAACTCATGTGGGATAGCTTTACAGCTTTCAACAGGTGTCCCAATCCTCTCTAATGGCTGTCCATTTGGTTTAAAATGCTTTTTAAATCTGCAGATAGCACAAAACCTGGAGCTGACTTTTATTTCAGAAATGAGAGGGAGAGCATGAGCATTTAGGAATCAGACACATGAAATGATGTATAGGAGTTCTGGGTCCAGCTATCTGGTGGAAGTTGGGGAGCTAGGGGAACCTAAGAAAGGTACTGCTTTAGCAGGAGTGCTCAGAATCAAGAGACATGAATTCTTCTTGGAGCTATTCCACTGGATTTCTAGACACGTTTCTGGGCTGTGGATCCTAAGACAGAGCTTAGGCATTGGTGTTTAAATTACTGAATTGAATCCCATTTCTGTACCTTGTTGAGTCTGACACTTGACAAATAACTTCATCTCTCAGACCAAGAAACCTTGGTTTATTCCTGTATAAAATGGGTACCACATCTCTCTCAGGTGTTGCATGGAGAATTCAATTAGTGAATGCATTTAACTGGAAAGCTAATCTGAAGCCAACAAACAAGGATTTTTAAAGATTTTGGGACTCTAAATTTGATGTACAACTTATCAGTGGCACAAGGTGGGAATAGACTTGTGAATTTAGGTATGGATTTGTGAACCAGGAAGCCTAAATCAAGGTCACATTTTGGAAGTTAATGCCACCCATTAGTCTAATAAGGTGTCCAATCATTTATGGAATCCAAACATACTTAGAGCTTGACTCTGTTTCTGAACATCTCATTTTAGGAGGGATATTGACAACCTGGAGCTCTGTAGAAGACTGAATAAGATCATAAAAATTTGTTACATAGGGTAGTTGCTGGAGAAGTCGGTCACCACAGTGAACAGATGATTCATGAAGGGCATGTCATGAAGGACATGAAGAGGGTAACCCTCTTCAAATATTTGGAAAATGCCTAGCTAGATAACTATGAGACCCAATGAGTGGAACTTTGAGTGACAAGTTTTAAGTCCACACAAAACATTCTTCATATTTATCCTCTCCTGAAATATCCAAAACCACTTCCTCCAACCCTCACTCTCAGCAGGCAGCCTTGGTTGATATTTCATGAGAAAATGGAACCAGAGAAAATTTTCTCTATCTCCCATCCTCACACCCACCAACCTCCTTATATGTATACCAATAGTGTACATTTTGACCTACTATAGACTCCATGTTCTCAGATTTCATAGCCAAGACCAACATTTCTGCCCCCTCAGTACACCTTATCATCTCTCATCCAATTGAATACTGTCTCAGGCAGTTCTCCCCTCCTTCCCTTTCCATCATTAATTTTCCATCTCATCAGGACATTTCCTTTGAGTGTGCAAAATTGTTGCTATTTCTCCCAATACTTCTGTCAAAAAAGGAAAAAAAGCACAACAATTTGTTTCTGTTTTTCCTTCCATCAACGACATTTGCCCCTCCCCCTTCACAAAAAAAATGTGAGAGTTTGCAAATTCTCTCTTCCCATTCTCTCTTGAACCCACATCAGTCAAACGTTTACCCACATACTCCACCGAAAGCACTCTTATCAGAGTGACCCATGACTGCTGTCTTGCTAACTCCAGTGGTCAATTGTACACCTTTGTCTGGTGTGGCTTATCAGCAGCATTTGATCTCTTTGAAAACCCTGATGCTGACCTCTTTGAAACCCTTTATTGTCTACTGGGACACTCCGTGCACCTGGTTTCCTTCCTTCCGCCCTGGCCACTCCTTAGTCTCCTTTGAAGATCATCCTAATCTCTTCCATTTCTAATCATTGAATGCCTAGGACTCAAATCTGGAATGCTTTTTTTTTTTTTAAATCAATACTCAGGAGTTAGGCTTGTCCCATTTTAGAGGACAAGGCCTTTAAAAGGCCATCCCTAGGATGCCTCTGGGACTTTACCTGCACCCTGCTGATACAGCTCCTAAACCGGATTTTTATAACTAGTGGTCAACCCAACATCTCTGCACAGATGTCTCATTTGGCATTAAAATTAACCTGTCCAGAACTGAACTCATAGTATTTCCTCACCATATCTGCATCACAACTGCCTTACTCATAATTTTCCACATTATAAATCATGGAAATGGCATCTTTGTCTTTCCTGAGGCCCAAAATACTCTTCCACTTTGTGATCTTGACCTCTCTCCCTCTCCCCCTCCCTGCCTCTCTCTCTCTCTCTCTCGATTGCTCTACAACCCATCAATCCTCATAGCTCTACCTTTATAATAATAACTGCAATGAGATAACTTCTCATGATGTCCACTGTTATCTCCTTGGTCCAAGATTTATATCCTTTCAATTGAGTTATTTCAATACATGGGACCTGTTAACCTGCCTCTACTTTTAACCCCTTCAGAATGTTCTCCCCATAGCAGCTAAAGCCATCTTCTTATGCTTAAGACAGATCAAGCCCCTCCCTACTGAGAATCATTTAAAAATGAACTCTCTCACACAGAGAGTAGAAGCCAGTGTCCAACCTCGACCCACGGGTCTCTACATGGTCTGCTGCCCCAATGGCCCTTTGACCCTCTACCCTAATACTCTTTCTCTGTTTTCGTCATATTATCCTCCTCAGCGCATCAAGTATCCTCTTACCTTTGAATCTTTGTGTTTGTTGTTCCATCTACTTTGAATGCTTTTCCTCCAAATAGTTTTATGGCTCACTTCCCTCAGGTATGAACACGATGGCATCTTCTCAATTTGACCCTCTCTGGCCATTTACCTCCCACACCTCCTACAATTCCTGTCCTCCTTTCCTGTTTTATTTTGTTCTCTGTGATCTTTTTTGACATTAACACATTATGTGTTTCACCTGAACTTTTCCCTGGAATATAAATGCCGAAATGGGTAGCAATCTTTGTTGTTCACTGATACGTCCCCAGCACTGAGAACAGCCCCTGGCAGATAGTATGTATTCAATAAATATTTAATATGTAAATGACTGGCTAGAAGGATAGATAAACCGACCTCTTATAAAGCTGGTAAGCCCCCTGTCATCAGGCATACATCATTCAAGAAAGCTAATGACAGATCTGTAGTAGTGGATAGATTATGTCCAACTCTATGGTTATATAAATGAGTTACAACTTAAGTGGTTCAGAGTTTTGGGTTCTATTCTGTGATGCTGACATAGAGGATAAAGCAGCATGACATATGTTTACATTTTAAAATAACCAAGAAATCATGAGATGGGTATAACTCCATTTTATGGATGAGCCACTTGTGTCTAAGATGTTATAACTAATCTGCTACATCCACATCACATGGCTGGCAAGTGACAGCAAAAAGTAGTAATGGAAATAGCTCTCTTCTCCAACAAACGTACTTAACCCTGGCTTAAAGTCTGGATTTAATAAAATCTTGTGGGAAATTATATATATGTGTGTGTGTGTGTGTGTGTGTATATATATATATATATATATATATATATATATATAAAGTCTGGATTTATATAAAATCTTGTGGGAAATTTTATATATATATGTGTGTGTGTATATGTGTATACATACATATACATACATGTACATATACATACATATACACACACACATATATAATATGTGTGTATATGTGTGTGTGTGCGTATGTGTATATATATATATATATTACAGTGTTTCTTAAGAAAGAGGAAACATGGATCTGAAAAGAGTGTTGTACTTTAAGTTAGTTTATATACGGAAGTGGATAGAGCTTTTGAAAAACATTCTGCCTTACTGCCTGTAGTTGGAAGGTAAGAGCTCAGTCCCTTTAGCCAGGATAAATTTGATCATAGGAAGGTGAAGCAGTGAGGTCCAAGGTGGTGATGATTCAGCAGCTGAAACACAAACAACCTTACATACTCCTGAATTGGAGACCAGGGTGCACGCTTACTTCTGCGGCGACGGGGGAATGACCTGGGGTTTGGCTCTGAAAACCCTTGTCCTTTGGGACCGTGTGAGGAGCACACACAGCGGCAGTCTCTGAGTAGCTGAGCCCTGGCGGGGACAGAGAGAACAATTAAATCCTCAGGTGGTGCTTCCTTCCCTTAGGTACAAAATACATTTTGCTGATGCTTTGAAATGGAAAGCAAATCACATCTTCAGCTCCTGAGGGAAATCCAATATGTTTAAGGAACCGTCACATCCTGGGTGTAGCCCCCAAAATCTTTAGGGGATTCAGCCTAGCCTCCTGGCCCCTGCACCAGCCCCTTACATCTGGCTGGCAACATTGCTGGCCAAGTTGGACTTGTACTCCAATGATAATTTAAGAATCACATCTCAACCTACATCATCCACGCTGAGACACTGACTACATCTTGCCCAGATCCCTTTCCTTTTTATTTATTTTCAACCAACGTGGATGATACTCTCTCTCAAAAAGGGAAATATCATGGGCTTCTGACATCATTATGGATTAGTGCGGGGGTGGTGGGGGTGTCATAGTGTAGGGATTGTGATGCATTTGCTTACAGAAGGTTGGGAGGAATGAGAGGCGTGTATGTGAATCACTCAACACAAGGTGAAAATATTGGTGGAAAAATCCAGCCACCTGATGACTCTGAAATTTATTTAAATATAGTATCCATGACCCATGTTTCCAGGGAATTTAAAACAGTGGTTTCCATTGACCACACAATCCAAATTCCAAAGAATCACATACTTAAGTGTTCTTTTATGGACTTGACACCGGAGGAGGAGAAAGAGGAGGAGGAGAGAAGAGGGACCAAAATAGTTCAGAGTGATATGTAAATAGTTTAGGCATGCTTTGCGTGTGCGTGTGTGCGTGTGTGTGTGTGTGTTTGTAGAAGCTTGTTGGCCTCGAGGGGAATACAAAATACTTGGGGCCTGCCAAAGTATATGGTTTCTTTTACATTACTTTATCATATTGGGAAATCTCTCGGCCTTCCCCTAGCATCTAAGACAAAAAGAGCTTAAGACACAACTTTGCCAACAAAAACTACCGTTTCCAATCTCACTCCTGTGGGGCCTAGATCAACACCACTTGTCAAAGTAGCTTCCCGCACCCATTGCTCACCAAATGGCCTTTGTCTTTGTTATGTGCTTGGCTCACAGTTTTAGAAGCCAGCTTTTTCTAAGGAGGGGCTTTCTGCTAATACTGGAGAGCAAAGGGGCCATACACCAAGGGAGGTTTTCTAAATGACTAAGAACTTGCAGTCTGCACTGGTCACAAGACCTGGGATTCTTCATCTCTTTTGTGCTACTTTGGAGTTTTACAAAAATCTCTCTTGGCCTTCCTCCAGTTTTATCTCTGTTCGTTGGATGGGGGCAATCTGTTATTACAAAAGTTCCCAATTTCCTCTCCCCCCCACCATCTTTGATGAATAGCCTAGTAGTGTTTACCTTTTGTATGTACCCCTTACATACCAGATCAGATTTATGAGATTTTTGGTTTTGTGTGTTCAGCTTTTTAGAACCCATTTCTTTTTTCAATCAGGTTGTATGATTTTATGTCTGAATTTTTAAGAGTAATTGAAGTGGGGCTGGTGTAGTTGATCTCTCTGGGGGAAAAAAAAAAAGTCATACTATCGTCTACAAATTCCATCCTTTACCTTTTCTCTCTTCTATTCAAGTTCTTCTAGAAAAGTTGATCCTTGCTTTTACTGTAATTTAATTATATATAAAGTTTTATTTATCCATTCATTTATTCATTGGGATCCTATTATGAGTTTAATTTTTTTTCTCCTCTTGATGGTCCTTCTTCCTTGAACAAGTTTCTCTCTCAAACCCATTGCACTTAATAAGTCTATATTCCTCCCCTCCCACCCTCCAGAGATAACCCATATCCCTCCAGTAAATCAATATGTTTCTAGTTTAGAGTACTCAAATGTGACATTTTAGTTAGTCTTGGTAACATGAATGAGAATGAATGCCCTATTCCCTAAGGCTTAGAATAATGAAAGTAATTGGTAAGTCTGATATAATCCTCAATGGCCGCTGGCTTTCCAGCATGTCTAGGGGTAACTCTTGCAACATTCGTGTATTCAGTTATAGCATAAGAAATTTTTAAAGGTCTCAATCCAAATGAATTTCAATGAACACTTCTATCTTTTTCTAATCGAGGTTTCCCACTCTGCTCTTTTGTATGAGTTCCAAAACTACACAGTCTCCTGTTTATTGGACAGCTCTAACTTGGATTCCCATAGGAATTTCTGACTCGGGATGTCTGAAACTGAGCTCATACTACTCCTTCCTCTGTTCCCTATCCCATTGGATTTCCTATCTCAAGGACTATCCACAAACCACTTAACCAGAGACCAGGAAGTTATTCTATTTTTTTTTTTTTTATTTGACAGAGAGAGAGCACAAGTAGAGAGGCAGGCAGAGAGAGTGGGGGAAGCAGGCTCCCTGCTGAGCAGAGAGAACCCGATTCGGGGCTCGATCCCAGGACCCTGAGACCACGACCTGAGCCGAAGGCAGAGGCTTTAACCCACTAAGCCACCCAGGTGCCCCCAGGAAGTTATTCTTAACATACCATTATCCCTTACTCCTCGTGCCCTTCCATTCCCAGAATCCTATTAAGGCTACCTCTTCAAGCTTCCTTATATCTGGTACTTCTGCTGCATCTTGTAGGAACTGTGCATTTCCTACCATTTGCTTTTATTACACTGACCTCCTTACTGGTCTTTGCACTTACGGTTAATGCCCTTCTGCCGTATATAATAACCACGGCGATATTTCTTAAGCACCAACTTGACTCTGCCACTCTACAGCTTAAAACCCTTAACTGAGAAGTTCTTCATTGTCCTCAAGAGAATTTCAAGTGATTCTTTGTATTAGATACAGACCCATCCATCTCTTTGATCTCACTGCTTTCCATAATCATTCTCTGCTACCAACATACTAAATATCTTTTAATTCTTTGTATCAGGCATGCTTTTTCCCATCAAAGGTATCCATACCTTTCCATCCACTACCTCTTTTGCCTTGGGACACTTTTCCAGGACACCACCCCTATCATCCGCTTAATACCTATGTGTTGAATTCATTCATTAGAAGATCACTGAGTCTCTCCTCCTTGTCAGGCACTAGGCTAGACACTTGGGATAATGGATCAGATGTCATCGTTTTGCTTCCAGGTTCAGAGTGTAGAAGAGAAATAAGAGAAGAGCATAAATAACTTTAATAGATAGTAAGCTCAAAGAAGGGGCTGGCATAAAGAAAATAGTTATGGTTGATAAAGAAATTGGCTTTTTTTTTATTTTTTTCAGCATAACAGTATTCATTATTTTTGCACCACACCCAGTGCTCCATGCAATCCGTGCCCTCTACAATACCCACCACCTGGTGCCCCCAACCTCCCACCCCCCACCCCTTCAAAATTCTCAGATCGTTTTTCAGAGTCCATAGTCTCTCATGGTTCACCTCCCCTTCCAATTTCCCTCAACTCCCTTCTCCTCTCCATCTCCCCTTGTCCTCCATGCTATTTGTTATGCTCCACAAATAAGTGAAACCATATGATAATTGACTCTCTCTGCTTGACTTATTTCACTCAGCATAATCTCTTCCAGTCCCGTCCATGTTGCTACAAAACTTGGGTATTCATCCTAAGAAATTGGCTTTTTAATGAACAAAGCTAAAAGGCACAAGGGACAAAAACTGGGTGTCAGAGGTTTTACAAGTTCAAACACAGGTTGGTCTTACACCCAAGGTAAATGCATCCTTGCTGTAGTAACAGTTGGGAACATAGGTCCATGACCACAGTGTAGACATTTGTAGCAAGGGCTATTAAGGATTTTCTTGACACTTAGAAAAATAGGGAATCTTGAGATTAGACCAGAACTTGAAGTTCAGCTGTCTCATCTCCCAACAAATGCTTTAATTTCCTCAATACAATTCTCTCCATGTGGTCTTTCAATCTTTGCTTGAATATCTTCTATTAAGAGAATCCCACTCTAACTTTGATGAAACAGAGTGCTAGATTAGGAACCAATTGAATGTGTTCATACCCTACTCATACGCTGTTCATCAGAATGATCAGTTTACCTCTCTATTTGTTCTTTATCTGTTTATTAGAAATGAATGCTAGGTTACAGGGACGCTTACTGAACAGCAGGGAGATAAAGTAGGGGAAAATTCTCAGCAGTGCAACTGACACATAGTAGGTGCACAATAAACAGTAGTTTCTTGCACTGCGTGATGTTCTCTCCTTCAGAAAATACCTGTTAAGACTTCATCTTTGCATGGGATTTCTGCTTTCATATGTGGCTAATAGCTATAAAGTTTGCCATCTTACTTATTAAATCTAACTAACACCTCCCTGGAGATGCATAATCGAGTGATTTTGGCTTGTGAAATAAAATACAGCAAATGTTATTGCTATGATCATTCAGCTGCCAGTATGTTTTACAGCAGTATTCAGATGATAGGTTACATAGGAAGCTCTGGGGTAAATAAAAATGAGTTTTTGCAAACTTGTAAATGGTTCATTTAACCTTATTCTTTAGGGAGAGAGAAGAAAGCCTTCACCTTTCTCCCTTTTGAAAGAATGAATGTTAAAACACCCTGCCAAATTTTGCATTCAACAACTCAGGAAGTGGGATTTTTTGGTTTGTTTTTTTATTTGACTTTTTTATAAAGTATATTTCTTCCTAGCCTCTGGACACATTCACAGAGATAAGAGAAAATAAAAATGTTGAAGTATTTCTATTGTCTTTCACAGATATTATGCTCGCTAGAATGTTAGCTTTGTAAAGATGAGAATGGTCTGTATACTCCTCAATGTACTCTTTCCAGCAGCCTGAACGGTGCTTTGCCTAGAGTAGCTGCTTGAGAATTCTTTAATAAAGCAATTCTTGTGAAATTGGCTGTCTTTCTTATACCAGGTGACTACTTTAACAAAGCAGTTTTCATTGTAAAAATGTTTTAGATGGGATGGAGGGAAGGACAAGTGTTCAGACCTATGGATGAGGCTTTTTGTCACAGCATCTTGTAGTAAACAGAAGCATTTAAAAAGCAAATTGAAATGCCCAAATCAGAAGCTCATAGTGAACCTAGAAGATAATTTTCAACCTTTAATATGAGGAGGTAGTAGATTCACAGACACGAAAGAATGCTGAAAACGGTTTTGATGGAGGAAAGGTATTTATAGAATGGCATACCACATTTTTGTTTTGAGATGGTGGGGTGTGGATACTTTTATTTCTTTGCCTTTGATTATTTATGTATAAGATTTATATTTTTAAAAAAATCTTTTAAAAAATAAATAAATCTTTTTACA
Organism: Lutra lutra; assembly: GCF_902655055.1. Classification (NCBI taxonomy): domain Eukaryota; kingdom Metazoa; phylum Chordata; class Mammalia; order Carnivora; family Mustelidae; genus Lutra; species Lutra lutra. Next base: position 77,704,800 of record NC_062290.1, read on the forward strand.
TGATATTGAAGAGTTTTACATGATAGAGAAGAGTTTTCCATTGGAAGGAGAATGCTCTTTTTAATCTGTTGATGAAATATGAGTTTTGCGATTTGCAAAAATACAATTTTTGCAATTTGCACTCTCCCACACCAACTTCCCCCAAAACATTTTATTGACATATACCTTGTTAGACTACCCCACTTTTGCAAGATGACCTCAAAAGCTTTTAAATATTTAGCTATTAGTAATCAGTTGCCTTGTGTATAGTTCTCTTTGGAAAACTCTGTTTGAACACATGAGAAATGTCTTGGAAAATAACCTTTAATTGCCCTGTCCAAAATTTTAAAAAGTCATAAATTCCTTCTCTCTCCCCACCTCAAACCACCCCCATTCTTTAGAATGGTGTTTGCATAAAACCCACATTGATTCTAAGGGAAGAAAAAAGAGAAAATTAGCTACTCTTTGGCAGAATAGGATAAGTATGTATTATGAAAAGTATCTCAAATATGTGTTTTCATCATCAGAAGATACAGAAAAAAATTAATTTAGTTACATTTTTTTCTTCTGGTGGCAGAAATGAAGTGTGACTTTTATTATTGGTGATACTCCTAAAAAAGCCAATTCCAAATTGAGTGCTGAGGTTTTGGGGGCATATAGGGACAAATGTATCCTCATCCTTGTTTCTAATATACTCTCATACTTCCTCCAGCCCTGGGAACCACCATTCTATGCTCTGTGTCTTTGAGTTTGACTCTTTTAGGTAGTTCCTGGAAGTAGTGTCATATAACATTTGTCCTTCTGTGCCTGGTTTATTTCATCCAGCATGATGTCCTCCAGATTAATCTATGATGTTGCGTATGGCAGGATCACTTTCTTTTTTAGCACTGAATAATATTTTATTTTACTTTTTTTTTCTAATTCATCCATCTGTCGATAAATATGTAAGTTGTTTGATGCTTTGTCTATTGTGAATAGTGCTGCAGTGAAAAGGAGAGAGAATCTATCTCTTTGAGCTCCTGATTTCAATTGTTTTTGATACATACCCAGAAGTGGGATTGCTGGATCATATGGCCATTCTATTTTTTTAAATTTTGATGAATTGTTATACTGTTTCCTATAGAAGGTGCACCATTTTACATGCCCACCAATGGTGCACAAGGGTTCCAAATTCTCCATACCCTCACCAGCACTTGTTATTTTTGGTTTTTGTTTCAATAATAGCTGTCCTAACATGTGTGAGGTGCTATCTCATTGTGGTTTTGATTTGCATTTCCCTGATGACCAGTGATGTTGAGCATCCTTTCATACACCTGTTGGCCATCTTTATGTCTTCTCCAGAGAAATGTCTATTCAACTCCTGTGCCCATTTTTAAAGTTGAGCTATTTTTATCTTTTGCTATTTAGCTGTTAGAATCTGTTACATATATTGGATCATAACCCCTTAACAGATACATAATTTCCAAATATTTTCTCCTATTCCATAGGTTACCTTTTTCTCATGTTGATCATTTCCTTGTTGTACAGAAGATTTTTAGTTTGACGTAGGCTCCCTTGCTTGTTTTTCAGTTCTTGCTTGCACTTTTGGTATCATCTCCAATACATCATTGCCTAGATCAGAAGTTGTTTCCCCATGTTCTCTTGTAGGATAATCATGCTTTTAGTCAATAAATGTTAACTGAGTGATCTGGTATCAGTTCTGTCCTTCATGGGTCATTATGGTAAGTATGGAAAGGGGCACTGTGTTCTGACCCACACTGCTCAAGGTCATCTAGGATTTAATGAGATGCTGTCTGTAAGAATGTCCTCTAATCTGTGAAATGTTAGGGCAACACCACACTGAAACTAAACTGTTTGCTTTGTTGAAAGGAAGATAGCTTGGCTCTAAGGTGCTGTTAATGGCTGCTGCTTATTAACATTATGTTCATGACAGTTTTTCAATAATAAATTAAACCAGTTACCAAACTCAAGATGCCCTCTACCCCTCCCCAGTCATTCCCTATCAGTCCACTCCTTGGTTTCTCTTCTCACACTTTTCACTCTTTGATGTTTCTTATTTATTCTTTTGCTGTGTCTATCTCCCTGCATTGTAATGTAGCCACCACACAAGGGGCGACCCTGTGGATCGTACCAGTGACACACCCTCAGTTCCCGAAGCAGTCATGGTCACACAGAGTCGGCACCTCATTTCCAATTACAGAATATCCAAACAGGTACCAGAATATAGAGACTCAAATTTCAAGGCACTAAGAAAATCTGAAAGAATGAGGTTCTCATTTCTATTTTCCAGATAAAACTCAAAAGAGGATGAGTAAGTTGCTCAGCTGGGAAACTACCCAACTCTCTTCTCTTTCAGCACATCGGGAGTAGTTCTTGCCTCGGGTAGTATGTTAATCTGCTAGGCCTGCCCTAAGGAAGAACCACAAACTAGGCCTCCTCAAAAACAAAACAAAAAAATAATTTTCTCAACATTCTGGAGGTCACAGGTCTAGGCCAATGTATCAACAGGTTGATTTTTTCCAGAGACTTCTCTCTGGTTTCTAGATGTGCCTCTTCTCCTTGCATCTTCACAAGGGTCTTCTCTCTGTAACTGTCTGTGTCCAAGAAAACCAGTCATAATGGATTAGAGTCCGCCCTGATGAACTGATTTTACCTTAATTACCTCTTCAAAGGCCGTATCTTCAAATGCAGTGACATTCTGACATAATGGGAGTTAAGACTTGAATACATGAATGGGGGGCACAATTCAATCCATAATAGGTGGTGATTTAAAATACTCTTTAAGAACTCTGTGATAGTCCTGGTTTGTCACCAATACACCTTACATGCTGATGTCTGATCATTTTGAAAGACTTTCTGAAAGCATGAGCACCCATGTCTCTTGTACCTATCACCTGAAGTATCCTGGGAAGATCTCCTTTTGAAAATGGAGCCAACTCTTCTTTCTTTTAAAAATGCTACTGATCACCTGCTTTATGCCTGACACTGTCCTGATTAAGGGTCCAAAAGAATGAATAAGACAGGAAGAGTACTTCTTTCAGGAGTATCCCATCTAGTAGAGGAAGCAGGCAAGTTCACAGAGAAGGACGCTGCAGGGTTTTCTCTGCTACAACAAAAAGAAACTGATCCTCTATTGGAGCACAGAAGGACAGCCGATATGGACTCATGGTGAGGTAAGCATTTCAAAAGAAAGTAATCCCTAAAGAGATATGAAAGTTAAGTAGCCGGTAGGAAGGCAAGGGTAGAAAGGGATAAGTATAGTGGACTGATTAGTCTACCGCCCACCCCCCACCCACCCCCACCCCCCCACCCCCCACCCCCCACCCCCACCCCCCGCCAAAAAAATATATGTCCACTAGCAACTCTGAATTTGATCTTATTTAGGAGAAGAGTCTTTGTAGATATAATTAAGGTAAGCATCTCAAGATGAGATTATCCTCAATTAGGGTGGGCCTTAAAATCAATGACAAATGTCCTTGCAAGAGACAGAAAAGGACGAAGTAGAGGCAACAGAAGGAAGGCCCATGTGAAGTCTGTGCAGGGAGATTGGAGTGATTTGTCTACAAGCCAAGGAACACCAAGAATTGCAGTCACCAGAGGCTACGAGAGAGGCAAAAATGGATCTTCCCTAAAAGTCTACAGAAGGAACCAACCCTGCCAATAGTTTGAGTTTAGACTTCTGGATTTCTAAACTAGGAGAAAAATATATTTCTGTTGTTTTAAGCAATATAATTTTATGATAACTTTCTATAGCAGCCCTAGGAAACTAATACAATAAGCATTCTGGGTAGGGGATAGCTTTGACAAGTCTTAGTGGGCAGAATCTTGGTATGGAACCATAAGTAGTCTGGGGTGACAGAGCGCAATGTGGCTCAGTGGCGATAAGTGACCAGATCTTGATCAGAAAGGCACTGGGTGTAAGTCACTTTGACTTTGCGGGTTGGGTGGGGTTCTCAATTTCCTTTTTGATAAGGTGAGATGGTTGGATTCAATATACTTTAAGAACTCTTCAAATTAAAATAATAGCACAAAGTCAAATAAATACAGTAAATTTAGGTGTTGGGGTTTTTGTTTTGTCTTGTTTTGTTTTGCCTCCAGGAAGAGCATACCAAGAAGTCCAAAATAAGTTAAAATCTAAATTTTTACTAAGAAAATGAGACAATATCTGAGGCCTCTTGCCTTTCTTTCCTTTTCCATCTACCCACACTTTCCACTCCACCCAAATCTTCATTAAGACAAGCACTGGAATATAACAAGAGGAAGGGTAGGGGGCTGCATGTGAACCAGCCCTCCCGGAATCAGATTTTCAGTTGTGCAGTGGCTCTTGAGAGAGCATGCATAGTCCTCTGCTGGGTTGCCAGGCCATGGGGAGGAACAACATACCATCACTGGCTTGAAGGAGCTCAGATTCTAGTAGGGAAGACAGGCACAGAGAGAGAATTGCAACCAAAAGGCATACACATGGCACCATGGAGTGACATAGAAGGGGCAGGAGAAATCCAAGAAAGCTTCCCAGTAGAAGGGTCCCCTGAAACCTGCAGTAGCGTGGTGACTTGTAGCAACATTCAAGCAAGTGCCTTTAGCAAGAAGACACAGTCACAGTAGAAACTGGGAGACAGAGAAAGAGGATGGATTTTCATGACTTCACTTGGCTATTGAAGACTTTCTGACAACTTCCACTACCTGGTCCAGGTCCTGGATTTCTATGAGACATCTTCTAAATATATTGTCCTTGTTAGTTACCCCCCACCTCGCCATCCTCTGTCCTGTCTCATGTAGAACTCACTCTGCAACCACACACTCTGTCCTTGCTCAATTCCCAGTTCAGTCCTCCTACACCACTAATGAGGACACTCTTTGTTCCCAGGGACAGAAAACCAACTTGAATTAACTTATGCAGAAGGAGAGAGGTGCTTGTTTGTTTTTGTCTGATGTAACTGAGGAGGACAGACGTTGAACTGGAAAAACTAGAAGAATGGTTTCTCGATGAAGCCATTGGCAGCTTTTGGGATCAAATCTTCTCAAGAAAAGAAAGGGAGGGTTTTTTTCTCTCCTGGTTTCAGTTAGGAAAAAAATATATATATAGTCAAGAACCCTGACAGGCTCGGCATAAGCCATGTCATTGTGTTGAGGGGCGTTTCCTCTAGAGTGTATCCCGTTGTGGGGAGGAAAGGCGGCAGCTGGGAGAAAGGAGGAATGTCAGATAGCCACATAAAGGAGGACAGTATAGACACGGACTCTGGGATGATTGTTGTGAGCTGGGAAACCATCCTGATTTGTGTCGCTGTACTGTTCCTACTCCCACCCACAGCCAGCGTCTCTCTTCTCCTTTCTGACAGTGTAATCTGTGTCTAAAGGCTGTAAATCCTGGCTACAATTTTGAACATGGGCCTTGAGATTAGGCTTGACCATAGTTACTAATCTGGAATGCTAGGAGAATAATAACTTTGGAGTACACAAAACAATGTCAGAAGTCCATGTACATTTTAATACCTTGGGTCTTCACAAAATGCCTAGGGCCAAGTCCCAGGAACCTTACTGAAACACAACCCTAATGCGCATGGAAAGCTGCCTTTGTGGCCCACAATGAGTTAAGAGAAGACAATTAGAACTGTAGGTGAAGAATTGGGGGCAGTGGTGGGGAGGCAGGCAGGGACAAGGAAGAGAAGAGGAAACCACTACGGAAATGGAAACACCAGATCCCTTTATTGAGAAAATAAATAACTCTGCACCCCTCAGTAAGGTCCCGCGAGCATCCCTGTCTGGCCAGGAGACCTCTACTCTCCCTTCAAGACAGGACACTCAGTGATGCAGTCCTTGTTTGCAATTACAGAAGAATCTGTAGATTCTGAGAAATCTCTTTGACTAAGGAAGGGATCATTGCCATCATTGCTGGCTCTGACGGTACCTCCACCTACACAGCAGGTAATAAGAGTCAGAGATGCCCTTTCTGGAGGGCAACACAAGGACACCCTGGCCTGCACTTGAGTTTAGACTGGGTTTTTGGAGTCAGATGGGCATGTGTAGATATTTTTAAGCTACAAGACTCACTGTCACCGAGAGAGCCAAACACCTGAGCCTTTCTTCCAGTTTTCCGAAGGCACACGTCAGCGTGCAGGTTTGAGTGAGGAGTATGTTCCCTTGGCCCTCAGCCCAGGCCCCTCTACGGCTATGCCAGAGGTGGGGATGCGTGGGAGGACACAGCTCATTGTGGCAAACCTCAGCTCCCCGGCATGTCTGGCTCTGGCAACCACCAAAGGTTAAAATAATTTTAATAAAGTCTTAATGAACAGCTCAAAGCCTCAGAGTTATTCCTAGGTCAATGGAGTTTAAGGCAAAATTCTGGGATCTGTCCATCTTGGTACAGCCATTTACCGTCATGGTTCATGTCAACCACTCACCCACGAAACATTTCCAGAGCACTAAAATTAATATTAATAGTAAGTACAATCTTGTTCCCCATATGCCAAGAACTTTGCTGAGCACTTTGCTGACATTATCTTATTTAGTCCTCAAAGCAGTGCTGTGAGGATGTCATCATCCCTGTTTTATAGAGGAGCAAACTAACCTCCCCCCATTGACCTACAGGGTAAATGGCAGGGTGTGGACTTAAATCCAAGTCGCTCCAACTCCAAGCCTGTGTGTTTTAATTGCTATGTAATATGTAGTCCATACGTCTGAGTCTGGCCCCTTGTTCATTGTGGGGACTCCAAGATAAATTATATTTCTGTCCTCAGATTGCTCACAGACTAATAGGATAGATCAATCAATAAATAATAACAGTAGAGTAGCATATGAACAATGTCCTAAGATGAGCTTGGAGAGGCTGTGAACATATTGAGGAAGGGCAGTTACCCCAGTCTGGGGAATCAGAGGAGTTTTCCTGGTCAGGGGGTGATTCTGGGTAGGGTTTTAAAGGACCAAGAAGAGTAAGTTGTTCCTACAAAAAAGAATGGACTGATCAAAGCATAAGGCATCAAGAATTTGGTGTAGTTAGGGAACTTCCAAGTAGTGTAGTGAATTTACATTAAGCAACAGGAAGCCACTGGAAGAGTTTATTGGGAGAGAGCTCAAAGCTCTCATGTGGAAGCTCGCTCTGGCAGCACTGTGGCCATGGTTTGACAGTGAGCAAAGGGCTAAGACTCCCATTAGGAGCCAGGCAGAAGTGCACAGTCCATCTGGGCATTCGTGGGCACACGGCCTATAGGGGAACTGATGCCTGTGGGCCAGTGTTTGGGTCAGAAGCTACCTGTTTTCCATCTGCTTGTTTGCACCTTTGAGGGTCTGACTGGTCTCCAGTAGGTAGATCCCTTCGAAGTTATTCAGGCATGGAAACTGAAAAAAAATAAATAAATAAAATAAATAATAATAATAATAACCTATAGTTTGGTTTTTTTGTGGTTGCAGCTGATTGAAACCATATTTGACAGAGTGTAAGGAGGAAAATACCCCTTTATTTGAAGGCAGCGTGTCAGAAGGGAGGTGAGAGATTGGGTGCCCTTGTCTGTACCCATGTCCAGTGCTGATCCAGAAACCGGCCTGCTGCAATTCTCCATGGTGCTGGAAAGATAAGGACATATCCTTGGGAATCATGGGACATCTCTCCCCAAAGCCATTCCCACCTCTGATGGGACAGTTAAGCTCCCTGCATCTTCCCGTGAGCTGAGCCCTGGGCTTTCTCCCATAATTCCATGACTGACTGCAGTGGTCCCACATTCTACTTTGCCTCTGTTAGGGGAACAAGTAAAGCAAATCATTGTGATTGATTTATAAGGAAAAAAAGGTTAAAGGAACCATACATATATGTAGTACCTAGTTGGACAAAGACTTGAGGCAAATGACATAGCAGTGCACAGTTCTGGGATCTGTTGGGGGAGGTAGTACAGATGACTGGAGACACAGAACTCAAAGATATATGGAGAGAAGTGAGCAGGCACTCCCCGTCTGCAGGGAGAGGACTTCATGTACATTGATTCTCTTAGTCCTCACAGCATGCTCTTGAGCTGAGTATTATTTGTGCCTTTTGTGGGGGCCGAAACTGACATGCAGAGGCATTAAATTATTAGTCCCCCAAGTAAGGTAGCTATTAAGTGACACAGGTGAGTTTAGAACTCAGGTCTTTCAGACTCCCCTCATCTTATTCTTGAACTTACCACATAATAAACAGGGAATCTGTATTTTTGAGGTTGGCTAATGAGTTTTAGATCAACTGCCAAGTCAGATTTCAGAACTTTAACAGTCATTCTACTTAGGAAACCAGGATAGAGTCCTTGGTCTGTGTTCAACGAAATAAAATAGAAATGTCATTGAGGAACCATGTCAAGAGGAGGGGTAAAAAAAAATCATCCTTCCCAAATGCTCTTTATTGCCAAATAATGAAAAATGGTCTGGAAATCACCAGTCTCATCGTCTGGAAGAGGAAGTTTGATTCAGGGGGGTAGAATATCATATTGGCCTGAACTGGTATTGAATCACTTCCCATTTTCAGGGTGGGTGATCTTGATCATGCTATGTATCTGTTTTTCCTCTCTCTCAGCTCAGTGATTTCACCTGTAAATGGAGATCATGTTTCCGGCCTCATGATTTGGCAACTAGAATTAAATGAGATAGTTTTGTAAAGAAGAAATGCCAGGTAGAGGGCCTGACATACAGCAGCTAGTCAGTAAATTCCTGGTGTCTTTCAATTGTCTCTGACAGGAGTAGGTGATGTGATGATTGTATTTTCACAACGATTGTTATCCTTATTTCCAGGGCTACTCTTGTTGCTGCTTCAGAAGTCTTTTGCTTGTAATAAAGAAATTTCCTGATTACCTCTAATGGAAGCTGAATGGCTAGCTCTTTCTTTGATTCTCCCCTCCCCCACAATCATTTGGCTCTTTTCCATGGAAACAGAAGGAGACCGTCAGAGAAGAAATACACACAACACACACAAACGTGCATGTGTGTGCGTGTACACACACACACACACACACACACTTGACAGGCAAAATGGTAGAATGCATCTGCCAAAAATCTACAACTTTACTCCAGGGGCAAACATGTGACTTTACTTTCCCCCACCAGGGTGGACTTGTGCTGTCACAGCAAAAATTGATCTTCTGTTTTTGGAAAATTATACACAGTTCCTTCTCCTCTGTACTGGGAAAAATTCAAGTCCAAATCCTTGCTCACAGATTCTGCCAGAGGTTTCCTGTTTCCTGCTTCATACCTGCTGATTTCGTTTCTCCACAAGTATTTACTGAGCACTTACTATGTATCAGGCACGGGGTTAGCCATGAAGAATGTCACTGAGCAGACCCATGCACGACCTCTGCCTTCATGAACCTTATAGTCTGGTGTGGGGAGGAGAAGATTATCATGGATCCAGTACTCATATGGAAATAGGACTATAGGGAGCATCTTGGGGGGCTCAGTCAGTTAAGCGTCTGCCTTTGGCTCAGGTCATGATCCCAGAGTCCTGGGATCGAGCCCTGCATGGTGTTCCCTGCTCAATGGGAAGTCTGCTTCTCCCTCTCCTCCTCACTCATGGTTTCTCTCACTATATCTGTCACTATCTCTGTCTCTCTCTCTCTCTCGCTCGCTCTCACATATAAATAAATACTATCTTTAAAACAGAAAAAAAAGACAAACCATAAGTGACTCTTAATCTCACAAAACAAACTGAGGGTTGATGGGGGGAGGGGAGTTGGGAGGGGGGGGGTTATGGATATTTGGGAGGGTATGTGCTATGGTGAGTGCTGTGAAGTGTGTAAACCTGGCAATTCACAGACCTGTACCCCTGGGGATAAAAATATATGTTTACAAAAAATAAAATTTTAAAAAGACAAAAAAAAAAAAAACAGAAAAAAAGAAAGAAAATGGGACTAGAGCTGGGGATGAGAAAGACACACAGGTCTTGAGTCAGTAATGGGAGAGAGGAAAATGTCTCAACCACAGGAAAATCCTCTGCTCTTTGCCCCATTGTAAAAAATGCTATATGGCCGAGAAAATAAAAGGTTGACAAACTAAGGAGAGGGAATCTGAATTAGAAGGGACTTCAGGCTTTGATGTTGGCCTTGGGGCCTAAGCCCTATGTTGTTATCTATTGCTTAACTCAGTCTCTCTGAACCTCAGGTTTCTGATCTTGTAAATGGGAAGAATCCTGCTTTCTCTGTCAAAATAGCTTCCACCCCTATGCTCCCTGGTTAATTCCCTTACACCTATAAGGTTTCCTTTTTTTTTTTTTAAGATTTATTTATTTATTTGAGAGAGAGAGAATTGGGGGAAAGGTAGAGGGAGAGAGATAGAGAATCCCCAGCAGACTCCCTGCTGAGAGCAGAGCCCAATGCAGGTCTCCACCTCACAACCCTGAGATCATGACCTGAGGTAAAACCAAGAGTGAGATGCTCAATGGACTGAGCCACCTAGGTGGGCCCTGTAAGGTTTAAGTTTAAATACTTCTTTTTCGGGGGGCGCCTGGGTGGCTCAGTGGTTAAAGCCTCTGCCTTCAGCTCAGGTCATGATCTCAGGGTCCTGGGATCGAGTCCCGCATCGGGCTCTCTGCTCAGCAGGGAGCCTGCCTCCTCCTCCTCTCTCTCTCTGCCTGCCTCTCTGCCTACTCGTGATCTGTCTGTCAAATAAAAAAAAAATCTTTAATACTTCTTTTTCGGGAAAGTTTGCTTTGACCCTCCCAGACTCGGCTGGACCACTCTAACCTCAAAAGCACCATGACCTTGTTCCTTCCCCATTTACCTCAAATACAGTTTTATGTAGAGAACAGTTTAGTGTCCATAGTACTCAACTTTATGTTGGGGACCTTGGGGACCAGGGACCGTGCCTTCCTTAGTTATCATTTATACTCCCAGGTTTGGGTGTACGGTTGGGCCTCAATAAATTTAAGTTTGGAAGGAAGTAGAATAAAGCCCCTAACCCATGCCTGGCATAGAACAGGCCTTTGGTAAATGGAGCTTATAGTTATATATTCTTTGATGTCAATGGTAGAGAATAATTTTCCATAATGAAAACCACTGTTAATAATAACTAAGTGTAACCCCAAATTAGGTTTATGGTGATGGTTCCCATGTTCCCTTGCCATTTCCAACTTTTCTGCCACTGTCACCTTCTCAGAAGCAAATGCTACCTGAACTTGCACCATTTTTACTGTGCTGTCCCATCTTTCACTAGCCTTGCACCGCTGAATGGACCCTGACACCCCTGAATGCAGAGGGTACCCTGTTTGTTCCAATGCCCCAAGCACCTGACTCAGTAACCTTGTAGGATGGAGTCTGAGTTACCCAAACTCACTGTCAGAAACTTTATAACCCTGCCCTGGGCTAGCACTTACACTTTCCAAGATACTCATACCCACCCTTTCACCCAACCTTCGTACTGTGCACATTGTGTTGGTAAAAGAACGGAGCTTCATCAATGAAGGCAGAGCGCCCGTACGCAAACCCCACTGCCGTTGATTTATAAATCAGGGATCTCAAATGAGATGGCTTTGGAGGCCAGGCAGGTAACCAAGAGGAACATGGTGTGCTGGGAGGGACTGGGGGACACACATTGGAAGAAGCGCATTTCCCACTAATTGCCGGCAAGGCAACATGGCCAGATACTCCATTTTTAAAAAACAGCAAGGAGAAACCTGGATTTTTCTATGAATCTCACCACTATTCAATGTCGGCGTTCAACTCAGATTCTTTTAAAACACATTATAGTCCAAACAAAACAGAGCCATGGGTCAAATTCAGCCTGTGGACCACCAATTTATGAGCTATGATTTAAAATTTAGAATCTTCAAAAATGTTTACACTGCCCTTCCAAGCGGGTAGAATCTCAGAACCTTGGATTTTGAGAGTGGCTTCTAGGTACAGTCCACTGACGAGCGAAATGAGAATGGAATGTCATGGGCATTTTAATGCCCTGACTTGGCAAAATTAAAAACATGCCACACTCCACTCTTACTTTTCTTAAATTGTGTTAGTGCATGAAATCTGGAAGTTAGGAAACAAGTGGTTTAGCACAACCCCTACACTTTATGGGGGAAAAAAAAAAGGGCAAAGATCCCATGGCCATTAACCTTATGAGCCCAAACATCAAGATCAGGAGTGCTGGTCTTCTGTGTGAGACATTTCTAAACATGTTCGGGGCTGTCTGCTTCCTGCCTCTGCCAGAAAAACTGTCACCTCCTTAAGGGCAGGAATCCTCTCCTTGCCCAGTGTTTTCACACAGTAGGTGTTCTCTCAGTGCCCATAGCACACATTTCTTCCCGTCTATGAAGCCCTGCTTCCGTGATCAAAATTTTACTGAAAACCCACATCGTCCACACAGGTTCTCAAATCCTCCTGTCAGTTAAAATTGTTTCTCTACCCTGAGCTCCTACGAAGTATTTCTGCCTCTTTATTATAAGCTCAGCCTTGTGCTAGAGGTACCGTTGATCTGTCTGTTCCCACAGAAAGATGGTGAGCCAGTGGAGGACAGAAGTCACGTCTTACTCCGTTCTACATCCCTCCCACTTAAACAAGATCAGAACCCTGTCCGGGGAAGGTACTTAAAATATCTATTGACATACGTTCCTTGCAGTGGCCTGACATAGTGCAGGCACACAGTGGGTGCTTAATAAGGTCTTTTGGGGACATCTGGGTGGCACAGTCAGTTAAGCATCTGACTCTTGGTTTTGGCTCAGGTCATGATCTCAGGGTCCTGAGATAGAGCTGGGCATCTAGCTCCCTGCTCAGCATGGAATCTGCTTGAGATTCTCACCCTCTTCCTCTGTGCCTCCTGCTCCTGCTCTCATTCTCTCTCTCTCTGTGTCAATCTTAAATAAATAAGAAGTAAATATTTTAAAATATAGATAAGGCCTTTTGATTGCTCTTCTCTTTTAGAAGCTACCACAATGCTGGGAACATGATAGATACTCAGTGTAATTTTTTCAGTGAACGAATGGGAAAAGACCCATCAGGCTAAACACAGATGTCTTTTGTGAGAAACTTCAGGGAGTTTCCAGGGACTTCGAATTCAGTGCAAATACCCTCATCGTCAGGTTTGAAGGGGGAGTTTGCTGCTGCTAGGCAGTCTCTTGATAGTTGCGGGAGACAAGGCTGGGACTTGGATGAGGCAATGAAGGGGTCTGAGGTAGAAACTGAAGAAAGCATCCATTCAGGGGGCTGTGCTAGCCCCAGTGGGGTCCCTGTGGTAACAGAATGAGGCCTCACTTGCCTTGAACTCCCTACTCCCAGCCTCAGTCTAAGGTAAATCCCTGGCCTCAGTGTCAGTCAGCAAAGATGATCAAAACTAAGGACTGCAGACAGCGTAGCTTGAGCAATAGAAAATGCACATTCTCACGATTCTGGAGGCTTGCAGTCCAAGACCACGGTGTCTGCAGGTTTCGTTTCTCCTGAGGCCTCTCTCCTTGTTTGTAGGTGGTTGTCTCCTTGCTACGTCTGGACACAGTTGTGTGTCAATGTGTTTTCTGTGTCCTAACCTTGTTGTATAAGAACACCAGTCATACAGGATCTGGGTTACCTATGTCACCTACCTCTAAAGACTGTCACATTCTGAGATCCTAGGGGTGATGACTTCAACCCATGGACGGGCATGGGGCACAGTTCAGCCCATAACAGTCCTCCAAGTGCCACAGTTTGCAACTTGTTTGATTCTTGGAGATATTCCACCTTGGGAAAGTGGAAATTATAATAAAACCACTCACATTGTCCATAAAACAAAACAAAACAAAACAAAAACAAACCAGTTTGTGGATTTTCATGCAACGGTACTTACTCCTGCAAGAGATAGCAAAATCCTTTCTTGCTCTCATCCATCCTGTACTACAGCAGCATCCTTTCCAACATCCATCCCCTACCTACAGCATCAGGCAAAGAAAATTTACTATGTACTAGACATCTTTGGTGATGATATATGATTTGTTTGTGTGTGTAAGATGAACAGAGAGGGAAAGAAAAGAAAGACCCACAATCATTTATGTTGCCCATAAAGTATGGCTACAGACAGTACCTAGGTTTAAGTGCTCATAAATTCTTATAAAAATGATTTAAAGTATTACAACTCCAGAAATAACTTTAACTGCAGGATGACCAAATGTTTAATTCGATGGTCGAGGTTGTCTGTGGATCCTGGCAGGTTGAAAGAGACAGAACGATTTACTTGGATCACTTTTAACTTGGACAAAGTAACTATGCTAAAAAATATGTTTTTAAGTGGAAGGAGAGAACAGGGGACACTTTGAAGTTAAAGATTTATAGCTCTGTGTCATTCAGAATATTCCAGAAATGTGCTGGTGTGCCTCTTAGGACATGTATTATTCCTTGCACTGTTGGAATATTTCTTGGACTCTCCAATGGGCCTGCTGCATTTTGGCAGGAAGGATGGATTGGGCGAGCAGTAAAGGCAGTGTGAGGTAAGAAGAATGGCCAAAGAAGGGAGGTATTACTTGCATAAAGAACACGGCAGCATAATGAAGCCAGGGGCGGGGTGGGGGGGGGCTACCAAAGAGCTCACCTACAGAGTTAAGCCTGTCAGGAAAGCATCACAGAGACATGCCTTCCATCCGACCAAACCATACAGGCTCCCTACCTCACAACATTGCTTGCCTATTTTCTCAGTCTTTGAATTGTTGTGCTGCATTCTGAGAGATTTTGTAAAATGTATTTTCTGTTTTACCATTTCTTTCTTCAGTTGTGTCTAGACATCTGTTTAAAACTTGCTATTGGCTTTATACATTCAGATTGTTTAATTCTGACTCTAAGTTCTCCTTTGAAAAATTCTTTTGCTTTTATAATGCCAAATATAAAACACTGTGATCAAATGCTAGGATGTGTAATTACACACACACACACACACACACACACACACGCACACACACTTCCATGTACTCTCTGGGATTCATAATTATGTATGTGTGTGTATATACTTAAATTCAGACTGTTTTATTACCTCGTGTACTTGGTGTTCTACCTCCTTGTTTGATGTCTTTTATAGTGAGTGTTTTCTGCACAGTATTTTTAATTCCTCACTCTCTGTGGAGATTTGTGTTTGTGTCCGAGGGGAAATTTTGAATGATTGTTCTCAGGGCATTGGAATCAAACGTAGTTTTGCTTTACATTTCCAACAACAATCTAAAGGAGGGCAATTCATAATGCTTCTTGGGTTTCTGAGATGGAAATTGGATGGGACTGGACTAGTGTTGGGTCCTAGAAGATCCCCTGGGTCAAGTTCAACAAAATATGAATCAACAAGAATACTTCACTCTAGCTGGGAAAAGCTGCCTACTGTTTACTAGCTTCTCAATTGCTTTTCTTCATTTGGAGTTTAGCACATGTTTCCCTGGGCAGCCTTTCACCTTTCACTTTTCACCTTTCACCTTTCACCTTTCACGGTAAGCAGCAGCTTACCCGTCAGGTCTAAGGTTCCATGCCATTTTCATTGGGTAGTCCTCTCTCATCATTCTCCCCAAGACTGGACTGGATATCTTTCATTACACCCTGCTACAGGGGGTCCTATTCTTTCTGCCGTCATGGTTGTTCATTGCTCTCACTGATCCTTTCTGTCTCTCCTATTATTCAGTAATTTCACGAGTAAGTAAAATTCTGAAGGCTAAGGATTATGTTTTGAAATGATTATTTAACCAGAGCCACAGCACTGAGCACTCATTATATACCAGAAAGCTAAAGCAAGATTTTCACATGTATTTTATTATGCACAACAAACTTGCAAAGTTAGGCATTTGTATCTGCACATCAAAGGTGATTCAAAGGAGGCTCAGAAAGGTTAAGAAATGTTCTTAATATGAGTCAGCTGATTAAGTGGCAGAAACAGGATCCGAATCATGGTCTGCCCTTAAGACTTGTATTCTTAATAATGTCCTGTATTCTTAGGGTGCCTGCGTGATTCAGTCGGTTAAGCATCTGACTCTTGGTTTTAGCTCAGGTCATGATCTCAGGATCGTCGGATCAAGCCTGGCATGGAGCCCTGCATCAGGCTCTGCACCTAGCACAAAGTCTGCTAGAGATCCTCTCTCTCCCCATCAGCCCCTCCCGATGCTCATGCTTGGGTTCTCACGTGTGCTCTCTCTCTCTCTCTCTCAAATAAATAAATAAAATCTTAAAAAAAAATAATGTCCTATATTCTTTATTCCATATCTATATCCCCAGTACCTCTAGAGTAGGTGTGAAATGCATATTTTGGGAGTAAATCCATGTGAATTCCCGGGTGCTGAAATAACAAAACTTTCCAAAGGGGAAAGAATGCAGGGGAAATACAATGTTCTGGTTATATATTCCTGCATGTGAATCTATCCCCCACCAAGGCTTAACAAACAACTCTTCTATTACTTCTCATCATTTTGTGGGTCAAAAATTTTGCAGGGCTCAGCTGGGAAGTCCTTCCCCATGTGGCATCACTTAGGGTCACTTGATGGTGTTCAAGGGATGGCTGGTCTAATCTGCAGGACAAGCTGGTGGGAGTTCTGAAGGCTGGGCTCTGCTAGGTTCCTCTCCCTCTCTTTGTGAAATCTCAAGTCTTTCCTGTCTGATCTCTCCTGCGGAGTAGTTAAACTTCTTACATGGCAGCTCAGAGATCCAAGAGACCAAGGCATCATCTGACAGTCATCTGCAAGGCTAGTCTTGGCACTAGTATAGCTTTACTTTCACTGTATCCCATTGGTGAAAGCACTCACAGACCACTCCAGATTCCAGGGGAGGGAAATCACGTGATGTCTTGGTGGGAGGAATGTCATAGAATGTGTGTCCATCTTTATTTAACTGCACAGAAAGAATTGAATGGCAAAAGTGAGTGGTATTGGACCGTTAAAAAAAAAAAGAAAAAGCTTTGAATTAGTGGTACATGGTGCTTATCTCTGAACTAAATCAGGTCACTTATCCTCCTTCACAAAACCTTAACCTTTTCTTCTGTTGTCTTCAACACAGACCATAGTATGCTTTACTTGAGATTACTTGCCTAGAATCTGGTTCCTGTTCTAGACTGTTAGCTCCATGAGGACAGGAAGCATTTCTGTTCTGTATATCACTGTACACCCAGCATTCAGCACAGGGACATACATGCAGTGGGAACTCAAGAAATATTTGTTGAATGGATGGTTGGGTGGGTAGATGGGAAGAATTTATAGATGGTCCTTCTACCCACTGGACTAAGTGACTAGACCTCAGTTTCCCCTCTCTCAAAAATTATCTTTGAGGTTTCTTATAGACCCAGCATTTTGTAATTCACCAGCTTAGGGATATAAGATGACTGTAAGGAAAGCATACGCCAATGGCAGGATAATGCTGCCAAGAAAACTAATGGGATCAGGCTCTTATGAATGAGAATGCCAAGTCCAGGACAGAGTCCACTGTTCAGTGTTCTGGCTCTAACTGGAAACCACCTCTGCTTCTGACCACAGCACTTTTAGAAAGCTATTAACAAATTGGAAACTACCTGGGGGTCACTGTATGGTGGGTTACATGTCATAGAGAGGTTGAAGAAACTGAGAATAGTTTGCTAAAGAGGGGGAAAAAAAACAACTTAAGGCTCATCATAAATGTATTTAAATGTTCAAGTTGCAACCTCAAGGCAAAAGAAGCGGACTTATTCTCTGTGAACCCCAGAGGACTATGACTAGTAGACAAGAGTTATATGAAAGGAAAGTTCTCCAGCAGAAATTTCTAACCAGGGAGCTGCCTGATAAATGCTATAACGTTTGGAGAAAGTTGTGAGTTCTCTAACACCAGAAATATTCAAGGAAAGACTTTCCATGTCTAAATATGGATGTAGAAAAAAAAAATCAAAGCACAACTAATAATGGACCAGATGACCTATATCGGCAAAGTACAATGCTGAATGGTATTTGTGGATTTGGAATCAGAGAACCAGAATTGTAATTGCAACTCTAGCATTTTGATGTGATGTCAGGCACATGACTTTACCTCTCCAAGAGGAGGCTTGTGAGAATTAACAGAATAATCCATATGGTACCTACCACATCAAGTGGGGCATAGTAGACAGCTGTGGAATAAGTGGAAATACCCTTTTGTTATTTCTATCGTATTATTACATGAAGGGAAGAACACAGAGAATATTTCCTTGACATCTGTCTTAACCCAAACTCTATAGATAGAAAAAAATAGATCTCTCTCTATCTCTCTCTCTCTCTCTCTCTCTCTCTCTCTATATATATATATATATATATAAATATATAGATATATATAGATATCTCTTTATATATCTAAGATAGATAGCTATCTGTATATTTCCATATGTACCTAAACTTCTTATCCTTTCATGACCCTATTATGTAATTTGTTCTTAAGCTTCCCCTTTTACAGATGAGGAAACTGGGACTTAGAGAGTAGAAACAAGTCACCCAAAATCACACACCTAATAAGTGGGTAAACAGAGTTTTAAATCCAGACATTCTCACCTCAAGTCCAATCTCTTTAAAAAATAGCTGAAATAAACTTCTGTAACTATGTTCCTTTATTCTAATGATGCCATTTTTGTTAAGCATTAAACAAGCATTTGTCTTGTTTTCTCCACTCAGCCAAGACCCTGGGGGCCAGGAACTGTATTTGTGTGCTGTACATACTCTGTTATCTCTAGGTCAGTTCTGGGTATATAAGAGAGTTCAGTATTTCTCACACACTGTTATTCTGCTGAAGATTTATTTCTGGAGAAAATGATTTCTTATAGTATTTATTTGGGGTTGTTGGATCTGAGACATTGAAAGTACAGAGTTCACATCCATAAATACTTTTTTCTTTGGGTGATCCTCAGCCCATCAACCCAACTTAAGTATCAAAATTGACCTCCCTCCAAGTTCATCAGTTTGTGCTTCCAATTCAAAGCATGGGTAATTCAAGTTAATATGAGGAACACAAGCTTGTCTCTTGAGAACTGTGTGACTTTGGGCAAGTGACTTAAGAGCGCTCAGTCTCAGTTATCTCATTTGTAAAGTATGCATGATAAGCCCTCTCTTACAACATTTTGTGAAGATTAAAGGAGATAATATAGCACAGGAAAAATGATGTGTTCAGCAAAATGTCTCATTTTTCTTCTGCAAACAAAAGTAGTCTTCCAGCCCTTTTAAAATGTAAGTAAAGGCATTGATGCTTAAATCTAAACAAAAGAATAGGACATTTGTGATGAAGGTCCTTTCTAGCTTGGGATCTCAGAACCTGCTACTCACTAATTTTTCCCTAGTTACCAGCTGTATATAAAAGATTCAGTGGTAGACTCTGAGTTTCTAGAGGAGGTTTGAGATGAAGGATGCCATTCTGTAGGAGAAAAGTCACACTCAGCTGTGGTAAGAACAGTATATATAGCATATACAATAATTATTTGGGGATTGCTTATTACAGCAACTAGTTTTACTTGCCCTGACTTATACAACTAATAAATGCACCTGGCACATAATAAGTGGCCCGTAATTGTTATGTCCTTATCTTCCTTTTCATTTATTTAACACCACAGTATGCCAGAGTAAGGACATTTTCAAATAGGAATACCATTATAATTTGTAAGGCTTCTCCCCTGTATGCAAAAATATTTATTTATTTGAGTTTTACAACTCTCTAGAACTAGTAAGGAACTACTACCTTCATTCTTCAGTTAAAAAAAATCCAGAAAAATTAGGAGCAAAAGAAAACTAGTCTTGTATGAGCATTGTCTGTGGACTTGATAGCTAAGGAAGTGTTTTGTCCAAAGTTCCTCATGCCTGGTAACACAGGTGGTCAATATTATTAAAACATTTCAGATGAAGACACTGATGGTCAGAGCAGACCCCCAGTTTGCATACCTGGTAAGTGGTCAAGTTGGAAATTTAACTTGAGCCAGCGTTTCTCCATAATCTGTGACCTTCTGAACATGTGCACAGTCTAGCTTCTCAAAGGTCACAAAACCAGACTCCCACTAAGAGCACAGAAGAACAGAAAATTGTTGACACCTAACCCCCCTGTTGCCTTCCTCTGCCGACACATGATCTGCTCTGTGTAAGTGGTTTGCCACCTATTCAAAAGAGTGACATCTTTTCTCTCTGTGTCTCTTTTCAATGAAAATACTGTAGGAGTGGTTGAGTGAATCAATCGATTTCAAATATTTAGAGTTAACCGTGACTGTCCCTTAATGAAATCAAATAAACCAGAAGAAGTCTGCTTTTTTACAGCCCCCAAAATAAATGTATTTTTCACAAGGGAAAATATGGGTGTCATTTGCCATTGAGTAACATGGCAACAGATGGAACTCAGTGTGAGGCACAGAAATCCATGGGTGTTTCCTGGTGGAGATGCTGTTTGCCAGAAGAACGCTGAATTGTGAAGCTGTTTTATAGCAATAAAAAATTGTTTTAAAAGTGATTCAAACATAATTAATCTTCCCCAAAATATTCTTCCTTCCTTGGTGTTTTTGTTCTCACCAATGTTTGAGGAATCTCTCCCTAGGTTTGAGTCATCAAACACCTATTTTGATTTTTTTTTTAATGTTTTATGTTTAGATACAGACATGTCATTACCCACTGACAGCTTAGTCATCCCTTTTTGGGGTCACATTTGTGCCTCCACCCATCCCCAAGTCTAGCTTTTCAGCCTCAGTTATCCTATACCCACCTTCAAATCCAGCTTCCCCAACTGCCAGCCAGTCCTCATAGACGGCTTAAACCATCTCATCTTCATATCTTTGTATTCCCCCCATTCTGGTTTTCTCCCCTCCATCTCCCCCTTCAAAAATCCTTCCATCCCCCCACATCCAATCTCCTTTCTGAAAAAGCTTTTATTTATTTTTGTGCTTGTTTTTCTAGTAGGCCTTTACCTATAATATTGCTGTAGAAGCTCATTTACCTTAATCCTTCCCATTGCATTAGTTTTGGACATGAGAAAAAGAAAAAGACACTTCTGAGATTTTCTGAAAATCAGAAGGCAAGAAAGCAGGAAACCAGCATCCTTGGAGTACTTATTCTGGGCCAGCACAATGTCATGCACTTTACGGATCTTACGTATTGACTGCTCATGATGATCCTGTGAAGTAGACAGGCATGTTTCTATTGAAAAATTAAGAAACATAAAGCTCAAAGAGCTTAAGGAATTTCCCCAAAATTACCCAGCCATGAAATAAATAATAGCATGGGAATTGAACTGAGTTCTCTTTGTCTCTAAATCCCTTATACCTCCCAGGACACTATTATATTCAGCTTCCTTCACTGAGTAAACCAGGAACATAAATACTGATTGGGTAGGATTGTTAAGAAAAGGAGAATCATACATACCTAACTCTCTAAATTTTATTATGAACCGCAGTGTCTGTGCTCCGTTTCATGGAGATTTGGATTCTAAATAGTGCCTGTATGGCATATCTATGCAGTTTGACTAGGCAAGCATCCATTTGTACCAAAAAAACCTGGAAAAGTTGGTGAATTCAGTGTCTCACTGGAAAACTGGCCAACTGCTTCTGTTACTTTGAAGTCTGTGTTTCATTAAACCCTAAGTAAATTCTTAACACTCCAAACCCAAGAAGAAGAAAAAGGAGGAAAGGGAGAAAAAGAGAGAAAGGAGAGAATAAAAACTGTACACTATTACTAATTTTCCTACAGCCAACAGGATCCTAAAGTAGGTATCATCAAATAGAAAACAGATACTATGTAAGAAAGCATTGCCCAGTCAAAATGATAGAGACCCTGGAGCATAAAACTATTTTTTTTTTTAAATTTCTGAAGCAGAGGTTTGCATTTCTATCTAGGAAAAAAAAAAAAAATGTTACCAGTTACTACCTAGCAAGGTATTGACTTTGCTCTCCTGGCACTTATTAAATAAAAAATCAATTTATTTTAAAAAAATTGTTTAAAGGATTTTATTTTTTTTATTTGAGAGAGAGAGAAAGTGTGCACAGAGGGAGAGGGAGAAACATAGTCCCCATGCAGCAGGGAGCCTGATGCAAGGCTCGAATTCCAGGACCCTGAGATCATGACCTGAGCCAAAGGCAGATGCTTAACTAACTGAGCCACCCAGGTGCCCTTAAACAATCAACTTCTTACCAGGGCTGTTGTTCAGCTAACTTTTGCACTGGCAAAGGATTAGTTTAGATGGTGTATCATTCTGTCAAACTCTGATAGAGATATATGACAGAGGGATATCAACTCTTATGCAAAATCTATATGCCAGGTATGGTGCTATATGTTAAACATGAATTAACTGATCTAACACACACACACACGCACACACGCACACACACTAAGAAGCAGATATATATCATGACCCTCATTTTAGACATGGAGGAAACTGAGGCTCAAGAAGTTTGGACACTTGTCCAAAGTCACAGAACTCATGAATAGGGGATTGAAATTTGGTGTTTGTGCTGAAAATTTCTAGGCTATACTGCTTAACATCCCCAAAATATATAACGATCTTCTAGGCTATACTGCTATACAATTTCTGAACTATGCTGCTCAAGTTAACATCTCCATAAATACATATGTATAACAAAAATTACATATAAAACTATGTTAAAAATGTAAATGTATATAACAATATATATTGGCCAAGGCCACCCAGCCACTAGATAACTAGATGATGGAGACAGAGGTTTGACCCAGGCAGTCTGATTGAAGAGACCTAACCTATATTCACTCCACTGTGAAGCTCTAAATAGAACAGCCTCTGGACCCCATTTTCCTTGTGAAATCAGGGAAGCATAACTCTGGAACGGAGAACAGAGATGACTAAGTAACGAAAAGAATACCTGGGAGTTAAGTGACCTCAGTTCTTATTCTGGTTCAGAAACTAGATTTCTGCATAACTGGGGCAAGCCATTCTCTCTTGACTCTCACTCTTCTCAGTGATTTTCAAACTGCATAGAGAATATTAGGGGCTCCTGAGCTTTAGGGTCCCTGGAGGGGTAGGAGTGGAATCCATTAGACAATGCCATGAGAGAGACAAAAGAGGGAATAATTAGCACTTGGTGAGGTCCCCTCAAGGCTTAATATCACGTGCTTCATGTATATCTCATCTAATCTTTTCATCAACCCAATGAAGAGGGTGTCAGTTTCCCATTTTACAGATCAGATAAGCAAGGCTTATGGAACCTGAATAAGAGTGTATCTACATCTTACTGACTTGAAAGTCATTTGACCCATGCCACTACTGTGGAAGAGGATTCTTTCTTTCTGAGGAGTAAGAGGTAGAACTCTTCTGAACTGTGAGAAACGGGCCTCCTGACACTGCATCCATCATCTTAACAGTGCAATTCTTGGGTCCCACCACAGTCCTGCTGATTTGGGGTATCCTTCATTGTGTCCCAGTGATCTGCATCTTAATGAGTTTTTTGGGTAGTGCTTTCCAACACTGATCTTGTAAAACAACTTTGTTGAGAGAACAGTTGAGTGGAGAACTGGTAGACTCATTGTTGTGAATACAAAAGCAGCCAAGACTGATAGGGCTGGAGGAGGAAGGTAGGATGTGTGTGTGTGTGTGTGTGTGTGTGTGTGAGAGAGAGAGAGAGAGAGAGAGAGAGAGAGAGAGATGCACATATGTTTGTGTATAAGTATGAAGGTGGCTTGCGCATGTGTGTGAATGTGGTGTTAAAAGACATTGGGGAGAGGAGAGAAAAGGAAGCCCTTTGTCTCAAGGATTTCTTTTGAGGAGTGACTTTACTGTCAGGCCCTCCAGGGGACTTCCCAAACCATTCTATTCAAAGGTCATCTGCCATCACTCCCCATCCCTTTGTCCTGCTTTATTTTTCTCTGTAGCCCTCACCTCATCTTACTTTACTTGTGTGAAGTCTTGGTGCATTTACTTCTTGTCTCTCTCCCTGTAGAATGTGAGCTGCATGAGGACAGGGATTTTGTTACGCCCCTGGCCCTACATCATGCCTAAACAGAGCCCATATGTTGTAGATTCTCAATAAGGGCTTATTAAGTGAGTGAATAGTAAGATGAGCTTCCAAAGAGGCATAATTCTGTGAGTTTTGAAAATCATTTGGAGTGGCCATCAGAGAAAGATTAGGAAAACTTCCTGCCAGATCAGTAGGAGGAAGAGGAAGACTAGGGAGTTCTGGAAGAAGTAGCCCAGTGAAAGAAAGCAGAGAAGTTTAAGGGGAACCTTAACAAGTTGATTCTTCTCTCTGAAAATGAATTTTAGCATGAATAAACATGTCTACCCCCAAAGGCGATGGGCGGGGGGGTTAAAGGTAAAAATGCCATAAAGGATCTAGTTCAGTGATAGATATGAAGGAGATACTTAGTACAAGTTCATTATTTTAAATTTTTTTATTAACATATAACGAATTATTAGCCCCAGGGGTACAGGTCTGTGAATCACCAGGTTTACACTTCACAGGACTCACCATAGCACATACCTTCCCCAATGTCCATAACCCAACTACCATCTCCCTACCTCCTCCCCCCGGCAACCCTCAGTACAACTTCATTTTTGAGGAGACAGTATAATGAAATAAAGAGTAGAGTACGGCTCTGGAATCACGCTGCTGACATTTTTGTTCTGGCTTCCCTGCTTCTTTACTGTGGAACCTTTGGAAAGTGACTCAACCTCTCTGAGCCTTTGCCCTTTTATCTGTGAAATTTAATTAAAATTATATCTACCTTACAGGTAATTGGGAAGAGTAAATGGCTCTGGCCCTGAGACTAAGGCCAGGGAAGGTTTCCTTGACAGGTTAATATATCCACTGAACCTCAAATGGTGAATTAGACTGAGCCAGGTGAAGGGCTATGATATATTGCCCTAGGCAGAGACTCACATTGGGAAAAGTATGGTTAGGAGAGTGAGGAGAAGCTGTTTGCCTAACCAGAAATAGTTTAGTGCAGTTAAAGCATTGGATTTAAAGGAGACACTGGTAGAATGTGAGGCTAAAATGGTGAGAATGGGCACAAATCTGAAGGACCTTTCTAGTGAGTCCAGCCAGGGAGGGAGCCTGATCTATTATTGTAAGATCGGTGGAGTGCTCGTCAAGGTTTTGAGGAGGAGAATGATAGCTTTCATTTTGGAGGACCACTCTGTGAGCAATGTGGAGTTACTAAAAAGACTAAAGGCTAAAGAACAGTTAGGGAACGGCCATAGTGATCGAGGTGAGTGATGGACGATGGTGGTTAGAAAGAAGGTAGATACACTATGGAGAGAGAAAGATGTGGATAGAGCCAGAAAGCATTTAGGAAATGGAATCGTAATCAAGATAGGTTGAGGACCACCTCTGTAGAGCTTACAGGGTCTTCCCAGAGAATTAACAACTCAAATTTTATCAACAAGACTTAAATGTTGGCAATAATGTGACTTGTTCAGGAGGAAAAATAAAAGAGCTCAAAAAATTCCTAGTGTCTTTTTCATGCTTGCTGAGGCTATAAAGTGCACGTTATGTAATATTCACCGCAACAGTATGTGGTACAATATTCTTCATTTTACACATAAGTTTGAAACTCAGGTAAATTAAATATAAATTTGCAAGATATGAATGGGGGAGGTGAAATTCATCCCTAACTTTCTTGAGCTCCAAAGCCTATATTTTTGTGTTAGTGTCACGTTTCAAAACACATAATAAACACCTTCAAGTTTCTAAGGTGCCAGTCATTTAACAAACATTATTAGCATCTGCTCTGTGCCAGTCTTTGTGCTTCATGTAGGTGTAGATAGTGATGAACTAGATAAATCCCATGACTTCAGAGAGCTTTTAAGTGTGTACACATACAAAAAATAGGAAGTGACTTAATATTTAAGAAGAATCGTGGTGAACAAAAGGAACAGATTGAGTTATAGGAAAGTCATGAATTGGTGATCTGCCATATTGAATATGAAATGCCATTCTCTGTGAGGATCTCTAGGATGTAGGAGTTATACATTTAGAAGTAAGCTGCTTATCTGTGGCATTTGAGACCTTAAAAATAGATGGGTTTGCCAAGGGTAGGGTCTAGAGTGGTAAATTTCAACTTGCTCCAAAGTGTTTGTTGAGCTTTTTAAAGATAAGGATATTTTTTTTCAGAGTCCATAGTCTCTCATTGTTCGAAGAGGTGTGGGGGTGGAAGTTGGGGGAACCAGGTGGTGGGTATTAGAGAGGGCACGGATTGCATGGAGCACTGGGTGTGGTACAAAAACAATGAATACTGTTATGCTGAAAATAAATTTTAAAAAATGATAATAAAAAAGTAAATAATGGTAAAATGAAAAAATAAATAAATAAATAAAGATAAGGATAGATTAGGTAGTGTTTTCCAGAGTTTGTTCATCATAGAATCCTTTGAACAGACAAACGCTCAGAACTAGTGTTCCAGACCACACACTCTGAGAAATTACAATCTAGTCTAGCAAAGAGAAGAGGGCTCCATTAATCAAAACAACTAGATTTTGCTGCAGTAAGGACTAACCTGCTTCTCTCAGTGGTTTATAATAACAAAAGTTTTGTTTGTTTGTTTGTTTTTATTTGCTTATCCCTCATCAGTTGGCAGGGGCAACTTACTAAATGTTGTCACTCAGGGAGCCAGATTGGTGGTACAGCCACCATTTTTTTTTTTAATTTTTTATTTTTTCAGCATAACAGTATTCATTATTTTTGCACCACACCCAGTGCTCCATGCAATCCGTGCCCTCTACAATACCCACCACCTGGTGCTCCCAACCTCCCACCCCCCACCCCTTCAAAATTCTCAGATCGTTTTTCAGAGTCCATAGTCTCTCATGGTTCACCTCCCCTTCCAATTTCCCTCAACTCCCTTCTCCTCTCCATCTCCCCTTGTCCTCCATGCTATTTGTTATGCTCCACAAATAAGTGAAACCATATGATAATTGACTCTCTCTGCTTGACTTATTTCACTCAGCATAATCTCTTCCAGTCCCGTCCATGTTGCTACAAAACTTGGGTATTCATCCTTTCTTTTTTCTTTTTTTTTTTTTTACAGCTTTATAAACATATATTTTTATCCCCAGGGGTACAGGTCTGCGAATCGCCAGGTTTACACACTTCACAGCACTCACCATAGCACATACCCTCCCCAATATCCATAACCCCACCCCCCTCTCCCAACCCCCTCCCCCCATCAACCCTCAGTTTGTTTTGTGAGATTAAGAGTCACTTATGGTTTGTCTCCCTCCCAATCCCATCTTGTTTCATTTACTCTTCTCCTACCCCCTCAACCCCCCGTGTTGCATCTCCTCTCCCTCATATCAGGGAGATCATATGATAGTTGTCTTTCTCTGATTGACTTATTTCGCTAAGCATGATACCCTCTAGTTCCATCCACGTCGTCGCAAATGGCAAGATTTCATTTCTTTTGATGGCTGCATAGTATTCCATTGTGTATATATACCACATCTTCTTTATCCATTCGTCTGTTGATGGACATCTAGGTTCTTTCCATAGTTTGGCTATTGTAGACATTGCTGCTATAAACATTCGGGTGCACGTGCCCCTTCGGATCACTACGTTTGTATCTTTAGGGTAAATACCCAGCAGTGCAATTGCTGGGTCATAGGGTAGTTCTATTTTCAACATTTTGAGGAACCTCCATGCTGTTTTCCAGAGTGGTTGCACCAGCTTGCATTCCCACCAACAGTGTAGGAGGGTTCCCCTTTCTCCGCATCCTCGCCAGCATCTGTCATTTCCTGACTTGTTAATTTTAGCCATTCTGACTGGTGTGAGGTGATATCTCATGGTGGTTTTGATTTGTATTTCCCTGATGCCGAGTGATATGGAGCACTTTTTCATGTGTCTGTTGGCCATCTGGATGTCTTCTTTGCAGAAATGTCTGTTCAAGTCCTCTGCCCATTTCTTGATTGGATTATTTGTTCTTTGGGTGTTGAGTTTGCTAAGTTCTTTATAGATTTTGGACACTAGCCCTTTATCTGATATGTCATTTGCAAATATCTTCTCCCATTCTGTCAGTTGTCTTTTGGTTTTGTTCACCGTTTCCTTTGCTGTGCAAAAGCTTTTGATCTTGATAAAATCCCAAAAGTTCATTTTTGCCCTTGCTTCCCTTGCCTTTGGTGATGTTCCTAGGAAGATGATGCTGCGACAGCCACCATTTTTAATGGTGTTTGTCTCTGCATGAGAGGGAGAGAGATCAGGAAAAGAGAGCTCTTGTGGGCTCCAAGTCCATCTACTAAATGTCCTGGCATGGTAGAGATACCTATTATTTATCTTTATAACTCACTGGCTAGAACTTCTCCTGTTCCACTTGAGCACAAGAGAGATTGGAATTATGATCTTACCGTGTGCCCAGAAGGCTCATCCTACCATGTGATCAGAATTATTTAGTGAGCATAAGTTACATTCGTCCTAAGGAGACAATCTTAAGGAATTTCTCTACTTACAAAGCAAGAGAAAGAGTCTTGAACAAAAGGTAATGAAAGAGGTGATGAAGTATTTCAGAGTATTAAGAGTATTAAGACACAGGTTTTCCTGTGCTCCGATCATTGAAATACTCTTTTCAGACTTCTCTTTCAAATTTCTTTCTCTTTGGAAGGTGGGATGAGGATTACTGGAAATTTTGTGCTGGCCTAAGTTTCGCTATGATATTCTAACTTTTCACCATTTCCCCTCTTTCCAATCTAAGGTCAGTTTATCTATTTATTTATTTATTTTGGATGGACTATTGATTCACCATGTCTGGGGCCCTCACCTGTGTCACTCTTTCTTCCTGAAATCCTTCCTGTCTCCTGACATGTCTCTGGTTGGTGATCAACTTTTCCTTTCTTTCATGGTTTAAGGAGGTTAGACAAGAATCATCCCATTTGGAATCATCCCATTTGACCTTTGTGGTGTCACTCCTGCTGTTCTCTTGCTCAGTTTGGTGCCTACCTTTAAGGAGCCCCACCCCTGGGTGGGGAGTGAACTTTCCTCCTGTCTCACCTACTGTCAATTCTTCTCTCAAAGGCAGCCACCCTGATCAACCCATAAGCCAACTTCCTCATCTTAAGGTAATACAACCAAGTGAGATGTATACAGGATTTGGAGTCCAGCAGACTTTGTCAAATCCTGTCTTTACCAATTCTAGCCATGTGGCCTTGGGTGAGTTACTTCTTACCTCACTCAATCTGCCTTTTCTCATCTCTAAAGGAAGTGACACAAAACCTCACAGACCAGTTGTGACAGTTACAGGAGAAGATGGTAGGCAGTACATAAGTGTGTCTTCTTGTATCATTTGCATACCTTACCACCCAAAAACTTAATGACTCAAAACATAAACAACACGTCATGGCTCACAAGTCTTTAGATCTACTACAAAGTTCTGATGTGGCCCGGCTTAGATAATCTCAGGTGTGCTCACTTTTGTGTTAGTAGCCTATTGGTGGGTCAGCTGGGGCTGGCTAGTCTAGAACAGCTTAGCTGATTGTTTGGCAGTTTGCTAACTGTGGGCTTGGGCAAAAAGGTGACTTGACTGTGTGTCTTTTAGCATCCAACTAGCTAGGGTGGGTTTGCCTTCATGGAAGCCGACAAGGATCCAAGGGAGAAATTCTAAATGTTCAAGGCCTCTTGGGCCTAAGGTCAAAACTGATGCAAGGTCTCTTGCCACATTCTATTGGCACAGTCCCCAGGCTGTCTTAAATGTATGGGTTGGCAAAATAGACTCCACCTCTTGATGGGGGAAACTCTCAAGAAGCATCACAAAAGCTGTTGGGAAAGGAAGTTGTGGGACCTCAGAAACATTTTTGCAATCAGTCTAACCCAGTTCCACTTTCTTTCTTCTGCTCTCAAGTCTTTCCTAACCTGCTTTAGTTCTGGTCCCACCTATTGCAAACTTCTTAAAGGCAGGGTGGTATACATCTCTACATTCCCCATTTTCTGCACACTAATTGAACACAACTACCATCACACCATTCATTAAATTCTTAATTTATTCCAGACTGTTTTAATCATTTTTCAATATATCATGTTGTCCTCTTTATAAATGCAACTCTTAACTGTCTTCCCATTCTCATGCACTTAGTAGGCGCCCAGTAAACAACCCATTAAATGAACTTATTTTTCTTCTGCCCCTGGCTATTCTGCCGGATTAACACCTGCTTTGTGGTTCCAGGAGATGGATCCAGAGTGAGACAGTGAGTCAGTCATTCCCAACTCTGACTTCTCCCAATACCCACTTCTGGGGTTCACCTGTCTCACCTCCAGTTCACCTCACAGACTTATTATCCTGGGTTGAATTCAGCCTCCCATGAACTCCTGTAATACTTCTCAAGCCCCGCAGCGCCCGTATTACTCATCTTGCTCACCCACATACCTCCCACTCCCCTCTGTTCATGTCTTTGCCCACAGTCCTCCCAGGCCTTTGCTTATGTGAGTTTATTACAAGTTATTTTTCAGAAAGAGATACCATAAACCTTTATGCTTAGTCATGGAGAGCAATAGTAATAACAAGGTCTTTGTAGTGCTAAGTACTTGTCCTGACTTCTCATTGAATTTCTGGAACCATCCTGATAGAAACGTGATACAGGTACAATAGTCCCCATTCACAGACATCACCACCAAGGCACAAAGAGGGTTAGCAGCTTGCTCAAGGTCACACAATACAGTGATGTTTAAGGCAGGAAGAAAACTCGGGATTTATGATTTATAGGCCAGCAATGGCTCTGTCCTCTTAACCAAACTGATCTATTCTGAAGTTTCATACATTTCTCCAGCTTTCTGGTCTGTTGTCCAGCTATGCTAACTGAGTAGGATCAGGGAATATCTAATGGGCATCAGCTGTACGCCAGGCACAATTCCGAAACAGAAGGCATGCGTCTGTCCATCTCAGGGAAAACACTGTTGTGTTGTATAGGAGAATGCTTTTATTTAAGCTGTCCCGGTTTCTAGTCAAGTTTCTATCCCTTCCTTTTTTCAAGATCTTGAGTAAATTTTATATACAGTTTATTTTCAGTTTCTTCATCCCCTACAAGTGTTAACCTTCACAACACAGGTTTCTTAGGACAATTAAATGAGATGATGGAACTAGAGCTCTGACACATAGAAGCCACTTCACAGGGTTACTGTTGTTGTTGTTGTTGTTAACAAATATAAACACGGTAAGAATGAGTCATAATAGTCATGATTGCCCAACCCTCCCCTGTTAGATCTTCATCACTTTTATGTCTCTATTACTCATTCCTTATTTGTCAACCAGAGATCTAAACCCTTTTTGTTTTATGTACCTGGTCCTAGGATAACCCTCTTAGGTCACAGTGGTCATTTGAAACATTTATGACATATTTGGGCCCCTTAAGTATCTTTTTTTTTTCCCTTATGCAAAGGTACATATGAGCTAGAATGGTAACCTTGGAAAGTAATTGGTATCCAAAAAAATCTAGGGAAATGAAACAATGAGATCTTCATGTCTAGACTCGCGTGGGACCCATTTCTAAATAGTAAACATAGGAGCATGGACTATGAAGTTAAGAAGAAGAGTTGGTTCAAGACTTTATGATATACAATTCGTTAAAGTCAATTTTACATGTCTTAGAGCTTTCTTATGTTCTGAGATGTATTAAAAGTCCACAAAAGTTAAAGACAAATCAGACAAATCAGAAGATTCTTCCCTCCAGTGTTTCATCCTCTGCAGTGTTCTAATAAGATGTGAATCAACATCTTTGCTGGATTCATTTTGTGCTTCTCTGTTTACAAGCACGTTTGCATTTCTTTCTTTCTACTTAGCCATCTCAACACCCACACGAATTAAAGTTGTAACTCCTTTGGAAAGCTGGAGGTGAAGACCTTGAACTCAGAGGGCCAAAGTGGCATGCCCAAGTCTGTGAAGTTAGTGATAGGAAAGCTGTAAATCATACCTCAATAAAGGGGTTAAAAAACCAACCCAGGAAGGAACTCTGATGCACATTCCCTGGCACTGGTGCTTTCACCCCAACCCAGCCACCTGTGTATCCCAGTGGCTGTGCTGGCATAAGAAAAGAGGGGACCAAAGCTTATCTGATCAAGGCATTTCCTTCCACACTCAGCTGTGCAGGAGCACTTGTAAAGCATGACTTTCCACTTGAGATTGGAGAGTTGGAAAAGAACTGAATGGAACCATAGAAGACAGATCACTCCGTGAAGGAACAAGGAAGAGACTGAATAATTCAGTGAAATTTAATGGGCTTTTCAGAATATGCCAGCAATCTGTTCCCATTCTCAAATCAGATGCCACCGAGCCAGCACGCTTCCTGTCTGTCTGACCCACTTGAGCAGTCTCATTGGGGGAACAAACAATGGTTCTTCCTAGAAGGTGGAGGGCTGTCCTGATAAAAGTTGTCTTTTGAGAAACTCACTGTAGATGCTCGGGGTTGATATGTGTGGATATTGGTGGGGCTAAATGAGGTAGCTTGAGGATTCCCTCTTTTTGGACCAACTATTATACACTAGAGCAGCAGAGATGTACTAGGTAGAAGTTCCTGGCCCCGTCACAGCTCACTCCTATGATGTCACTCTCCCAACGATTATTCTGTCAGCTTACCATCTGTAATATAAGGAGTTTGGACTCCTCCCAAGCATCCTTCGAGTTATGAAACTTCATGGTTTTCAGTCACTTAGTAAAGAGCTTTCCTCAGGATTTATTTGGATGAGACAGTCCTGTTGTATCACCCACCTTGGGCAGATTCATCTACTTGAGCCTCAGTTTCTTCATCTGGACAATGAGCACAAAAGATGGCACATCTTAGAGACTCTTGGAAAAGGTTGAATCAGATCTTACATGTGAAATTCTTTGTTGCTGACCTTAGCACCTACCACTCAAATTTTAGCTGCCATTGTTATCATATCTAGTATTTGTTTTTTGTTTTTTTTTTTAAGATTTTTTTTTTTTTATTTGACAGAGAGATCACAAGCAGGCAGAGAGGCAGGCAGAGAGAGAGGAGGAAGCAGGCTCCCCGAGAGAGCAGAGAGCCCGATGCGGGGCTCGATCCCAGGACTCCGAGATCATGACCTGAGCCGAAGGCAGCGGCTTAACCCACTGAGCCACCCAGGCGCCCCTCTAGTATTTGTTTTGATTTTTCTTCCTTCCTCACTGACCCATGAACCTCCAAGGCCAGAGCAAGATGTAAAGTGAAATTGCCTCCCTATGGACATATTGGGCCGCCAAGAAAAATAACACTTCACATCCTCAGGGCTATCAATTAGTAACATTTGCTATGGAAAATCAACTCCTGCAAAGAAAGAGAAGTATTCAGTTTCAAGCATGAGAAAAGAGAAGGAAACAAAGATTAGTCACAGCCCTAAAATGTTGAAATGCCATCGTGTTATTATCTCAGCAGCCAGGTATCTGGTGCTTCCACAGCTACTTAGCATAATGGAGAGTTGCTGACAAGCTTCTCAGCAGAGCTCTCACTTACAGGTGTAGATCTACAGTACTAGCTGGGGCTCCATTGGAACAACATACTTTTCTCATGACTAAGTGAAGGGCTTTTGCTCTCAGGGCACGCCATCTGCTTAATATAGAAATACCGGCTTTGGGCTGCTTATATGTCTGTGCTAGATCACCCAAGAAGATTCAAGCTCCCCTTCTCCAATCCTTGGGGTTGGAGCAGAGTCCGGCCCCCATTTAGGTTGGTCTCTCCTCTTATTCTGTTGTAATTTATCACCACGTGGGTTCAGTTTCTCACTTGTCTCATGTCCTTCTATTCAGATGGTGGAAATAGTGAACCGAGATTGTGTATCTCCTTTCTTCATTTGATTACAAACATAAAACATACTCTACAAGAAAATTCAAGTAATAGATACAATCACGAAAATGTGAAATTACTTACCCAACTATATACCTCAATCTCTACAAGCTCATACTCTGAAGATCAGGACTCTTAATGATATAGATGCTTTTGTCTGTAATTTATAATTTAACTAGATGGGGAAAAAATGCATCCAATGGAATTCATTGTATGAAGGGCATTTGTTTGTGAATGTGAATTTCAGTTAGAAAATGAGCTCCTAAGCAAGAAAACAAGAGCCCTAGTTATGGTAAGAAGGGTTTTGGAGGGAATAAACACAAGAGTTACATTGTTACTCTGGAGGTAGAGAAAGGGAGAGGAGAGGGCAGGATGAAGAGGAAGGAAGTGACCGGGAAGCCAGCAAGATGTCAGGAGGCCATAGCTGTTTTGATGCCACACTAGATGCTTAAGAAAAACTCTACAAACCTTCAGCAGTGTCAACAAAATTAAGAAAAGACTTGGATGTGAGATAATTCTTAGAGATGCAGCAAAAAGGATTCAGTTTGGCATCACTTTCAAATGAGCTGTAATGGAAACAGCATGAAAACATGGATTCGGGGAAGAATCTAAGGGGGAAAGTCCTGAAACCTGCAGATGTCACAGGAAGTCTTTTCAATATTAAGAGTAATTTGGGGCCAAGGTTAAGTAAGGTTTCCAGTGTCAAGGATCCTCAGCTACTGATAATCATATATATCTCTATGCTTTATTATTATGTATGTGTGTGTGTGTGTGTGAGTGTGTGTGTGCGTGTATATATAAACATGTCTGCACTTCCATATAGGCATATGATATATTTACACAACCATAAAAATATATACGCTATTGTTTTTGCAACTTACTCTTTTTTACTCAGACATATGTTAGGACGTCAACTCATTGTATTTCAAAAATATCTTGTGATCCCTGCAATGATCCAGGCACTATGCTACAGGCACTAGAATCAGCCATGAAGAGTCTTTTCATGTCAACTGACCTATCATTCTTTTTAATGACCACCTCCAATTGTACAGTAGAAAGTCTTGTTTTGTTTTATTCTCTTTCATTTTGATAACAAGTCCTTCAGGGATAGACATTCAGGTCATTTGTCGTCTTCGGACTGTTACACAGAATGCGCCAGTGTACTGGTATACCTGTGCATATGTGCAAATACTTTTATTTATTTATTTATTTGACAGACAGAGATCACAAGTAGGCAGAGAAGCTGGCAGAGAGAGAGGGGGAAGCAGGCTCCCCACTGAGCAGAGAGCCCGATGCGGGGCCCGATCCCAGGACCCTGAGATCATGACCCGAGCCGAAGGCAGAGCCTTAATCCACTGAGCCACCCAGGCACCCCTGTGCAAATACTTTTGAAGGTAGCTTCCTTGAAGAGTTTTGGAAGAGTTGGGGCGCATACATATGTTCAGATTAAATCTACTGCCAAATGCACCTCCAAAAGGCTAATGTCATGAACACTTTACTATATTAATTCTTAAATAACTGAAGACTATTTTAGAAGCAGAAGCCTACCAGATCCTGTCGAGAATATTGACGACGATGAAGATGATAATGTTGGCAAGTATTAGGCTCAGTATCTTTCAAACCTTGCAGATATTACACATGAGGTAGACCCAGGAATGAATGTAACTGGTCCAAAGATACATGGTTAGCAAATGGCAGAGCCAGGATTTGAACACTTTTCTGTCATGCTCCAAAGCCCACTCTACTACTTCATTATATGCAGGGTTTGCCGAAAACGGGTATTATGAGGTGTTCCACTAGGAAACACTGCACAATAAATCGAAGGATTCTATGACCAAACGACTTTGGGAAACATTTTATAAAGTCTGTACATTTTTGGAGATTTACAATATTCATTAACTAAATAAGTCCTCTGGGAAGATATTTAACCAAGCTAAGTAAACATTTCTCAAAGTTATTTGATTGTGGAACCCTTACATTAAAACAGGTCTTTTCTGAGGAACACACTTTGAGAAGTGTCCTCATTGTATGGTATATCTCTGTGATTTATTCCTAGAATTTCAGGCATTTTTTGAAGATTTTTAAGTATCACCCTCACTAAAAGATTGATATGGTTAACCTCCCTCCCTCCATTGTTTGCTAGGAGATGTGCAGATGGGAGCTTACTACTTAGCGGGATAGCTAATTCCATTTTAGGACAGCCCTGTTGTTAGAAAATTGTTTCTTACATATTCAACCCATATAGTCCTGTGAAACTTATTCAGTGACTCTAATTTCACCCATTTGCAGTTCCACAGAGTATGCTAAATCCCAAATTTCCCTTTAAATTTTTGAAACCAGTAATTACATCTTAGTCCATCCATCATCATCTTATCCCATGTTTCATGGTCCAAATTTTCCTTTCACCTGCTCTTATCTCCTTACTCTCAAGATTGTTCTCTCCTTAATACACTGCTATAGGTCTGTATTGCGATCAAAGTGGGATACTCGGAACTGGACACTCCACTCCAGCTGCGGGCTGACTGGCAAGAATGAGGACAGAACCAGTCTTTCCCTTGCTCTGAACATTACATTTCTATCTACACACCTGAGGTTGGAACGATGTGATTTTGTAGTCACGGCATATTAGAACTCCAATTGCACTTAATAACAATGAAATCTTCTAAACAGCTACTGATTTGGAAAGGGAGGGGGTTGTTGATGATTGCAGCTTTTGAAGAAAGCAGACATATAAGTGATGATGATGTTTTGTTCAGTGCAGCTCTGACCCCAAGGGAATATTTAACTTTGTGCTCCCCCTGCTTGACTCTCTCTCTACCCAGAGAAGTAGATAAGTTAAGGGGTGTGGGCAGAGGGGAGTAAGAAACAATATGAAGAGTAAAAGATGAATTATAGCAGTTATTTGGCAAGTTTTGAAAGGAAGATAAAAATCTTTAAAGTATAGGCCAGAGGAAAAGAATTAAAAATAATAGTAGGACGAAAGTATGACTATTAGGACAATGTTTTGCATATATCGTCTCTTGTTTGTTTTGTTCTGTTTTGTTTTGTTTTCATACATCTTTTCTCTTAAACTTTATAACTTAAAGGAGACTATGAACCCTATCTTTAACGGGTAGAAACTAAGGATTTGAGAGGTTAAAAGACTTGTCCAGTTCTAATCAGCTAGTCGAGTATAGAGTCAAGATCTCTGCCCAGGTATATTTGATCCTAAAGTTCTAGAATTCTTTCATGCTAAGACTTCTCCCTCAAAAGCCCTAGATGAAGCCTGGAGGTGTTGGAATGGAGCAGCAAAGCCCAGTGAGCTCTGCTTCTGAGATGGGCCGGTGGGGAGAGCTGGGTGAGGAGCAGCATATGGGGACCCGGGACAGTCACGACTAACTGCCCAATAAATTGGGCCCCCTTCGAGGCCTGCCAGAAAGAAAAAAAAAAAAAAAACTCTCTCTGTTCCCCAGTACAAATTAACTATGAAAACCAAAATCCTTATACGAGAACATGTTGCAGACCTCCTGTTAGGCTGCCATGAACTTCATTTCTACCTTTGAAATTTTTTTATGGCTACTTGTGATTTCCTCTGATCCTGAGGACACCTCTGCCCTGATGGAGAAAGAGTGAAACAGGCTTAGCTGGTATCCTTTTCCTGTGTACAGACTGGGGTTGGCCAGCTTAATTTGCTTATGATTTTGATACTATCAATACAACCAATAGATATTAGTTATTGAACACTCACTGTGTGCCATGCACGATGCTAAGTGTTCTATCCACAACATCTCTTCCAATTATCAAAACTTGTATTTGGAAGTATTTTGTTATTTTAAACATCTTTAACACAACAATAACAATTTAAAAACCAAAGGGGTGGGAGGAAACTTTTAGAGGTGAATTTCTGTAGCACCTTGACTGAAGTTAAGTATTATTATCTCCATTTCTATCGATAGGGAAACTACAAAGGCAACTTGCCCAGAATCCCAGAGTGACTAGGGAGTGGAGCCAAAATTCAAATACAAGTCTGTCTGAAATCAAAGCCTAGTTAACCCAGTCCTTAAACTGAAGCCGCTCAGGCTTTGGAATGTGTTGTAATTTCCTAAGTCTTAAACACACATCTCAGTCCAGATTCTGATTAGTGGGTCTGTAGTGGGCCATGCACTCTCCATTCCAGTAATCACCACCAGATATATCTGAGCACCATATTTGCAAAGAAAGTTTTTTGAGACTGTAAGTAGTGCCCTTTCTCAGTATGAATTCCTCCCCTCACCCCAAAATGTGAATACAGTGTCCTTGTAATCAGAAAATAGTGAAAAGCTGGCAGGAAGGGGATAGACCCATGTCTGAAGAGAGGAGAAGTGAGTGAGGTTGGAATGATGAAAGAGGATGAAACGGTCCATCCTGAAAATCCCGATCCTCAGTGATTTGCGGAAGTTTGATTTACACCATGAGTTCTAAGCATGGTGATCTTCCTTCGCTTTGTCTCCTGGCTTCCTGAGTTACTGGTTAGAATGTTCCCTAGACCGCAAACAACACAGCCACGAGAAGGAAGGAAAGCAGTGAGTGGGCAAGTGCTCGGTTTACAGATCGATTGCCTCTCCCCTCCTGCTCCTACCAGACCCCTGCGCCCGAGAGGAATGGACAGAACCATGCACAAAAGGGGCCAGAAAGCGAGCAGTTTCCGGAGGGATATGAAATGTATAACTTATGCATTGCCTGGAAATGCCATAAGAAATTAATATTTGTTACAGAAACAGTGGGGCTGCATTAATATTTTAATGGTGAATGAATATTTAATCCAAAACTCTGGATGGAAAGCGGACAAGACAACCATGGCAGGAACAGTTACAACCACCCGGTTAGAGATGTTAATGATTCATTGGCTCTGTCAGTAGTAATGTTGCCAAACAGTGTAGCCATTATATAATTCCTTTGAAATATTGGTAATTGACTCCTCAGAATCAAATCAGAACTGTTGTTTATTCTTTGAGAGACAGTGTGAGGCATTGGACAGTGTGAGTCTGTGGAAGCACTTGGGTACCAAGTCTGCGGTTTACTGGCTGTTCCACTAGAAACAAGTTCATTTACCTCTTCCAGCTTTATCTTCAAGATGAGACTAGCCTCGCCTTCATGGAGTTGTTGGCAGCATCCGTTATTCACTCAACTGATGTTTCCTTTGTGGTTTCTCCTTATTTTTATAATGTGGGAAAAGAAAAATTAAAGGTGACTAAAATGTCTCTTAAATTACTTCCCGTAGCTATTTCTCAAAGGAAGAATGACATTTTTATTTTCCTCTTTCTTCTTGATAGTTGTACCTATGATCATTTCCCTTCAGTGGAGAGGACTATGACTAATTCGGAGAAAACTATTTATCTAATTAAAAATCCCATTCTAGGGGCGCCTGGGTGGCTCAGTGGGTTAAGCTGCTGCCTTTGGCTCAAGTCGTGATCTCAGGGTCCTGGGATCGAGCCCCACATCGGGCTCTCTGCTCAGCAGGAGCCTGCTTCCTCCTCTCTCTCTCTGCCTGCCTCTCTGCCTACTTGTGATCTCTCTCTGTCAAATAAATAAATAAATAAAATCTTAAAAAAAAAAATCCCGTTCTATCTCTGACCCTTAAAAGGCCTTGGGATGCTTGGGGGGCTCAGTCAGTGAAGCGTCTGCCTTCGGCTCAGGTCATGATCCCAGGGTCCTGGGACCGAGGCCTACATCGGGCTCCTTGCTTAATGTGGAGCCTGGTTTTCCCTTTGCCTGCCACGCCCCCTTCTTGTTCTCTCTCTCTCTCTCTCTCTCTGACAAATAAATAAATAAAAATTTAAAAAAATACACTGATGGTATGTTTAAATGCAGTAAGTTGTCTCCATATGGCCCCGCCGTTAATGGTCCCATTTATAATATAATTGCAATTAATCAACAAGCTTCTCCTAGCAGGTAGTTCTTTTTTCTCAAGGGCTAGAATATAGTCTTGTAGTGCATGGTCCCTCTCATCCCTCCTCTGTGGTCCCACGACGCTTTGTTAGCTTCTTTATCCCACCTCTTAGAACTTCCTATATTTAAATGGCTACACACACGGGCTTTAGAATCCAGTTAAGGGTAACTTAGATAATAGTCTCCGGTTGGCCTCTTACTAATAGCATAGTCTAGAACAAAGCCATCAACCAACCTCTAGGCCAGGGGCTCCTCATTTTCAAAATTGAGACAATAGCATTTACCTCGTTGAATTACAAGGATCTGTGAAATATATATAGAAACTGGAATATTTTGGACCACTCCCATTTTTTTAGATGAGGAAACTGATACCTGAAAATCGAGTTACTTACTCAAAGTCATTCCGTGAGGACTAAAACCATGTCTTCAAATGAAGTCTTCTCTTTTTTTATTAAGATTTTATTTATTTATTCTAGAGAGAGCACAGGGAGGAGGGGCAGAGGGAGAGAAAGTCTCCAGCACAATGCACGCTGACTGAGGAGCCAGCATGGGGCTTGATCTGAGGACCCTGAGATCATAACCTGAGCCAAGACCAAGAGTTGGAAGCTTAACTGATTATACTGCCCAGACGCCCCCAAGTGAAGTTTTCTTGAATCCAAACTGTGTGTAATAAACCTCTGTAATCTGCTAAGACATATTTTTTAAAGATTTTATTTATTTGACAGACAGAGATCACAAGTAGGCAGAGAGGCAGGCAGAGAGAGAGAGAGGAGGAAGCAGGCTCCCCACTGAGCAGAGACCCTGATGTGGGCCTCGATCCCGGGACCCTGGGACCATGACCCGAGCCGAAGACAGAGGCTTTAACCCACTGAGGCTTTAACTCACTGAGCTACCCAGGCATTCACTAAGGACATTGCAAAAACAAAATCCCAGTGACTCTACAGAGGAGCTTCTGGAACTCTTAGCAATCTTGCTGGATACAAAGTCAACAGAAAAGAAAAATCTATTTCTGTATTCTAGCAATGAATAATTACAAACCCAAATTCAAAGCAAAATACTGAGGACCCCTGAATGGCTCAGTTGGTTAGGTGTCTGCCTTCAGATCAGGTCATGATCCCAAGGTTCTGCCCTGCTCGGCAAGGGGCCTGCTTCTCCCTCTCCCTCTGCTCTTTCCCCTGCTTGAGCTCCCTCGCTCTTTCTCTCCCTCTCTCTGTCCAAATAAATAATATATTTTAAAAAATTTTAAAATCTAAAAACACAATACTGAAAAACTTGATGTTTTAGGTTAGGTATAAATCTAACAAAATATGTACAGGATCTCTATTAGAAGCTGAAAACTAAAAAACACTTGTAAAAAATTTTGAAGAAAATTTGAAGACGGTAGTAAGGAATGCCTTCAATAGAGAAACACGCTATGATCATGTATTGGAAAACTTGACAAAGTAAAAATGTCAGTTCTTCCCAAACTGATCTACAGATTTAATGTAATTCCTATCCAATCAAAGGAGAATTTTTTTAGATATGGACAAGCTATAACCGAAAATTTACATGAAAAAACAAAAGAGGAATGCCTGGGTGGCTCAGTGGGTTAAAGCCTCAGCCATTGGCTTGGGTCATGGTCCTGGGGTCCTGGGATCGAGCCCCACATCGGGCTCTCTGCTGAGCAGGGAGCCTGCTTCCCTCTCTCTCTCTGCCTGCTTTCTGCCTACTTGTGATCTCTGTCTGTCAAATAAATAATTTTTTAAAAAGAAAAAAAAAGAAAGACAAAAGACCTAGAATACCTAAAATCATCCTGAATAAAAGAAGTAAAACTGGAGAAATAACACTACTTGATTTTAAAACTAACTTAAGGATAGCTCTATTTTTAACTTCTTGAGGAACCTCCATACCGTTTTCCAGAGTGGCTGCATCCACTTGCATTCCCAACAACAGTGTAGTAGGGTTCCCCTTTCTATGGAAAGAGCCAAGATGTCCATCGACAGATGAATGGATAAAGAACATGTGGTCCATATATACAATGGAGTATTACTCAGCCATCAGAAAGGATGAAAACCCACCATCTACACTGATGTGGATGGAACTGGAGGGGATTATGCTGAGCGAAATAGATCAGTCAGAGAAAGACAATTATCATATGGTTTCACTCATATTTAGAATATAAGAAACAAGGCATGGAATGTAGGGGAAGGGAGGGAAAACTGAATGGGAAGTCATCAGGGAGAAAAACCATGAAAGCCTCTTAACTCTAGGAAACAAACTGAGGGTTGCTGGAGGGGAGGTGGGTGAGGGCAGGGATGGGACAACTGGGTGATGGGCACTAACTGATGTGACGAGCACTGGGTGTTATATGCAGCTGATGGAATCTTGATCACTACATCTGAAATTGATAATGTACTAGAAGTTGGCTAATTGAATTTAAATATTAAAAATAAATCTAACTTTATAGTTACCATAAGCTTTGCAGTATAGCACTGGTGGAGGGATAGGCACCTAGATCAATGGAACAGAATGAAGAAACTAGAAACAGAGCCACACAAATATGCTCAACTCATCCTAAACGAACATGCAAAAGCAATTCAATAGAGAAAAGATATATCTTTCAACAAATGGTTTGGGGACAATTTGGGCATCCACAGACAAAAATAAATAAACCGCACTTCACATCTTACACACGAATCAACTCAAAATGGATTATGGCCTCTAAAGATAATAATGCAGGTGACCACAAAACTCTTAAAAGAATCCATAAAAGATCTTTGTGACGTAGAGCCAAGTGAAGGATTCTTAGGTATGATTCCAAAAGCACAATCCATAAAAGAACAAACAAATGTTAAATTAGACTTCAGAATAGTTTAAACGATTTACTCTGTTAAAGACACTGTTAAGAGAATAAAGAGGCAAGCCATAGACTAGTAGAAAAGATCTGTAAATCACTTATTGGACAAAGAAATTGTACCCAGAATATATAAAGAAGAGTCTAAACAGAACAGTGAGAAAGCAAGCAATCCTCTTAGAAAACGGCTAAAGACTTGGACATTTATTTCACCAAATAGGATATGTCAAAGACAAATAAGCACAGAAGAAGTTGTTCAACACCGTTTGCCGTGAGAGAAATACAAATTAAAAACACAATGAGGGGGCGCCTGGGTGGCTCAGTGGGTTAAGCCGCTGCCTTCGGCTCAGGTCATGATCTCAGGGTCCTGGGATCGAGTCCCACGTCGGGCTCTCTGCTCAGCAAGAAGCCTGCTTCCCTCTCTCTCTCTCTCTCTGCCTGCCTCTCCGTCTACTTGTGATCTCTCTCTGTCAAATAAATAAATAAAAATCTTTAAAAAAATAATAAAAAATAAAAAAAAAAACACAATGAGATGCCACTTCACACTTATGAAAATGGCTACAAAGTCTGGTACTACCAAGTGCTGATGTGGTTGCAAAGCAAAGTGGACATCTCATTTATAGCCGGTGAGAATCTAGAATTTTAAGTCACGCTGGAAAACAGCTTCACAGTTTCTTACAAAGTTAAAAATACCTTGTGACCCAGGAGTGGCCCTCCTGGGTATTTGCCCCAGAGAGATGTCTCCTTATGACACAAAAGCCTGCGTATGAATGGTCGCAGCACCTTTGCAATTTCAAACCACTGGAAACAACCCGGATGTCCTCCAACAGAATGGAGAAACGAACTGTCACACATGGACACAGTGGAAAAGTAGTCAGCAATGAGTGGGGAACACACTATTGATACAGCCAGCAACTTGGATGAATCTTGAAGACATTAGGCTGAATTTTTTTTAAAAAGTATCCTAAAATACTGTATATTGTATGATTCCATTTCTATACCATTCTCGAAGTGACATAATAATATTGATGGATGGCAAGTCAATGGTTGCTGGGTCAGTGTGGGGGGAAGCATATGCCTGCTAAGACGTAGAATGGGGAGTGTTGGAACAGTTCTGTATCTTGAGCGTGGTATATATACATTTATATATATAAAATATATGTATACCACATATATATGTAAATGTTTTATATATATGTATATAATATATACATATATATGATAAAAATCTCATGAAACTATATGCTTCAAGAAGTACATATAAAACTGATGAAATGTGAAGAAGTTCAGTAGTTTGGGAGTGCTGGGCCAACATCAAGTTCCTGGGCTTTTTTTTTTTTAAATATACTATGGTTATATAACATGTTATCATTGAGAGAAACTGGGTGAATGGTGTATCAGAACTCTCTGTACTATTTCTGGAACTCTGAAATTATAAGAATAAAGGTAAAATCAAATATCTTTACTCATTGTCATTTTAAGTCCAATTGATTTTTCTTACATCCCTGGCCCATGAGACCGTGAGCTACTGTCCTTCTGAATGTCTCAGCAGTTTTCCCACCCTTTGCCAAATTGTCATAGAGAAGGTTTTTGTCTTTTTTTAATATTTTATTTATTTATCTGACAGACAGAGATCACAAGTAGGCAGAGAGGCAGGCAGAGAAAGAGAGAGG
Source organism: Lutra lutra (assembly GCF_902655055.1). Taxonomy (NCBI): domain Eukaryota; kingdom Metazoa; phylum Chordata; class Mammalia; order Carnivora; family Mustelidae; genus Lutra; species Lutra lutra. The sequence goes on from NC_062290.1 coordinate 77,748,791, forward strand.
AGGAAGCAGGCTCCCCGCTGAGCAGAGAGCCCGATGTAGGGCTAGATCCCAGGACCCTGGCATCATGACCAGAGCCGAAGGCAGAGGCTCTAACCCACTGAGCCACCCAGGCACCTCGAAAGGTTTTAAACAACAACAAAACATGTTACTTTAGATTAAAATTCACTAGTAGCTAAGCTAAGAGCAAGAACAGTGCCTTATAACAATGGTGGCTCCTCTTCTTCGGTAAATCTTCACTGAATGTCTATTCCATGCCTCATGCTACAGTAGGGAGTGTACAGAGGAGAGGGGAGACAGGAGGTTATCCAGATGAAGAACCAAGAAAGTGCGATAAGAAAGAGCACATATTACCATAATACAAAGCAGGCAGTAATTTTTGGCCAAGAGAAGAATATATTGCAAAGCAGGGATAGAGTAGTAGCAAAGCAACTTTTAATTCATATGTTGGGGTTCTGTGTAAGATTTCACTGGGAGAAGAAACAATGTGTGCACTGATAAGAAACAGGAACAAAGGGGGTGGGGCAAAACCTACTATGATGTCAATGAACTGTAATCAGACTTCCCTGAAGAATGCATGACCTATCTGCGGGAGAGAGGGCTTGGTGGATAGCTGCAAGACAGAGAAAAAGCCCACAGCCTGCACTCGGCATTAAGAGCTGCAGTTCTGTTTGAAAGTCTCTGCTTTGTCAAGGAGGGGAAGCAACCCTATGATTCCCTGCTAGGGGCTAAACAAAATTCCTTGCGTATCTAATTTCATTTACTCCCCACAAATACCCTAGGTGGTGGGAACTGAATGAGCAATGGCAGAAGTAACCTCTCCTTGTCTCGAGCAACAGACGGTTGCTCAGTCTGTTGACTACAGACGCGGAGGCCTCTGTAGGTCCCCCACCAGCCGTCGATATCAATTCTTTGCCTAGATACCTCTGCTGCACCTGAGAATCCCCTCCCTCATATTTTCCTACCTGAACTACTCACGCAGTCGCCAAAGTCCAAGTCAGGAGCCCCCCGATCAGCCAGTTCCAGGTGTGGTCTTGCAGACCAGGATACCCAGTGGGATACGTATCCCCACCCTCACCCAGGTTTTACTACTTTCCTTCCGGACTGACGGTGAAGTCCCCGAATTGGGAACAAGTCCATATCCACGGCAGACCAAATGGCAATTACTTACTGTAGGTACCGTCATACAAGTTTGATAATGAAAGCATCAAGGCTCAGAGAAGTATGAATTAGCCTAAGAATGCATAGCTGTTTTTTTAACCCTTATTGAGGTATGATTGACATGTAAAAAGGTGTACATGTTTAATGTATACAACTCGATGAGTCTGGGACTTAAGTATGCATCAGGGAAACTATCAGCACCCTCAGACCCATAAACCATAACCATCACTTCCCAGAGTTTCCTCTTGCTCTTATTATTATGATGATGATTATTTGTGGTAAGGATGTTTAACATTAACACCTGCCTTCTTAGAAATGTTAAATATCTATTACAGTATTGTTAGCTATAGGCCCTATGCTGACTAGTAAATCTCCAAAATTTATTTCTTATGTAGCTGAATTTCCGTACTCTTTGACCATTACTTTTGCATCCCCCTCCCTACCCCCCCCACCCCCCGCTAGTCTCTGGCAAGCACCATTGTACTCACCTCGAATGTGAGGTTGGCTGTTTTAGATCCCACATGTCAGGGAGAGCATGCAGATGTGTCTTCTCGTGTCTGACTCGTTTCACGCAGCATAATGTCCTCCAGGTTCGTCTGGGTTATTCCCATTGGCAGGATTTCCGTCTTTTTTAAGCCTGCATCATACTCTGTTTTATATGTGTGTATATGTAAACACACACACACACACACACACATTTTCCTTATCCATTCATCAGTGTTAGACACTGGATTGCATCCACATTTGGCTATTGTGAATAATACTGTTGTGAATATGAGTGTGCAGATATCTGTATCTGTTTGGGTCCTTGCCTGTGGTCTTGGGGATATATACCCAGCAGTAGAAGTACTGAATCATATAATAATTTGATTTTTCATATTTTAAGGAATGACCATACCATTTTCCATAGTGACTGCCTCATTTTTACATTCCCACCAACAGTGCCCAAGGGGCCCAATTTCTCCACCTCCTCAACACTTGTTCGTTTCTGTTTTGTTTTGTTTTTGGTAATAACCATCCCAACAAGCCAGAGATGAGTTCCCTAGGAAAACTTTCAGCGCATGTTCAAAATGGCTCCCAGACTTCCACACCGGTAATTCGTTTTACTGGTTTCCCTCTCTTTCTTATGCTCTCCTTTCCTCTGTTGTTTCCTCAGCTAACCTCCCAAATAAACTACTCACACCTCAAACTCGTGCCTGAGGATCTGCTTCTGGGGAGCTTGAACCAAGACAATTCCTTAAGATTATTCCTTATCCCTATAGAATTTATTGACATCACCTACCTAGAAAAGTCACGCTAGATCGATCTGCTTCTCAGTCTTAGTTTTCCAGATTTATCTGTCCACACAAGCATCATGTAGACAGTAGTATCCTAAACACGAATCAGGTCCATGAGCAGAATCCACACTCCTAAAGAAATACAGGATTCATTCAACCTATGCCATGGATATCTTTCTGTCTTTGGTATACTCAGAACTTTTAAAACTTGACAACCTCAGAGGTACGTGGGTGTCATGGATCTACAGAGTCTTTGTTTTAGGAACCATGTTCCATGGATCCCCAGTGTTCTGGGGACTCTGCACATGTTTACTATGTACAATATAATAAATTGGTTCTACACCAAATATTAATATTTTTCAAATGGTCTAACTTGGGTTGCCAAGGTCCTTGTTTTTGGTACAGAATTCTGGTCACAATTTCTACAGTGATCTCTTTTAATTAAAAATTATGCAGACTCTCCAAGGCAAGTTTTTTTTTTTTACTGTTGTTATAGACATCCACATATCTTTGTCTATCAAGACTTTATCAGTGCCATCAAATCATAATTGCAGAGTTTTAAACATTTTTATATGAATCAAAACAGTGAAAATATTTAACCATTTCCAGGAAAAAAATACATTGCTGCCTTTTTTTCCTATTTATATGCTGGGGGTTCTAGTACAGTTTGATTAAGCATACACTAACAATCAGTTAAGGTTTCCATAGTCCTGAAAGTTTATAAGCCATAGATCTAGGTCAAGCTCTCATCCAACTCCTAATTTCCCTCCACAGCATCTTGACATGCGTGCTTAAGCATGATGAGTTAAAGCTTCTACCTCCTGAGAAAGTCTGCTCTATTTCAGGGTCTTTCTAATTGCCATGAAGATTCATGGTTTTCCCTTATTTTTTTTTAAGACTTTATTTATTTATTTGACACAGAGAGAGAGAGATCACAAGTAGGGAGAGAAGGAGAAGCAGGCTCCCTGCTGAGCAGAGACCCTGATGCGGGGCTCGATCCCAGGACCCTGAGATCATGACCTGAGCTGAAGACAGAGGTTTAACCAACTCTGAGCCACCCAGGGCCCCCATGGTTTTCCCTGATTGAGCTGAAATCTGCCTCCCTGAAATTTCTACCCTTCCATCTAACAGAAATGAGCTTCTAGACCTTGGTGGAGTTACCTAGTCTTCTCACACAAGCAGGCAAGACCCTTGCAAGCATCTGAACTCCTGAATCTTTTGGCACCCAGCAAGGACAGGGTTCCCCCTTCTTCGCCATTGGCTGGCAACAAGCCTTCCTTCTCCAGCCCATCTGTAACATATAGGAAAGTGACGGCAAAGATATGGATTTCGCCAAACTTAATCAGAGCCTTAAGTGAATCAACAAGGGCAGGGGTAGGAGGGGAGGTAGGGGTGCAGAGAAGGGGTGGGCAACTTTCCAGCCCCACAACATATGGCAATAGTTTCATTGAAAGCTCAAAACAGTATTTATTTCATGCAGTGACATTGCCTCAAGAAAGCACGCAGGCCAAATTTCTAATACATGAATCCTAAATCCAATTTTTCAGATCTCCTCCTCTTCCTCTGATTTTCCTTCCCCCCTGCCCCCAACTCAGTGCTAGTCCCTCCTCCTTATTTTTTGAAGACTCCCTGTTCTCCTTGAAAGCTGGGGCAGTATGAATGGAATGTTTTGATTTACTACAGCCCCCAACCCGAATTCTACTTTCCCGAATCAATTAATTTCTGCACATTCTGACAACTGAGGGATAGGAGCAAGGGCTGAGGTGGGCAACGGTTGGGTGGTGAGAGGTTAGGGTATAGTAGGGGGGTGAGGCCAGTGGGAGATCAGAGCTCCCTGGAGGGGGTTGGCCAGGGGAAGATAAATTACCCTTGTGCTTGGTGTTGAGAGAAAAGGGCTGGAGGAGAGCTTGGGATCTGAGATGAGCGTTGGGGGCAGGGGGATTGGCCGTCAATCAGAGGGCATGAAAAAAATAGAAGAAAAAGGCAACTTCCTTCCAAGAAGAGAGGGAACTGGGGAATTAGAAGGCCTCCAGCACCTACAGCCCTGGGTTGCCTGGGGCCATCATTATGCTCTGTTGCCTGCCTATTTACTCTTGCAGCTGTATCCAGCCGAGGTGGGCAGTGGTATTTCTCTAGAACAAATATTTAAGAATTCTGGAGGGAAAAAATGGGAAGAGGAGCCTTTCCTTTTCATCTTCCTTTGTTTCTTTCTCTATTTTAATCTCTTTTATTTTTCCTCCTTCCTTCTTTCTTCCCTTTCACCAACTCTCCCATTCTTCCTGCCTCTTCCCCTTCTTCTTCTCCTCCTTCCTTCTCTCCCTTCCCTCCACCATCCCCCTCCTACCCTCTCTTCCTGGATTCCTTCTTTCTTCCTCCGACCTTGCTTTTTCTATCATCTCTATCTTGATTGCTTAGCCATTCATTCTTCCAAGATGCACTAAACAGATATTCTGTGTGAGACTCTATGTTAATTATGATAAGAAAGACCAGACTTCTAAGATAGGATGCAATTCAATTGAAAAGACATTGACTCATCAAGCTTTGTGCTAGATGCTGCACATACTGGTTCTACAAAGAGGAACACAGCCCTTACTGTGACCTTAAGAAATGCATTGCTATGTAGAGAGAGGCAGACATATCATTACTCATCTGTTTATTCATTGAATCCCTATGTGAGGTGCTAGAACTATTGACTATTTTTAAATCTGTAGCATGTAGGACTATGCCTGGCCTCTGGCTAATGTGCAGTAAATATTCATTGATGAAAGCAACTACATTTATTAGAACACCTGTGATTTGTCAGATATTTTGCATGCTTTGCTGTTAATCCGTTCTCCAACCTCATAACAAAGTTATGGCTATTCCCATTTTATAGAGAGAAACCAAAGTGAAAGGATTAGGATGCATAGGAGGCTTAGTTGGTTAAGCGTCTGACTCTTAATTTTGGCTCAGGTGGCAATCTTAGGGTTGTGAGATCGAGCCCCACTTTGGGCTCTGTGCTGGGCATGGAGTCTGCTTAGGCTTTTCTCTCTCCCTCTTTCTGCCCTTCCCCTCCTCCCTCTTTATGTCTCTCTCTCTCTCCCTATCTCTTCCTCTTGCCTCCCTTCTTTCTCTCTCTGGAAGTATTAGACAATTTACCAATGTTAAACACCACTTAGAGGTAAAATTGAGTTGCTTATTTAGGTCTGCCTGATGCTAGTGCAGAGTATTTTCCTGTTCTTCTGTGCTACTATTTGCAAAAATAGGTGAATAAAATACCACTAGGCATTTTTCAAGTTGATGAGATTAAAACCTTCCTAATTCCAGAAAGAAATCTTATCCTAACTGGTAGAAAATCTAGCTTGTATCATATTTTGCAATGTATGACCCAACACAGACAAATATGTAAATAAAGCTGGCATGTTCCATGCTCTACCAGCCTGAGGACTCCATAGCACAAACATCCAAATTTTGTTCCAAATGCCCACCTGCATGATTGCAGAACCTCATCACCATCCCCTTCAAGTCTCTTTCCAATTATTTTTGGTACCAGCATATGCTTGGTAGTAAGTTTACTCTTGTCCTTCTATCCTGGTGTCTTAGTGAGTTCTGCTCAAAATTACTTGGGACAGTTGCTCCCCATTGACATGGTACTCGGGACCCTGAAGGGAATAATGTGCTTCTGCTGAGGGTGCTTCATCCCAGGGTCCCTGAGAAGCACACTGCCAAAGATTTATGTATATTCCTACCACACGCCCAAAGTAAAGCATCAAGAAGCCTCTGCTCATGGCGTAACTGACTCACCCCATGCTTCCACCACCATTCCAACAAGGAATAGAGAGCTCCTTGAGTTGCCAAACCTTGCTGCTATTTCTACAATGTCCATTGCATCAGAGCCAAGCCATGTTCTGTCAGCAGTGAGAATGCTCCAATCCTCAACTCCGCGTGACTTTCTCACCGGAGCCTGAAGTTCGCTTGTATACAATCGATTGCCAGCAAAAGCTTTCACTCCTCCCTGAACCCGTATCCTTTGATAGTAAGCCCACTGACTCTGGGCATAGGCTGTGTGACTGACTTTGTCCAATGAGATACTAACAAACAATGTAAGCAGAAGCTTGGAAAAGTCCTTGCAAGTGCACGCCTGGGCTTGCAGACTGCTGGAGGGTGAGACATGTGAGGCAGAGGTAGCTGGCCCAGCTAAGACCAGTGTAGATTTTCCAGCACTCAAGTGATCACCTGAATCCCAGGAAGACTGGAAGAACTGCCTGGTCAAGATCAGTTCAGTTCAGCAGAACTGTCTGATCATCTTACAGACTTGTGAAACATGGCATATTGTTGTTTAAAGCACTATTTTTGGTGGGGGGGTGGTTTTTGTTATACAGCTGTAGCTAACTGACCTATTTATTGTGAGTAAGTCTCACAAATGATCTCATGAAAAGAGATTGTTTAGTCCTTGCCAACCAACATTTCTCTCCAAAGGGTCAGAATCCATCTGAGAAAGAACCATCATTTTCTACTTTCCATTCCCTATGTTCCTCCTTCCTCTCCACCTTCTCCCTCAGAGAGCAATGTACAAAACTAATCTGTGGGGCTATCAGGAAGCAGAGGACCTCTTACCCATTCTACTCTTCTGTTTTAACACCTCTACCTTCTTCCTGTCCCCTCTTTCTGTATTCACCAGGATGCTGACCTGCTCCCTCCTCCCTCACTAAGACAAAAAGCTAAATAGAAGGGCTCTCATATAAATTACCTCATGCAAATAGGTGCCTCTGGGTTTACCAAATCTATTGCTTCATTAGGCATACATAGAGAAGGCTATATTCCCTTTAGACTAAGCCAAGATCTCACTACAGAGAAAAGAAATGTATGTAAATGTAATTGATACATACTAGAATATCACACACATGCACGCACATGGATATGTGACTTGCATGAATTACACACCGAGATTAAATCAATAAGAATAAGTAAAATAGATTGTGAAGAATAAAGTCAGAGAAGATTGCATTATGTAATAATACATTGTTACCACTAAGAGCAGATGTCATTACTATTTTGGCCTCTATCATACATTAGCATCACACATAACATCTCTTAATTATAGCAGATTAAATTAGCAGGACATGAATTAAAAATGGTTTTGTGCCTGCATCCTGCCTTCTGATTTTGCCAAGCACACGTGATGAGTCTTGACCTTTCAGAAACCCACTGTTGGTAGCAGGTAGCAGACCCGCCCCAGCTTTGCTAGGTCATCTTGTGGCATCAGAGTAAATCAGTCCTGTGCTTGCTGGCATATTTCTAGGAAGCTCTTTCTTATCTTCCTGATGCCTACAGACAGGTCCTTTTTTCCTTTGATCCGTACTTTCATTTTACCTATTACAACTCTCAACATCAAAAACAGCCTATCTTCTTTCTGTCAGAAAAAAAAAAAAAAAAAAAACCAAAAACAAAAACAAAAAACAAAACAAAACAAAACAAAAAAACCAGGTCTCTGCATTTCATGAGCAATGTGTTTCTTATGAAATACTTGACAAGGACCAACTCTGAGCATGTGAGTGCAGTGAAAGAGTCGTGAGCTACATAGGGGCCAAGAGATATAGGTCATAATCACAGCTTTGCCCCTGGCTTACTTGGTGAACTTGGACTCCAAGCTGGATTTTAGTCTTCCTGTCTTATTGTCTCCGAAATGGAGAGTTGTATTAAATCATCTTCAGTATTCTAGCTTTAGAAACTAACTGGATTGGTCCTGAAGTTCTCAAATTGTGCTATAAGATGAAGCTACAAGCTCGAGAGACTAGACCTTGAACTCTACCCTTGAACTCCCAAGGCACCGTGATCTTTTGCCTGGACCACTGCAAGAGATTCCCATTTGGTCTTCCTGTTTCCACTCTTGTGTTACTGTAATTCACTCCCCAGATAGAAGCTAGAGTGAGATCTATGAACAAGTCCCTTCCTTGCATCAGTGCTCCAGTTACTTTCCATGGAATTTAGAATAGAATTCAAACACCTACAAGGTGTGACCTGGCCTGCTTCTGCATCATCTCCCACCTCTCCCACCACTCACACTATGGGCAGGGAAATAGGAGCTTCAGTCTTTCAACCACAAGGACCTAAATTTTTCCAGCATATTGAATGAGACTGGAAGTGGACCCTTACCTGACAGACCCAAAAAAAAAAAAAAAGGATCACAGCCCTGTTGATCCCTGGATTTCATCATTGGGAGACCTTAAGCAGAGCCCACTGGGCTTTGTCTGAGACCTGCCAGGCCAAACTACACTTCTGACTTACAGAACTGTGGGATAATACATTGTGCTTTTTGAAGGCATGAAGGGAGTAATAATTTTTATAGCAGCAACAGAAAACTAATATGATAAGTGGCAGAACCCCATCTGGGAAGACTCCATGAAAACATCTATTCCCCCAGTCTTCTACCATTTCTTATGCCTGGTTTTCCTCTCTTAAAGTCCTTTATCCTTCTCTCAACTAATATAAATACTAAGACTCCAATTACTCCCAGCTTCTGGGTGAAGTCTTAATTAATAGTACTAAGCTGCCATTAGACATAGAGCCATCAAACTTAGGTTCTAGATGTGTCATGCTGATTTCCCCTGGAGTCTGCACTTGAAGAAGGTACAGGCAGAGTTTGGAAGCAAGCCCAGTACAGAAAAGAGTCTGAGAATGATGAAACAAGGAACTGGGTGGGTGTTGGTCCTTTTTAGCTAGGGAGAGGGGAACTCAGGGGAGACAAATGTGTGCAGGGTTCTCAGAGGGGTGAGGAAACAGACATCGTTTAGTGCCAGAGAAGTTACATGATGCGTAAATATTCTAGACAGTTTAGTGCTCAAGAGGAAAAAACGAAAAAACAGCTTCCCAAAGAAAGGGTTTCAGGACTGCCTTAGGAAGTGCTTATACTGAGGATGTTGTGTTAGGGGGAGCTCAGCCAAATTGGCAGAAACTGGAGCAGCTCAGAAACGCTGGTCCGACATTTATCAATGAGTAAACCAAGGCCCAGGGAGCAAGACTTGTCACATGACCTTTAATCCTTTGCCACTCTGAAATTTCGTTTAAATTATTCTTGCTTTATGGAATTATGAAATGGGAAGACTTGCCCCCTTTATCTCTGCTGCAGACTCTGGCTCGTGGTACCTTTGCCGTGACCTACTCCTGCTGCTCATTTGCTGAAAGGAAAACATTATGGGAATTCCAAGCTCTTGCCTTATATTTCCTTTTGTACTGTGTCCAAATCCTGCTTTACCTACTGAGAGACATTCAAACTTTCCTTCCTTCATTCATTTGAAAACCATTAGTTCCTTCCATACTAAATACAAGTACTGTAGAAATGAATAAGATAAAATCCCCAGTGTCTGGTAGCTTATAGGGAAGTGGTATGGGAAGAGACCATATAGCAGTTTGTATCATAAGTGTTGGAGTGAGGAGCTCTCTAAGGTGAAAGTGGAAGGAACAGAAAATGCAGAGCCTGAGGCATCAAGGGTAGAGCATGTTCCAAGTACAGTTTGATTGTTACACAGGGAGCTTGGGGATGGACAGACTGACAGCAGGTGAGGCTGGGAAGGTTCGTGGAGACCACGCAAGCCATGTTCAGGTACTTGTATTTATACCGAGGCTCATGTAGAATGGAGGGTATATTTAAGGGAGAGAAAAGATGTGGTTTTATATATATATATATATATATATATATACACACACATATATATAGATATATTAAAAGACTTCTGGCACAAACGAGGACACCAATTTCCCATAATCCCCTTAGCAATATCCAATTTCGTGTTGTGCCAAAAATTATTCTCCTTATTACAATAGATTCAGTGGGTTCCTCTTTTGGCTTCATAAGGTAAGCTACTAATCCTCTCTTTCAAAGGATACATGTCAGCAGTGATTAAAAAACACTTCTGTAATATTTGCACATCCATATTTGTAGCAGCAGTGTTCACAATAGGCCCAAACTGGAAGCAGCCCAAGTATCCATCCACAGAGGAATGGATAAACAAAACAGGATATAAACATACAATGGAATATTATTCAGCTTTTAAAAAGGAAATCCTGGTACATGATGTAATATGGATGAACCTTGAAGATATTATGCTAAGTGAAATAAGTCAGGCACAAAGGGACAAATATAGTAAGGTTCCATTTATAGGAGCTAGCTAGAGTCGTCAAATGCATAGATACAGAAAGGAAAATGGTGGTTGCCAGAGGTTGGGGGAGGGAGAAATGGAGAGCAATTGTTTACTAGATACGGAGTTTTAATTCAGGAAGATAAAAAAGTTCCGGAGATGGTTGGTGCTGATGGTCGCACAACAGTGTGAATATACTTCATGCCACAGGATTGTATGCTTGAAAACAATTAAAATGGCCAATGTGGTGTTATGCATATTTTACCATATTAAAAACCAATTCGTGGGCACCTGGGTGGCTCAGTCGATGAGGCGTCCAACTCCTGATTTCAGTTCAGGTCATGATCTCCGGGTCATGAGGTCAAGCCCTGTTCCCATCAGGCTCCGTGGCACTCAGCAGGGACTCAGCCTGAGATTCTCTCTCTCCATCTGTCCCTCCCCCTGCTCACGTGCTCTCTCCCTCTCTAAAATAAAGAAATATGTCTTTTTTAAAAAATCGATTCAGTGAAATGAAGTAAGAGGCAAAATTCAAATCCAGTGCAAACAGAGTCCTGAGGAAGTGTTCTACACCATCCAGCCTGTGGTTGATTCTGAGGTGCTGCCTTCATTCCATCTTCCTCTGGATTCCTTCTCAGATGCATGCCTTTCCTTAAATGGGATAGACTCATCCTCTTCTGGCCCATATAAAATGGAGACCAGTTCTACTGCTCATCAAACCCAAAATGACAAGGGGGTTTATGAGATCATTCCATCCATCCCACATCTTTATTTGTACCAGGAGACAAACTCAGGCCAACTCTTGTCCATTTTGTTCTGCTGAATCAGGGAAATTGCAACCCTCTTATGGTATATGATCACACGGTTAGAGCCTCAGGTAGTGGGACAGCCTGCCAGAAGTCTCTTTGTCTCTTGCCTTCTCTCTCATATTTGGCATTGTGACCAGGAGCTCAGGCATTTTCAGAGGGAGGGGGAGGGAACGCTGGTGAGCTGAGCCAGCCCAGAGGTCCAGGTTGACAACTCTTAGTCAGAAACCAGAGAGGATCTTTGTTTCAGAATAAGATTCCAGAAACCCAGTGCCTGAAGATGAACCCCCTTCGAAAATGGGAGGTGTGGTCAGAAACAGACATAATGAAGAGTGAGAAGTAGGTAGAGTGGTCCAAGTGCCATAGAAGAAGCACTAAATGGGAGTTGGGTGGCCCGGGGTCAAGTCCTGCTCTGTGACCTTGGCCACTTCTCATTACCTCTCTGCACCACAGGA